>NC_072782.1:12988101-13349253 GCF_022539595.1 Amphiprion ocellaris
GAGAGCTTTAATTATTCTTCATCTACTTCCTGAAAAGTTTGGTCAATAAAAAAGACAAAAACTAATATTTTCAGCTGAACTAAAGACAGACTTTGTGATTTTTCTGCTCACATGTTGTGTTGTTGTAAACTTACTCTTTCAAATAAATACCCGCCTAACCCCCTGGAAACCAGCGTTTGTCCTGTTTTTGTGTTGCTCCTCGGCGACCCTAGACAGCCGGGTCGTAATGTTTTTTGAGCAACACCATACTATGACGTTTTTACAGTGATGGTCCTACTGTGGAACCAGTTTGACATGTTCAGGTGTTCTTTGTGTGAAAACTCAGAGATTTCAGGTATCAGAAGGTGGTTTTCAACTTTCTTTGTTAAATTTCTGCTTCAACTTTAAACTAAATTTCCTTCACTAACCCAGCCCTCTGGACTTCCAGTAAGCTGTCTTCCTATTGGCTGTCCAGGTGGCTGCTTGGTGTTATCAGGAACACCTGAGCAGCTCAGTGTCTTCCTGCTTTATTTAGCTGCAGACAAACATTTCCTCTGCTTCTCTTCCCCACTTAACCGGGTTTGGCTCCATTGCTTTAGTTTGTTCTTTAGGCGTTGGCTTGCAGCTTCCAGCAGTAAAATCCTCTTTAATGTGTTTCTTGGTGTGTTTTAGGGCTTTGTTCTGGATAGTTGTCTTGGTAAATGTGGTTCTTTAGCCACAGTTACCACATGGTGCTCATGTGTGCAGTGATTAGTGGATTTGGTGCAGCTGAGTTGTGTCTTTGTCTTGGCTGTAGTGAGTCTTCAGAGGTTTTTGGTCAGACACATTCTGTATTCTTGTTTGAGAACCAACGTTGGTTGTCCAGAAGGTAAGAGTTCCTGTCCTGATTCTCTGTTCTCAGAGGTTCTCTGGTAGGCTGCAGGAGACTTTAGCATTTGGGTTGTGCTTGTTTGGTTTTTGTACGGTTTCATTTGGACGACTATCTTGAGGCCCCTCCATGTGGTTTAGTGAGGTTTTCTGCAACAGTTCTACAAAGCAACCTGCAGTGGAAGAGACTTTGAGAGTTTTTAGGAAGTTCTGGAGACCAGACTTTAGAGCAGCAGAAACATTTGTCAGCAGTTTGAGCAGGAGAAGATGAGCTTCAGAGTAGAAATGAGACAGAAACCTTCTTGACCCGTGTGGTGAGGTCCTGTACCAAGAGTTTGAGCAGGTTGTGAAGATTCTGTAGTTCTTTGGTCTGAAAGCACAAGAAGAGTCGACTCATTAAAGGAGAAAACAGGAGATACTGTTGGTTCCTCTGTCACTCTGCAGTTTCCTTAGACTGAATATGAAGTTTATATTTTAAATGATTTCCCATGTGAGCCCAAGAAGACTTCAGTAAACTCCCTCCATCCCCTGGACACAACATATTTTATTACCATGTTAAATCTTTTTTTTAAAAATGTTTTTGCGTTTTAATCATAGTTTTAGCATAGTTTATTTCTCTTTGCTTGTTTAGTTTTGTCATCTGTGTAAAAGGTGCTAAACAAATAAAGTTGAATTGATAAACTGAATAATCGACTAACGCATGATTGTGACAACAGAAGTATTTTCATTGTGATTTAAGGTTTTTTTTTCATTTTTAAGGTTGGGGTTAAAATCTTGACAGAAAAAGAAGCTTATAGAAATAAACTACATAACAAAAAGCAATTAAATCAAAGGGGAAAAAATTAATACAATAAAACTTTTAAAAAGTTTTATTATTAAAAAGTATTTTTTAAATGTTTAAGTATCAAAAATATTTTATCTGTAATTTTGAATATTTGTATTTTAAAAATATTTGTTTAATTTCATAATTATATGTATTGTGTCTTGTTTAATGATCTCATTCAATATTTTGTTTAATTTAATTGTATTTCATGTTTAACTGTATTAAACAGACAAAATATTGAATTAGATCATTAAACAAGATACAATACATGTAATTATGAAATTAAACAAATATTTTTAAAATACAAATATTCAAAATTACAAATAAAATATTTTCCATAATTAAACATTTAAAAAATACAATTAAACAAGAATATTAAACATTTAAAAAAATACAAAACATTACATTATTAAACCTTTAAAAAGACGAAACATTTAATTAAAAAATTGAATGTTTAATTAGAAAATTACATCTTAAAGACAATAAAACTTCAAATAGGAATTAAACAGAAAATACAATGAAGCATTTAAAAAGAAAATTAAACATTAAAAGGTGGTAAAACATTTAAAAAGAAAAACCTTAACAATTTAATCGAAAAATTAAATATTGGGAAAGAAAAAAAAATTCAAACAAGCTGATAAAACATTTGAAAAAACAATTAAACATTAAAAAGACAAAACATTTCGAAATCAGACATTAGAAAAGAATAAAGGGTGAGAAAAGAGCAAAACTAAACATTTAAGAAGAATCAAACTAAAGACAAAACATTTGAAAAGACACCAGTTAGACTTTAGAAGATCAAATTAAACAGAAGAGACAATAAAACGATCAAAAAGAGCAAAAACAGATAAAGGTCTGAAAGCGTTTTCTAGTCTGAAACGAAAACATCAAGTTGTTTCTTCAAACATTTCCTCTTTCTATGTTCTTGGTTTGATTGTGGATAGATTTACTAAGAACTCATTTCAGAAAACTGCTTTCCAGATAAAGTCTACTAGTAGTTGAAGGCATTTATCAAACTAATGTTACCTTCTGATCTCCACAAACTTTACTGTTCAGTGAAGAGAATCAAAGTTTGTTGAGGATTTCTAAAAAACCCTCAGGTGAAGGTCTGAGAAGAACTCAGATGGATGGTCTAAATGTGAAATCAAGACTCATGGTCACAAGTTTTAAGGCTTCTGTTAACCATAAAGTTCAAACTAACAGAAGTACTGAGAAACTTTTAAAATTTCAGTCCTCAGACTGTCTGAAGGTTCAAACTAACAGAGAACTACTCAGGAACTTAGAAGATATCAGTCCTTGGACTGTCTGAAAGTTCAATCTAACAGAGAACTACTGTGGGACTTAGAAAATTTCAGCCCTCAGACTGTGTGAAAGCTCAGGTCCTGAGGACTCGGGAGGTCTGGAGGCTTGGAAAGTCTTGGAACTGAGGGTTCAACCCTTCAGCACAAAGGCTGAAGTCCAACCTCCTGAAAAAAACGGTCGAGTCAAGACTCAAGTTAAAAAAAAAACTCGAAAATGACAAAAAATAGATGATAAATGCGCAAAAAAAAGTAAATTTAGTATCTGAGCAAGTAGCTCAGGGGATAAGAAGACAGACTCCCAACTGGAGGGTCGTAGGTTCAAGACCCACCACTGGCATTTTACTTTCTTTGTCTTAGTCAGAATTTGGAGAAAATTTAAGAACTGTCTGGTCTTGAACCAGCGACCTGCAGCTCTACAGGCAAATCCTTAACTCACTGAGCTACAGATCAGATGAAAATAAAATGATTTCGTCGTCCCTTTGTCATCGTAGTTTCCAAGTGACCACATGGGTGGAGCCAAGGCGGAGCCTGGGTGGAGCCTTGGGTGGAGTCAGGGCGGAGAGTAGGCGGGTAGGTGGGTGGCGGCCTCCCCCCTCTACTCCCCCACCTCCCCCCACCACCCACCACACCTTCCCCCGCCCGACGAGTTTTTCGAGTCTCCACGAGTTCTTCGAGTCTCGACAGGTTTTCCCGAGTTTCTGGAGTTTCCACCAGGTCGGAGGCAGAACAAGTTGTCATGAAGAGGTGTTGAAGTCGGCCAGGATGGACTGACTTTTTACAGCGACTGGAAGACCACTAGAAGAGCAGGTCTTTAACCACCATCCATAAAATCCATGGAGTCGCTCCAGAGAAATGAAGGAAGGTCAACTTTTATCAACCTCCATCCAGATGTTCAACTTGATTCAACCTGATATCCTTACTTGGAGATTTTTAGCACCACGAATCTTTAGTATCACACTTTATTATCACTTATTAGGACTTTAATGGAATCCACCAGCAGATTTACTTTTTGTTGACAAACTTTATTCTTGTCGTCGTGGGACTGCAGTATTTAAAACTGTTCCTTCTATGTGACCTCATGTTTGTTAGTTTTAGTGGAGAATATTTTTTTAGTTGTCGATTAGTCTCTTAAAAACCAAATAATAAATTGGATTAGTCAAGAGGTTTAAATTTCTTACTTTGTCATATTTTAAATATGACAAAAAAAATAAAAATAAAGTGTCTTGAGACAATTTGACCTGTAATTGGCGTTATATAAATAAAATTGAATTAAAATTGTATGTATCTTGTAATGTTGGAGTAATTCAGCCATATATGTTGGAAAACACATTTTCTTTGTCCATTAATCTGTTGATTGTTTTCTCCAGTAATTCATTTCTTGTTTTGGTTTATAAAATGTCAAAGCCAAATATATTCAGTTTACTGTCATAAAAAACAAAAAGATTTACATTCATGATGCAGGAATCAGGCAGTTTTTCACTTTTTATCTTAGTTTAGTCAGAAAGATAGTTGATAATGTGTGAATTGTTGCAGCTTGTGAGCCGTAGAAGGTTTTAATCTTTGGGGCCGAGTGTCAAAAAACATTTAGAAACCAACATCAACAAAACACTCAAAGATTTGAACATCATTAAAGGGAAATCCAACTTTTGCATGACAATGTCTAATTAAAGGACATTTATTTCCAACGTAAATGTGTGATATTCATCCTCTGGAGCTTTCTCTTCACATCGTCTTCCACCTGGACTGCTTTGGTCGGGAGCATGTGCAACAAACATTTGAAAAACTGCACTTTAACATCAATGAATGACACTGAAGTTTAATCTCTACATAAATGAGACTGAGTCTGGATGTGCTGCTCTGTCATTAACTCCTAAGTTTAGGGAAAGTTCAAACAAAAGAGGACAGTTCAGATAAGACTTGAGAATGAGCTTATTTTGAAACAAACATCTCAGACTTTCTGAGCTTCAGCACCTCTAGCAAGATATTTTAACAACAAGCAACTCAAGAGATCCAGAAGTTGGAGAGAGTTAGCTTTAGCTGAGCCAAAGAACATGTGGGACGCTAACCTAGCAAACATTTCAGACTTTTCTCTGTGAATTCTGAGAAATAATTTCCTATTTAATGACAGAGCTACACATCTTAACTCAGTCTCATTAAAACAGACTCTAATTCAGTGTCATCCATCCATATTAAAGTGCAGTTACCCAAAATGTTTGTTGCATGAGCTCCAACAAAACCTGTCCAGGTAGAAGGCCACTTTGACAAACAGGAAGTGGAAGATTCCAAGCAGATTTATAGAAGGGGGAACCGGACTGTACTAAGTGTGGTCGAGTATAGAGGGGTGTTTTGTGGGTTTTTAAGGCTGATAATGATTATTAGTGAGACATTTGGAGTAGATATTCATTTGCAGTAAATGAAAGTATTTAAAATCTTGAGTTAAACTTAGAAGAACACAAACTCTAACAGGAAACTTTGTTGATACGTTTTTGTTTTGTTTACAGATGTTAAGTTAAAGGAGTTTTATTCGTGACGTATAACCAATCAAATCACTCCAGAAGACAGAGCGACCACAGGTAGATTAAGGTTCAGAGCCAAAGTAGCGCCATTTTTAAATGTATTTATTACCGTAAATCAGTAAAAAATAAAATACTGATAATCAGTAAATCAGTCAGCCCACAATTACTACAATTCTACAATGTATGTCTCTTTCCTTTGACTTATTTGTACAATATACGATGTATATGATGGCGTTTTTTCATACCAAAGGCTATACTATGATGTTTTCTAAGAGACATACAATGCTACTCTGTTTGTTCTGGCCCTGGGCTGATGCACTCCTCCTCTGTTGTTTTCTGGATTGTACTCAGCTGCATGCCTTCGTCCACTCGGCCTCCGTTGACTCGTCCCGCCTGCCGTCTCTGGAGCTGAAGCTGGATTGGAACAGACCAAAGTACAGTCCAATCACGATGCCAGCTGCCTCTCAAAAGGCTCCTTCATCTGGCAGGTGGCGGCACTTCTTCTGAGGGGAAGCTGAGCTGGCCCAGCAGAACTTTGGAGATGTGTTCCAGTGCTTGGTGGATGTGTAGGGAGATAGAGAGGGACCTTTGAATTGTTCAGAAAGGAAAACAGGAAACCCATTGGTAGTTTTAGTTTAGGGTGCTACTGTGGTGTGTTTTTGGGCTTAAAGAGGTGAACAGGAAGACTTTTTTTTCGTATTGATTATCTTTGACTTTGTTCCTGGTTGGAATGCCCATCAATGTCAACATGAAGTTCACTTTTAGTTCTGTTTATTTATTTTTATTTTACTAACACCCATTTGCTTTTAACCCCCTCACATGTTGTGTTGTTGTAAACTTCCTCTTTCAAATAAATTCTCGTCTAACCCTCTGGAAACCAGTGTTTGGACTGTTTTGGTGTTGCTCCTCACCTACTTCAGACAGCCAGGACAAAACAACGTTTTGTGGACCAAAGGCTATACTATGACTTTTTTAAGAGCGACATGCTATACTATGACGTTTTTAGAGCGACATGCTATACTATGATGTTTGTTGGGCAACACTCTATACTATAGCCTTTTTAAATTGACATATTACTATGACTTTTTTTTTTTTTTTTTTAGCAACATATAAGAATTTGAACAGTTTTAAAAATTACTATACTTTTACTTGTGCAATGAAATATTATTCTACGGCATTTTTTAGACGATATATACTCTGATGTTTTCTTGAAAAACATACTATTTTGACAATATACTGCACTATGACATTTTTTGAAACACATATCCTACATGACAATTTTAGGCAACATCCTATCATTTTGCACTTTTTGAACCACATAATAATCACTTGGGTTTTTTTGCTGACATGCTATACTATGAACTACAGGCCATACTATGTTATTCTTGAAAAGTATACTATACTTTGACATTTTCTGAACTACATCCTATACTATGGCGTTACACACAGAGTGCTTTGGTTACATGTTGATTTGTAATCTAGATTTTTTTCTGTTTTGTTTTTTGATGGGATTACCCCAGACCTGACCGTGAACACCGTTGACACCCACCTGAGGGAGACGCTGCCTAAGATCTCAAGGCTGCTTGGTCGTGGTCTTTCTGGTCCTGCTCCAGAACGCCTTCATCAACTACATCTTCTTTTGAAGAGGCCCTCAGATGCTGCAATCTCTGACCTAAAGGAGGAACTGCTACTTTCCCTCTGTAACGAGACGGCAGTTATTTTAAAGACCCAGCTCCTGGCGGCTTTGAGTGAAAATTTAACATCCATCAAAACTGAACTACAGACAGTTAAATCTGAGCTGTCGGTCAGTATTTCAAACATCAAGTCTGACCCGGGTGCCCTAAAGCACGCTGTGGGTGAAACGGAAACTTCACTCTCCACATCACCGACGACATCGTCACACTCCAAAGCAGAGCACCTGTCTGCTGAACTTTTAAAAGTGGACTATAAATGTGAAGAATGTGAGCAGCAGCAGATTGTGAGCAGAGGAACAGATGTGATCAGAAAGAAGTCATTTTCTTGTTTCTGATACTAGAACTAAACGTATCTTCAACATGGATCATCTGCTTTTAATGAATTAGCAGCAACATCACAACAACAAATGAGACAATTTTCAACAAATTAATGAAACTGATGTCATTTAAAATCATCAGAGTCTGTTTTGGCGTCAAATTAAAGCTGATTACTGACAACTAGAACATTAACGTTACTGTTTTAATCACATTTAAGTTTCCTGAACGTTACATTAATGTCAACCAGCCACAGTTTTATGAACTTAATGAACCACATTACAGGAGCACAACACACTTCAGCTGTTTACATGAAACTCAATACATTAGCTTGATGCTACGTTAGCTTTAATCAGGCTACAACTGAGCAGCTAGCTCGGTTAGCATCGCTAACATTAAAGCTAATATTTACTATGCTAACTTTCTTCTCTGGTCAACACACACTGAAACAAACTCCACCAACATCTGGAGTGCATGGCACACATTACATCTGACACTAAAGCCACATATAAAGTGCATTAAAAGCGGCACCGATACGAAAATAAACATTTACTTACCGAACTATTAGAGTCCTTTCAGTGTCTGCTGGTAGAATCAGCCGAAGGCAGAAGACTGGTTAAAACAAGCCAACGGGCAGGAAAACTGTCTGTGGAAAATGTTCTGCTGCTCCACCGATAAATAAACCAACAGTTATTATATCAGAATTAATCCAAAGGAGGAGACCAGAATCTCTGCTGCCTCCTCCATAGGACCTGTCAATCATTCCAGACCGGACTGTCAATCAAGTAACCCCGCCCCCTGGCTTCGAAAAACTTTAACGCTCATTATAAAATTCAATATTGATTTATTTTAGGATCGGCCACCTGATCTCTCATTTTGACCATGAAAACTAACGAAAAAAAAAAATGTACATACAGTCTATGCACCGTACTCTGTTTGGCTCCACGCTTGCTGATGACCACTTCCGGTCTCAGAAAATGAAAAAACGGACCTTTTTTCGTTTCTGTCTCTTACTGATTTTTCTTCATATTATTCTAAATATAAAACGAAAATCAAAGCATTTTAAAAAAAAAAGTCGTATATCCCTTTTTGATCATGAAAAGGAAAAACGCCTTGTATTTCAATTTTAATTTTTGCATTTTAAAATGAAAATCAAATAACCACTCGTTTTTTGTTTTTCAGCAGTTGAGAAGGTTCTGATGGCACAACAATGAGAAACAAAACAGCTGCCAGCAAACCTGTTTGTAGACAAAAAAAAACAGACAAGGACAGGCTTCAAACTTTGAGGAATAGTTTTGAGAATTACTCTTATTTGGTTTTGGGTTGTTTTCCGATGATCAGCACCAGCATAGTGGCATTGCTCTGCTTCCAGTGTTTGTGCGAAGCAAAGCTATCCAACTACAGACAGACATAATCCCTACCAATCTCCTTATCAAATTCAACAAATAAAGTATAGACTTTTCTCCAAAATGTCAAATTATTCGTGTGATCGCCTCGTCTTCCTGGGTGACGCTATTAGCTGTTCTCCATTACAGAAAGTTGTAGGCTGTTTTAGGGTGGCTAGAACTTTTAAGCATGTTTCAGGAACTGCAGCTGTAGAGCCTCGTTCAGGGCTGTTTGAGTAAGAATAAAGGATCGACTGAAGTATAGATGTTTCTAAACGGCCCGAAAAGTGCTGTGCAGGTCTTGATGCTGATTGGTTAAACTCAGAAAGCACAACCAAGCACAGTTTTTTTGTTTTTTTTTTTGCTATCTTGATGTCCTTGCCCAGTAGAAGTGTCACAAAATTCACCATAAAAGCCAATGTGAGAACATCTCCATTGTTCTGTTTCCTACAAACTCACAGAGCTGGAGATTGTTTCAGTAACTACTATTTGCTGTTATTGTGACAAACTTGAGAGTTGATATCGTAGTTGAAACTATGGAATCTTACACCGCAATGGAAACAAAAAAGTTAAATGAGTCTATTCCTGTAAACTTTTGCATTATGTTGTGCTTGCACCGAGTTCCTGCAGTGGAAAGCCACCTTTTGACATCTGCCTTTTTGCCATTTTGTAACTACTACTGCTCCTGAAAAATAAATGTATACTCTGTATGAGCCTCATGTTACCTCAAATAAGATAGCAAAAGTTAAATACAATTAAATGCAAATGGCATGCAATAACAGCTGAAGCCACTGTCTACTTTAGTCTCTTGTTTGTTTTGATCTGAAATTCAAATGCATTAAAAAGCAGGAACATCAGTTTTACTTTACACACTGTGAATGTGTGTTTGCCACCTGTTCTTTCCTTGGTGATTCAGATGATGTAATTGTTTTAAAACTTCACACACTTGCTGTTAGCGACTCTGACAGACACTTTCTGGATTGTTGACAGAGTTAGTACCAAGGACAAAGTCACAAACAAGATAATTCTCTTTTTGCCCACAGGATTAAATCACATTATGTCAGAGGACGATACTGTGTTAACAGTCTCACACTGGTATTTGTTGGCTCACACTTTGGACTCCCGCTGGTGATACAGCACCATGGCAACGCAACAACACAATGAAACTATATAATGATGATTTATTATTGTTTAGATACTACGCACAGTCTATATCATGACTGTAGAAGTGATAGTTTCAGAAGTACAGTGGAGTATTGGGTATTCTGGAAAATCTGTGGACTCAGCAGTGGTCTTGTCAACTCGTTGGTAAATCTACATTTAGAGGCCAATGAAAACTGTCAGTTTGACTGGAACAGATTCCAGCAGTAACTTTTGTTTAAATATTTGAAATAATGTCAGTGCATAGTACATACACAGGACATTAGGCATTTATTGATATGTGACATATTAACAGGAGAAGCAGGCTTCACTGACTTTGTCGTAATTCTCCTCAGACTACATTTCGAGTTCATACTTGTACAGATACACATTAAAAGCCCAGTGGAAGGCTCTCAGTTTGGAAACTGTCTCACAGTGGAGCACTTTCACTTCAGTCTCTGCACACAGGCTGCCTCTGTAGCCTGGAAGCTTCCCAGCTCCAAATATACAGATCAAAAAAGCCTCCAGCACAAGTTCTCCTTGTCCTCCTCCAACCCAGGAGTCCAGAACTGCATCCTTTAATATATATCTAAGGCTCTTTTTGCATTGCTAATGTTGGCAAGTAACAATATTCTGTGTGAGTTTAACCCTCTAAACCCCAAAACCTGCCGGCAGGTTTGAAATGCATGTTAGGTTTGTTTGTTTTTTTTTTTTTTTTTAAATGAAAAAATTACAACATTTATCAGAGCCAGAAACTGTACAAACAGAAAAAAATCTATGGATTTTTAACTTTCCGACAGTCCTCGAACTAATTATGTTTGACATGTCATTTCATCAGAAAACGTAACCAAATCTAAGGCTAAAATCGGGATATTTCATCAAAATCACTTCATTGAAAAAGGGCCAAAAATTAACCTTTTTTCCCAACCAATTATTTGTTTTTGGCACAACAGAAAAGCAATAACTAAGTTGGCCTCTACAAATAGTCAAAGGATAAAATTCTGAGCATTTTTATCTAAGCAGGGTTGAACTGCAGACTTTGTTTCCACATAGAATAGATAGCAGCAGACAATTATGAAAACAAATGAGAAATGGAAGTGTTAAAATATCTGTAGAATGTGAAGCCAATATTTTGTTTTGTTTTTTCTTTTTTCTAGTTTTGGTAACACTTGTGTGCTCTTGGAAAAATGCTGTACATGTTGGTTCCGGATTATTGTTGTTGTATTTTTTGAATAAATAATAAAAAGAAAAGAAAAAGCTTTTTTTTTTACATTTGTGCCAACTGTATCATACCGCACAGAAGACATTTTTTGAGTTCTGTCCACTTCTAGCCTTGTTTGTGCTGTTTTCACTGAGGTGCAGGATTTTATACTGCAGAAAATAATGACCCCCAGTGATTAAAAGGAGACAAGAGTAAATAAACATCCAGGAAGTGCTTGGGGTTCAGAGGGATAATGGAGCCAATTTAGTGGATTGAGGAGGAAGTGATGCAAACTGTTGAGTTTGTGGTGCAGATATCAAAACACTGTGCTTTTCTGAAGTGACACTAAAACAAAACTAACAGTAAGCAAATTAGAAATAGCACAGAATGACACAAAGATACTAAACAGCAGCTGCTGTTACTTGTAAGATTTCATATTTCTATACATTTATTTAAGTGACTAGAATTCTCTAAAGTGAAAGTAGTGTCTTATCCTCCTTCAGTCTTTTTCCTTGTTTTTTGGTTTCCAAGTGTCTCCCACACAGACCAGTAACTGGTCAGCCTGATCAACTGTTACCACCAGCTGCCAGCTGGTGTCACAGCTTTTCCAACATAGCAACAATTTATTTAGCGCCATGCAGTCAGCAGCACTTAGAGAAAGGCTACAAGTGCCTGTTGCCCTTCAGTGTTGGAAAAAAAACATCCTTGCCACCAAACAAGCAGCTAAACACTCCAACTTGTGCTCATTATGACTTCAGGAAGTCCTCTTCTTTGTCGTTTCAGACAAGGCTGTTTGTTAAAAGGAGAGGTACAAACTCCTGACTCTCTATTCAGAAATGTCCTTCTTCTGAGGCCCCAGTGCTGCTCAGGGACATCTGATAGTTCACTGCCATCGCTTCGAGACAAAAGGCAGCAGCTTTGCATAAACGCTTCCCAAACTTGTGGATGTGTTGGCCCAGATTCCTCACACAGAGTTGGTGTGCAGTGGTTCTGTTGAGTCTGGAGTTAAGGTCGTGTGTGTCGCACCGGTGTCCATCATGCTGAGCTTCTCTGTGCCGTTCCTCGGTTCTTCCCTCCGTCTTCCTCTCCGCCGACACAATCTGCACCTACGACTGAGAGAGAAGCAACCACAGTTCATACAGGAGCCAAGACCAGATTATTAATATGCAAAACTAATAAAAAAAAAAACCCACAGTCGTTCAATTATCACACTTCCATTTTAAAGGAACAGTCTGGGGAAGATTTTTGAACCTTCCACCGCCACCGGCTTAAAAATTTGAAAATCTCCCATACATTGACCTGCATTGAAAATAGAATTTGGTGGCACTAACCCCAAAGGACAAGTCGTACGTGTCCGTGAAAAGGCAGCAGATTTAACCAAACAGCAGTATTTGGGGTCCTGACAGTGAGAGCGGGTCGGGTGGATGGTAGGTTTGGGTGCATTGATGAAAAGCTGTTGAGTCGTCGATTTGACCCCTTGGACATTTGGTACATGTCATTCCTCTGCTTTCTTTCTCCACGTTTCCTGCTTGACTACTGCAGCTATCCACTAACGGCAAAAAATGACATCGGGTGGTTGAGGTGAACAGCTGGCAAAGCTCTGCCGAAAGGTCAGAAGTTTAGTTCTAGGTGTTCGTGCACTTGTGACAGAGCAGCTCCACTTCTATTTTAATCAATCCAGCTGTTCACACCGGCCATGTAGTGTTTCACTAGTGCTTAAAGGCAACCCAAAGCTTCAATGTTGCTTGTACTCTGAACTGTGCCTGATCCTGTGCAGACACAGTCGAGGCTGAAAATACCAAACTGTTCCCTTTACATGCTGGTAAATCACATTTTGTCTGTTCCACGCACACAGACGCACACACACGCACACACACACACAGACACACACACAGACAGATGCGCACGCACGCACACACACACACAAAGCTTACTGTGAGCAGATGCAGATGAAAACAATGAGAAGAATGATCAGCACAAGCCCTGCAATGGTGCAGCCAATTATGATTTGTCGATTGTCTATCAACGGGTCCAAGATCACAAATTCACACCTGGGGCCGTCATAACCAAACCAACATCTGAGACAAAGGAAAAAAAAATTAGGCTTCCCATTTCCATTCTTCCCGTGCTTTTATGCAGTTTTAACTTGTACCAATCTCTTTGTCTGCTCATCCAGACTCATTAGGACTCATTACTGAAAATCCATATAGTGCAGGAACATAATGAACAATGAAACAAGTCTGCTACTTTTCTTTCATTTGTTCTGTACTGTAATATCTTTGTTGCAAAACTCCTAACACTGTCTCCTCTTTGCAGCTACATCTGTCTCTCCTCATATTTCCCTCAGCCATCGTTGTTTTTGTGCAGCTCTCTCTCACCTGCAGGACGGTGCGTTCTGGTCCTCCACGTAACGACACTCCCCGTGGATGCAGTAGTTCTGCAGTTCCTCAGGACACTTTGAGAAGTGGCCACTCCACTGTTCTGTATATGTCGTGTTTGTTGGAGAAATAAAACGACAGCAGGTTAGTTTCAGATTCGTGCTGCACTTTTTCAGCTGCTAACATGCTCACTACAGAAGTGAGGAACAGTGAACTCAGCTACAGGCCTCTCATTTGATGTAGTTTTAAGGAATAGTTAGGGAAATGGGCTTATTTGCTTTCTTGCCAAAAGTTAGGCGAGAAGCTCAACACCACATGAACACAATAAGACTGGAAATGGAGTGACGCATTTATCACCTGTAACACCCTCTGAGACTCACCAATGACCACATCTCTACTCCGGGCCAAGAAACAGTCCCCAAATTAACCCCTCATTGGGATGTGATTAGTAGTAATTTGTGCACTAATCATTGCTACCCTAATCAGCATCAGAAGCACTAGTCAGTTAAGCTATTATCACTATTATTAATGTTTAACACTGGCTACCTGTGGCATTTAAGATGTTATGCAGCTGCCACTACCCCATGCAGCCCCCTTCTTTAATGTCTACATGTTGTTAACCAAAATGTGGAAAGTGAGGCAGATGACAACTTCTAAAACCACCAGAGTTTGGTAGTATTTTCTGCAGCCACATGCAGCATAGTTATGTCAAAGTTAATCTGCAATATACACTGCATGTCCAAAAAAAAAAAAAAGTCACCACTTGGATGTAACTAAGCAAATAGATAAGAGCCATCCATTGGATAATGACTGCAGTGATGAATATGTTTAAGCTGCAACAACTTATTTAACTCTAGCTGATGCAGGGAGGAGCTTCTCATTTCTTAAACAACCATGCTGGAAGATGGAAGATGGAAAGATGTTAATCCGTCTCAGAAGGGTCAAATTATTGGCATCAAGCAAAGAAAACAAGTAAAGAGATTTCTGAAACTACTAAAGTCGGGTTAAGAACCGTCCAACGTATTATTAAAACCTGAAGGATAGTGTTCATTCAGCGTTTTTGTCGTGAAAACGTCTGTAATTAAATCATTAAAGGTATTTCACATTTAACAAACAAATCTACGTAAAATAACAGAACCAAGACTTCTTTTTCTGGTCATTTTCACTGCTTGTATCCAATTCTGAAAATATATCTGCAGTTAATTTGACACTTTCATTTAATAAACAAAGGGAAATGTGTGTGGAATTGTGATAAATTTGCAAATGCATTTAAGTGTTATTCAGAGTTAGGCTTTTAATGTGACTTGTTAATTCCCAGACTTAAAAAAGCTTTTGTAGTTTAATTTATATTTTCATGCATTTAAAAAATATGATATAAAAGTAAACAAATCCCATAAATTTAGAGATTTGTTTCCCAGTGTATGGTCTCTAGAGGACTTTGACATGCGGGCATTTGCTGAATAAAGCTTTTTAGTGGGAGAACATCTTAATTTCAGTGTACAGACATGAAAGTAGCATCAACCATCTCATGTAAATAAAGACATCTGACTGACTGAATGAGCAAATGAGTGTATTTCTGTCTGTGTGTCACGTTCTGTCAGTTTGCTTCTTTGACCCTCACCTTCTAACATGGCCTCGTGTATAAATAGACTGTTTACAATACAATCTGGAGGGGAAGCCTGATGATGAGTGATGGGAAAGGCCCAGTCTCATCAAGATGTTATTCCCCACGTGCCTCGGTTATTCAGAGTATTCACCAAATGTTGAAGTTTTAGTAATCTTTATCCTGTACTTTACTCACAAACGCATGAAAACACGTAGCTGCCAGCAGGTCATAATGTTGAACTTCTGACCACCAGCTTCACATAGCACATCTTATACAACTGCCGCTATCTTTACAACCCACTCCCTATAAAATTATCTTTGAAAATGAGCTCGTAAAACAACACTGCTGTTCAGGTGACATCAATGGGAGCGCTTCCCTTGTTAGCCGAAACCTGAGACCGGGCCTGCTGCCGTGACCTCAGTTCTGAAGGGAAAAGTCTCCAGTTACAAAGTTGAAAGAGATAGTTTGGGAAGTGTGTCTGTATTCGCTGACTTGTTAAGAGTTTTCAGAGATGAAAAGATCGATACGGCTCTCGTGTTTGACAGCTATGAAGCCATAAAGACTGGAAAAAGGGGGGAAGGGTGGTCTAGCTCTGACTGAAGGAAAATGCCTTTAGCACCTATAAAGTTCACTAATTATTATGTCTCGCTTGTATAAATGGTGCAACAGCTAAAGTGTGAAAATGTGCTTTGTTGTGAATTCTTTCTGTGCAAACCATTATTATTTGTGGTAATAGTTGCCTGGGTTGATTAGCTCCGACTCCAGTGCCGGCTTTCTGTTAAATCCCTTTATTGATTCATCATGACGGCTGTTGCCAGAAGTCAGCGATGTCGTTTTCTCTGTCATATTTAGGTTATTTTTCTGGTTAATAATGTTCCGTTTAAGATGCTGTGATACCAACTAATTAAGCTTGATGTATAATGACTTTTACGCCACCTCAGGCCACCATTGCTGCATTATGTGAGGTTAATTAGAGATACACATTTGAGCGTATTTTCGTTAAGCAGCAGTTGTCAGTTATGTTTATTTGTAATTGTTGCTACTTAAAATCAGATAATACTCGCATTCTCTATCTGGGTGTTTTAATTGCAGAAACTTCTGCAGACAATGGAGTGGAAACTTCTGTCCTTAAAGACATCCAGCAGCAGTCTGATGTCTCTGACAGCAGCTCAGTAAATTATCCAGCCAGTCTAATGGGGAAGAAACCCAACATGTTCAATGTGTTTCATTTTATATCCGGTTTTTCTGCACTGCCGAGCTAACAGGCTAAGGTTTCATATTTGGCAGACAGACATGAAAGTGCCGTCATTGTTCTCATTTGAATTTTTGCCAGAGGGGGAAAAAAAAAAAAAAAACATGTCCGAACATTAGTTAGTTTTCAAAACTTTTAACCCTTTCAAATTCACCCATGGTTGAGATGTGAAGTTTTGTGCTTCCAGACGATACCATTGACACTACAGCTGCCCCCTCAAGGAGGTCGAGTGGGATTTTCTCCCTTAAAGCAGTTAAAGCATCAAAGACACTTCAATGCAAAGACTGCAGTTAATTAGCTGCTGTAATTAGATCAACTACCCAACAGATTTCGTTAACCCTGTCTTGACACAGCAGGGGTTGATATGTTTTTAAAGAAACACTTGATCAGTGGTTGACCGATGGTGATTATTAGAATATAGAAAATTAGAGTGATAACCAATATTTGGAACTGAAAATATGAATATCAAAATTAAGAAGAAGACACACTGAATCTTGGTGAAATGTCTTTGCTTATTTATGTTTGAAGGAGGTTTATTAAAAGAGACAGTTTCAACATTTATCCTTCAGAGTTGATAGGCTGTTACTTGTGACTTGAACCAATCAGATGGTGCTATGGGCGGGACATAGGTCTATACCACAGACTGATGACCAGAGAAAGACAGCTGCATCAGAGCCAAAGTAGGGCATTTTTTAAAATTCATTAAGTCAAGAATCAAATTAAAATGTGTATGTATTCAAAAACTGAAAAAAATGCTGATAACAGGCCAAGTTAACATTCAGTCAAGCCTTATGCTTATGTTAAACTGCTACTTTTGACAGCTTCTATTATGTCTCCATTACAATAAATGTCCTCACTCTCTCATGTATTTTCTGTATTTTTATCTTTGTTTCCGTACTATAGAAAGTAATTCAAGGGGCCTTATCCCACCACTTAATCAAACTTATGGTTGCAAGATGAAAAACAATCTAATCCATTAGTTTAGACAAACCATTTTTTAATTAAAGAGTGATGTTCACATATTAATGCTGGTAATTGCATCAACCTCATATTTTGCGTAATTCAAATTCTAATATTCGCTTTAGTTGATTTATACCAACTTCAGGCTGAGATAACTTAATGAAATTGGCTATCTAACTTCATTTTTCTTTACCTTGAGTTCAAGATTTCATGTCCCCTATGTTAACATGCCTGGACAATTTCAGATGGTTAAGACATAATTAAATAATACCTTTAATTGTAGAGAAAAAGCTTATTCCAATCACTCAAGTTAGTTTGTTGGTTGAACATAATTTCATTAGAAATTGTCGTAACTCAAAAGCATTCTTTTGTACAGCCCAAACATTATATTTCTACAGTGTATTAGCAAGTCTTTATGTAGATTTGTTTGCATGTTCATTTCCACATGTCTGCCCCGTCCATTCATCCATTAAACCTCCAGACGTCTAAGCAACCAATACATTTATGGTGCCAAGAAGGGCCCGCCCCCTTTCCCTTCCATATCTACCTGTACAATTGTCTGTGTCGCCATGGCGATGACAGTGGGGCACAGTTCGATTGGCAGACTCGTCGGTGGCATTCCCCTCTGCCAGGCAGTATTTGCATAAGGCCAGGGCTGCAGCCAGAAACACAAACAAAACGCCGATCACACACAACAAATTACACAACATTTTAGCCAATGTATGACCACATTCCACTCAGAGGATTTGCATTGGAGATGACAGGAGTTCTACTACGACACATGTTATAAATAACATTCCTGGTGACTCTCAGAGCAAATAAACGCTCACTGCAGATACACAGATGAAGATTTGCGCAGATAGATATAATATCACTGTGAATTCCCAAATGCCATCCTGTGGTAAACCTGTTTTGACAATGACTAGTAATGACAGAGGATATATTGCTTGTGTTTGGGCTCTTCCTTCAATCATTAACTAACAATGAAGCTGTACTGCTCAGTGAGAGAAACACTTTCTTCAAAATGTATTTGGCTGCATTAGTTTGAAAGCCCATTAATAATCAAAACAATACATAATGAACTTATATAATGGCCAAAAATAAGGAAGAATTATATTTAAATATCACTTTAGTGTGTTTGTTTGAGGTTTCCAAAAGCCACAATGATAAATCAAGTCTTCTGTATATGACCAATGAGAAGAGAAAGTGATTCAAGCGAAAGGATAAAACAGCAGTAATTCTTACCTGTTACTATTCCTACATAGAGTTTGTACACCTTGGCCATTTCCTCAGTTGATAAAAGTGCTCATCCAGTGTATGAAAAATCAGTTTCTTTGACAAACAGAAGTCAAGCAATCCTTTCTCAGGGGTCAATGACCTTTGGAAAAGGTGTGGACAAGCCGTAGAAGTTCCCCTGTGGTGTGTCGTGTTGCGGCTCTTCATTGATGGCGCTTAAGTTCATAGTCAGTCCGGAAAGCTTGAGGCTGGATCCAAACACACACACCCACACACACACACACAGACACATAGACATATACATAGACAGCCCACAGCCGCTCTCTGGACTGTGACTGGACTCAACTACAGTGTGCGAGAATAGAAAAGTGGGTGGTGACACTGAAACCCAACTCTGCTCCCCGCCCACACCTTTAAAGGAGAAGACAACTCTATTCAGGCCTCTCAGGTTGTTTCCTCTTCAAAGAACAAGTACGCCTTTATACCTGACGATCCTTCTCTTAAGAATGAACCGATGGGTGGAGCATTCATTGACATTAAACAGCCTGTTCGCCGGCAAAAGGACTTCAGACTCTATTTATACATTCCACTCCACTGTCTTTTGGAGCTTTGTGGGCTTTGTGGACCAACAGAAAGCAGATAGATGTAGGAGGACAGACAAAATCAGACAGTGAAAATGGACTGTTGCAACATCTGGACTTGTAGTGGGTCTGATATGATTCGTGCCAAGTCTGAAAGAAGTGGAAGAAAGGTTAAAGTGAAAGGTGGTTTCAGCTAGTGCTTTATTTTGCATATTATTACTATTTTATTGCCACTACTGCACTACATGTCCGAGTTAAATGTTACTCCACTACATTTTAGATAGTCACTTCACGGTTAAGATTTTACCACCAAAATATGTCATGTGCCCATTAAATGCAGTACATTGTCATAAATTAAAGCATCCATCAGCATAAAAATGCATTAGATTAACTCCATATTGACCAAGTACAACATTATATTCTGGCTGTTTACACATTAATCTATCAGTAACTATGGTTTATAGCACAATAAATAATCATGTGACATTCATGTGGGTCTAAATTGAGTATCTTAACTTTGATACTTATTGTCATTCTGATAGTACTTTCAAACATTCACCAAAAGAATATTTTCTCTGCCGGCCGTTGACTTATAATTGACTAATTCTACATTGTAATCTGACTACTTTGTGCCTGTACTGAGGTAACTCTTAATACAGCCAGTCTGGATATTTTGTGTTTTTCTAAACTCAGCCAGGAGATGGCAGAATTTCACACTTTCACTTACAGTTTTTCTCAGTCTCTTTGGTACATTTCTCAGCTCAGAATTGAAATTCTCAAAACTATTTGTTCAGTCTTCACATCATTGTGTCACTTGTGCACATCAAAAAAGCAGTTTCTCATTTCTCTGAACAAGCTGCAAATGCTTTGGTACATCCATGCAAATGATTCTGTACAATTCTCTGCTTTTTCCTACATTATGAATTGCTTATGTCATGTCAATCAAAATGTATTATAATGGGTCTCTGTTGAATAGTCTCACCCTCCACAACATTTAGGCATTAGTTCATCGTATAAGTCTTTACAAGCAAAAAGGTTGAACAAGTTGTCAAAATATGTCAAGGATATTTCTTTACATTTCCATTAGAGTTTGTTCTAAATCTGTCCTAAATTGGTAAATTGCTCCCAGGTGAATCTTGAATTTCTGTACGAAGGGAAATGTGTGAAGGGTTTGGGTTTTCTGAAATCACTCAAAGACGCAAGAGAAGATATTTGTGATGTGGATGAGAACCTGTGGCCCAACAGACAGGAACATCAGGAGGTGTAGAACGACGGCACTGTAATTCCTACAGCACTGCATGTACAGTTTTCCCCAAGGAGATTGTCCTATGTTCACATTTCTACTTTTATTTTTTTGCTTTTTCTTTGTGCCATGTGTGCTGTTTTCCTTTCTGTATTGCAATGACGTGGTCTGTTGACAAATTGCAACACAAACAGTAAAAGCGTAAATGTGAATCTTGTCCAGTCTCTTGCAATCAATCTCCCACATACACTAAGGTGTAACTTATGATTTACAATAATTGTCATCAAAACTTTAGCCATAGTTTACATCAGAATATTCCTCCACAGTACACTGTTATAATGACATGACTAAGCAATCTGACTGTGTTATCCACACAATGACACAAAGACTTGTCATTCTGATGGCACTGACATGTTCATTGACACAGATATTTACTTTTGAGAGATGAACTAAGGATTTTCAGCATGAGACTGGCTTTTGCAGGTAATCCATGGTGTTTTGCTATTTGTACAAATTGTTCTGAGAAATGCACTTACTGTTTTGCAAATGTCGAGGATGATTCGAGAAATATACCAAAGCGACTGAGAAAAACTGTAATAATTGCACAAGTACTTGTTTTGTGACTCTATAAATTGTATCTATGTTTTATATAACTATCATAGACTGTATAATGTGCTCACCTTTTGACCATATACCTGTGTATGCCCAGTCACATTACAGTTACTATTATTGTTAAACTTATCCTTTAACAACCTCTCTCGTGATTTTCCTATAATTGTCCTATTTGGCAGAGAACCAAGAATTCCTTTAACTAGCACTTTGAGCCATCGTAAAGAGAGCAGCAGAGCCAAAATGGACCCATGTAGAGCTGTATCTATTGCTACAGCTAAATACAAACATTAACCTCTGCTACACAGACAGATTTATCAAGATTAGTATATTAGTCACAAAGGAATCTACTCTACATATGTGGTTTTTATTTTTATTTGCATATGTCAGTTTTCATATTAGCACCAAAACTATACAACAATTCGGGTAGTGCATCATTTAATTAGTCACTTGCACCACTAAGAAATAGTCGGACAGTTTGGAAAATACTCTCCTTTGCAGAGAGTAATGCGGGAAATCAGTCCTGCACTCATATCTATACAGTAAATATTGTGCTGCAGTTAGCAACTGGTTAGCTTAGCATAAAGCTAAGAGGGAAACAGTGAGTCTGGCTTTGTCTGGTTAGCTATCAGCACTTCTAAACCTCACCAATTAACTATATCATGTTTGTGTAAGTGTCAAAAAGTGTTTGTGTAAATAAATACATATTGTCCTACCAGGAAATACATCACTACATCTATGCATCCATCCTCCTCCTGGGGGATCTCAAGGCGTTCCCAGGCAAGATGAGATATAAATTCCTCCCAGGGAGTTCTAGGTCTACCCCAGGGTCTTCTCCAAGTTCCCCAGGAATCTTCTAAAGGAGGCACCCAGGAAACATCCTAATCAGATGCCTGAACATCCTCAGTCGGCTCCTTTTGATACAAAAAAAAAAAAAAAAAAAAGCAGTCACTCTCCTCTGAGCTCCTTGTGGATGTCTGAACTCCTCATCTTCTCTCCCAGGCTGAGTCCAGCAGTTTTACAGAGGAAACTAATGTCTGCCACTTGTATCCAAGATCTGGTTGTTTCAGTCACTACCCAGAACTGATGATCATAGGTGAGATTTGGAAAGTAGAATGGCCGGTAATTCAAGAGTTTTGCTTTTCAACAGACTGGTACAAAGCTGGCATTACTGCAGATGCTGCACCAGTCCATCTGTCCATCTCACACTCTGTTTTAGCAACAAGATCCTAAGATACTTTTAACTCCTTTCATGGTGCAGCAGCACTGCTTCAACCTAAAGGGGGCAATACAACGATTTCCTGCACACAACCACAGCCTCAGATTTAGAGGGGCTGAGCTTTATCTTGTCTGCTTCACACTTGACTTCAAACCGCTTCAAAAGCTAGAACCACAGCATTAGTGAAAAGTGAAGATGTGACTCTGAGGTTCCCAAACCTCAAATTCTGGGAGCCCAATACATCCAGCGGTAAAATCACATGAAGACTACAGAGACCTCCAGATGCCCCTGGTGTTTAGTCGGTTTTTAACTCAACAGTTCACTAAGGACTGACTAAAATCCCACACTTAACCTCTTATGCTCTTTCACCCTTAAAAGGCCGTCCCTGTGTCAGTCAGTAACAGCTCCAAAACTGCAAGGCCAAACTGCTCGACCATGGCTTCAATGGATAATAAACACTTTGACAACTGCAGGTTTCTGTGTCAACATCACCTATATTTTGGCCACATCATAACTGTAAATTAGAGAGTAAATAACAGCCTTTTAAAAATGAGACAGTGACATTGATGTTATTGAACTTGATCTGAAAATACTCAACTGCAACTCAAAATTACAAAATGTGATGCACAGCAAATGCTACATATTCGTCACAGTAGTAGCAGACAGCCTCTTCATTAAATGTGTAACCTTAAAGTGGTGGTGGGTCATGTTTTAATAGTAGATATTACCTGATCCAGCTACAGCAAGTTCAGCGTAGAAACTCTCCATAGAAAACTGTCAGGCTGGCTGCTGCCAGGCCTAGTTAGTGCTCTCCCCCTCTCTCACCATCTTCTCTCCTTTTAGGGCAGCCCAGCAGTGCAGAAGGAGCAACAGGTGTTCCCCATCTGCCACAATCAGCCAGCTCAGGAACAGGTGGAGTGCAACCAATCAAGCTTCATCCATTCTGCAATATAACCAGACGCCACCCAGCTCTCAGTGCTGGATCGTGACACAGCTCGTAAAAGTTCACAGTCTGAATTGCCAGTTTGTAGTCCAGTCATAGTTATAGCTCTCGTTAAGAGCACCGTATTTTGAGAAGACTTCTTTTGTAGTTACCTCTCGCTAACCTCGTAAAGATAACCGCGTGTCTTGTTTTCGTATTCCTGAGATTGGCCTTTCTCCCCTAGGTGTTACCTACCGCGAGTTAAAGTTATTCTTTAGTCTTGTTACAGTACCTCCCGGCCCCTAGGTGCCGCTGTAAGATCCAGAGCCTTTTGCTCTCTATTTCCGTTTCCTGTTGAAGTCCTAGTTTCCGCTTGTAGTCCTAAAAACCTTTGTAAATAAATCAGTGTTGCATTCAAAGACCGTCTGTTCATTTCCTGCACCTGAGCCACCCTGAACTCCGTAACAGAAAACACTTCCAGTACGTGCATATAGAAACATTTTAGAGGATTTAGTAAGAGCATTGTAGTATAACATTACACTAAATATTTTGGGGATGTCACTTTGAAAAGGTATTCTTAAATGACACTTTAAATTTGTAGGAAAGAATGCATTTATTGCAAACCAATACAGTTAAAATAGATTTCAAAAAAAAGTTTTGAATTGTAATATTTTTAGTAATGTGCATTGCAAATTAATTTTCCGTTTTCAGGAAACAGCTGTCTTTATTTATCAATTATGCTTAAATTGACTTAATTAACCTTCCTGTTGTTTTCATTTATGGGCACCAAAAAATATTGTCTCCTTGTCTGAAAAAAATACAAAAATTCAGCAAAAAAATTCCCCAAATTTCTGAAAATTTGCAAGACCTTCAGAAAATTTCAATAATCCCTTAAAAGTTTTCTTTCAAAAAATTCTTGTAAATATTTTCAAAAAATGAGAAAAATCTTCCCCAAAAAATCGTAAAAATATCTAAAATGATTACATATATATCAGTAAAACTTCTGTTTTCTTGAAGAATATTCACAAAAAAATCAACCAAAATCCAGCGATTTTTAAAAAAATTTTTTTTGTGAATGTTCTTAAAGAAACATTTATTTAACATTTTTTTTCACCAAAAAATGTGAAAAAATTTGAAAATGTGGACATCAGAAGTTTCACTGTGAAAATACCTTTTTCCCCCACATTTTCAAATTTTAAAACGGGTCAATTTGACCCGCAGGCCAACAGGAGGGTCAAGGAAATCCTAATGCATTTTGCAGATAATTAGGGATTTAAAACATGCAAAACTAAAAAGCACTGGCTTCTTTATGCCCTCTGCCTTCACGGTTACGGTCTTTAAGTGTTGATAATTACACTATAACATAAATTCTTTACATTCCTAAGTAAGGGTTATCTAAAAGGAAGAACGTCTGAGCCCTTCAGTGTCGCATGTATTTCAACAAAAGTTGTTAGTCAAGGAGGCGTCAAAACGGTGACAGTATTGAGACTCGTCCAGGAAAAGTGCACTGAGAGGAAAAGGAAGTGATAAAGTAGAGAGTCTGTCTCATGACTGGCTAGACTTCTTTTAGGCTGATTTACTCTGTTTCTGGGACAGTCTACATCTTCATATATCTTCAATAGAAGTTTCACTTTATACAAAATAGACAAATATATTAAATAAATATGCACTGATTGACTTGACTAAGCCCATTCAAATACACACGATTCATACCTTATATGTAATCCACTCTCTACATCATGGCGATTTGTGTTTAATTTAGCACAGCCTTGAGCTTGTAAATAAGTTTTGAAAGGTTTTAAAGACTAAAAGGCTGAGTGAAATATTGCTCTGTGTGTTTGCAGTTTTGAACAGGAAGACTCAGTTTCCTCTCTCCGGCTGCGCTCCTAACTTAGACTGAACATCAGGAAGCTCCGACACCATGAGATTCCAAGGCGTAATTCAGAGCTCAGCTACAAACATCCGCTTCGTACAACTCATAGATAATCACTGTATGGACCGCTAGTGCCCACTGTGTGAAGCACAGATCACACTTCCACAGCAGTAGTATTTGAAAGCTTTTAAAATAAAGACTAAGATGAAACAGGTTTACATAACACCCTTTAATCTATTAAAAAAGCAAATTTGCATGGCCAGTAGTACATCAAGACATCAATGGAGCATTTTTCTTACAAAAACATGGAATTAAAATCATATAAATTGTCTGAAAAACAAAACATAATTCTTTTCTTCTGCGAGTGAGATGCCACAGCTGTGTCCACTTTGTCTTCCTCTGCAAAAGGTGCAAAACTTCTATGACTTATTTGAAATTCAGATACAGTATTATGTGTTTTTACTCACAAGCAAAGGCTGTGTGCTTGGTGGACTCTGACCTTCATACTACAGCGCAGGAGCGCGGTTCTCTGAAGGGGTTGCTGCCTGTAGGGACGCCCACCAGCAGGGCATCTTTGGCTGCGTTCTGCAGACAATACTGCTGGAGCTCTGCAGCCGCCTGGGACACCTGGGAGCAGAAAAACTCTGCATGGTACAACTCTCTGGCACATACATTCACTCTAAACATTAATAATTCATTTACAGATACATTTGTGATTCCAGATGCTGCACAACCGTCCTGCAAACTGCAACAAACCACATCTTTTGTCTAGCTGTTGAATGATATAGACCCCTCCAACTTACTTTGTAGAAAAATGCAGCTTATTAACATTCATAGCAGCAAAGTTAATGGATTATTAAAAATCTTTATTACTGATTTATTCATAGATCAAACTGCAGGGGATGGATGACGTTCTGGTATTAAAGAAGTAAAATGTCATTATTAAGTGATTTTTTTACTTAAGTAAAAGTACTGATACCACAATGCAAAATATTCCATTACAATGTTGCTTACATAAAAGTGTAAAAGTCTAATCAATTATATATTACATTTTTAGTTTAATATTACTGCTGTATTGATGTGTACGCAGCATTGTGCAGTTAAGGTGGAGTCATTTTTTAAAATTATTTCTCATTGGACTGGAACCAACCAATAGGTTTATTATTTTCTTGATTAATAAGTTGATTTGTTTGTTTTAAAAAAAATCCCATTGCAGTGAGAAATATTAGAGGCCAAAATGGCACCTTTACAATGCTTTAATTAATTGCCACAAGCCTCAACCTTATTAACAATAAATGTAAATATTAGAATTATTTAAAATCAGCATTTTTTTTATTATTTTGAAGCTGGAAATGTGAAATTCGGGATAATTATTACATTGAACAATGTTAAATTTGCAATCAGTTTAACTGTAGTTGAATTTTTAGTACACCATTTATGAGACTGTATGAAATGACCACACTGTGTCAACACAAGTAGTACTTTATATAAAATATCAAAAGCAAAATATTATACTGCACTGTGGTGCTTTTTAATTGGTCATATTTTGTAAATATATTAAAGTTAAACAAATTAAGAAAAGCTAATTAGTAAACCCCAAAAAACTCTCATTCTTTAAACTAGCCTCTCTGTTACCTTTATTCTTTCCACGCTGGCCTCCAGCTTCAGTTGTTCCACCAGCCGTCGCATGTTGGATAAGTTGGAATTAGAAGTCATTGTTTTGGGACAGAACAATCCGTTTGAAAAGAAAAAGTTTCCTCAGTCTTCAGACACCAGCAGTGACTCCACTAATGGGCAGAAAATGCTGGACAAGGAAGAGCGGCTGAGTTTCTTTCCAAACCTCAGAGCACTTCACTGAAGAAACAAGGAGAGATACAAACACACTGACCTCCATGTGTACTTCACTGACACTACACAGAAATCTGTTTTAGATCTGTATTCTTGAGGTGAAATGAAAAACTAATCTCACCGTTACCAATAAAAAGCAAGAATATGCTAAAAAATTTTGGTGTATTAATTTCATGTGATGTTTTAGTCGCTTTATTAGCAAGCTTGCATGGAAACTCACTCAAACTCTAAAATAGACACAAAAATAAATAAGCCAGTGAGCACCAAATATATGGCACGCATGCAGCAGATTCATTTTTGATTGCATCTTTCACTTTAAAATAGTCAAAATACTTTGAATTTAACTTCACATGTAGTACACTATCCTATTGAATTTATTTATAATTCCAAAGCTTTTTTTAAAAGTTGGCCTGTAATGTTACTAAATGGATTCCCATTAGATAGATAGATAGATAGATAGATAGATAGATAGATAGATAGATAGATAGATAGA
Source organism: Amphiprion ocellaris (assembly GCF_022539595.1). Taxonomy (NCBI): domain Eukaryota; kingdom Metazoa; phylum Chordata; class Actinopteri; family Pomacentridae; genus Amphiprion; species Amphiprion ocellaris. The sequence goes on from NC_072782.1 coordinate 13,015,543, forward strand.
TAGATAGATAGATAGATAGATAGATAGATAGATAGATAGACAGACAGATAGACAGACAGGTAGACAGACAGATAGACAGACAGATAGATAGACAGATAGATAGATAGATAGATAGATAGATAGATAGATAGATAGATAGATAGATAGATAGATAGATAGACAGATAGACAGATAGACAGACAGGTAGACAGACAGATAGATAGATAGATAGATAGATAGATAGATAGATAGATAGATAGACAGACAGATAGACAGATAGATAGACAGATAGATAGATAGATAGATAGACAGACAGACAGACAGACAGACAGACAGACAGACAGATAGACAGACAGACAGACAGACAGACAGACAGACAGATAGATAGATAGATAGATAGATAGATAGATAGATAGATAGATAGATAGATAGACAGACAGACAGACAGACAGACAGACAGACAGACAGATAGACAGATAGACAGACAGACAGACAGACAGACAGACAGACAGACAGACAGACAGACAGATAGATAGATAGATAGATAGATAGATAGATAGATAGATAGATAGATAGATAGATAGATAGATAGATAGATATTTTATTAATCCCAAGGGAAATTCAAGTGTTTGGCAGCTTCCATGCAACAACATAAATAACAAAAAGACAGGACATGCAGCTTAGTAACACTAACATTAAAGGTTAGTATATACTCTGAAAAACTTCCTGTACAATACTATAAAAAAAACACATCTAATTTTAAAATGTATAGAAATACTAAATGTAATTAAAATTCAATACACAATATTTACACATTTCAAGGCACAGTGATTTAAAGTGATTTAAAATGTAAAATCACAATACGTGATGGCATTGTGAGAATATAAACAATATTACTAGTTTAATGAATTTATACAGAACAGTGTCCTGATGACAGTCGGCTTGACATGAACTGAATCCAGTAAACAGCGACACAGAAAGACTAATAAAATGCATTATTATGCATTCATTAGCTCTGGAAAAACTAAATGGCTGGGCTAAAATAGTCAATCATTTGGCTTGTGTTTGCTGTCTCTTCCATCATCAGCGTCCAGAGGGGTTTCACCTTCACCTCCAGCCTGCTGTCTGGTCATCCGATGGGTTGTGACTGTGATGCTGACCATCTGAGCAGCCCAGCCTGCAGGCCTTCCTCCAGACTGTGTGCCTTATTTGCCTGTTTTTGGACTTTTTGTCTAGTTGGCTTTTTCATAGAGTCATGCTGTCTCCTCCATGTGGGAAAGTCAGACAGTACTCCGTATTTTGCTCTGATTGGTTAACATGAGAGTTGAATATTCCTGGAGATCACAGTCACTTGAGTTGCATATGCAGCGCTTGTTCTGCTTTGCGATGGTGATTTAACAGTGTTTGACAAATCACCTGTCCTTCCCCCGACATTTACTGCTAATCCAAACCAAAGGCTCAAGCCGAACAGGAAACGTCCAAACATCATAGCTCACTGTAAATGTTTAAAGCAGAGTTGATGCCAGAGGAGCTCTGAGTGAAAAAGCATCTGCCTCTGCTCTCTTCTCAGCTGTTTGACAGAACCATGATGGAGTAATCACCACACTGACAGACAGATGTGAACATGTGTGACAACAAGGAGACACTTTCTCTGTTGAGCTGAGACACACTCAAGTCTTCTGGTGACATCCACCAACAAGGATTCAGTGTTTCTAAAACACAATGAATGGACTCATTCACATTGCAAACTGTTGTGTTCATTTGTTTTTAACAAAATATGATGTTTAATGGTGTGAGTGTGCAGGTTACATGGTGGTTTGTCTTTATCAGCAACTTACATGATTCAGTTAAATCAACAAAAACTGTTCACTTTTAATGAACACAAGTACTTTGTGTTGATGCAAAGTTACTGGAATTTGCAAAAAGCAAATTAAAAGATTTTTCATTTAGGAATTTGATTTAAAATAATACACAAAGAGCAATATCACAAAGATGCTTCCATTTGTCTCTCAGAAATGCTTTCAGGTGTTAAGGAGTTTAAGGGAATTCTGCAAAATAATTAATGTTTTTTAACTACCGCTAAAGAATTCCCACTCTACTCATAAACATCAGAGCCCAAATATTAATTTACACACATTAAAATAAGACTAGATGAGATTTTAGATATGAAAAAAGTCATACTGAGCTTTTTTGTGACTTGAGGGGAAATAGAAAAAGAGCGTAATGTGTGTGTAGGGTCATAAGGCAGCACGGTCAGCATGGTTTTCTTGTTTTTCTTGCTCAGGTCCTACTCTGGAGAGGTCAAAGGTTACAGATTACCCTGACCATGCTGAGGGTGCTGATGTGGGCGTGAATAATGGACCCAATTTGAAAACTGTCCACAATGTCTCTCTGCGGTGGCTAGCTGCATATGTACAGTTTGTGTAGTATACAAAACATCATACAAACATATTAATGTAGATCACAAGTAGAATTATTTAGAATCCAGGATGAAGCAGGTGCAGTAGAGAGTAACCAAAGTGAACTAGAACCTGTCAGCAGGTTAAAAGAATCTGATTTTTGCTGCCCTGAAGCTGATTTCCAGTGGTCCTCTGCACTTTTGCACAGCAACATTTTCAAAAGGTGACATATAGTCATGCATGCTATGTCTGTCATTTGGATATTTGTTACTTTTACTTTATAGATTCTATTTGTGTTTCTGTAGCTATATTATCTGTATTTCTCATTTTATTATCTAGTGTGTATTTTTGTTATTTAAAGAAAGGCACTGTAAATGAGCTCTGTCTGTTAGGAGTCATTTGTGATCCAGCAGCTGTGAGACAGAGAGTAGAAACTTTATCTCAAATGTTTTTCAGCAGTTTACTTCTCTATATAATGGTTTATACTGTTTGTGGCAGAGCTGGGTTCACACTGCCTTCAAACACACAACAGAACCCATGAGAACAACAACAAAAGAAGGCTTGAATAATTTCACTTTACATGTATTGAATCTAGAATATGTAAAATTTTCACTTTCTTTAATGTCTGATGAAAAATATGAAACTTTTTTGTGATGTTCTAATTTTTGGAGAAACAGTAAAGCAATCATTTTTTCCACTTTGGGATGATGGACACTTGGAAAAATGCTGAATGTGTTGATTTATCTAGTTATTTTTAAATAATGACAAACAAATACAATGTTCAAGAAAGCCAATCATATGTATAGATGTTTCTTTTTAAATTATGTATGGAATGAAAACTTTGTCCTACTGCACTGAAAACATTTCTGAGTTCTCTCTACTTCTAGCCACGGTTGTGCTGTTTCCATAGAGGTGCCGGACTTCACACTGCAGTGACAAATGAGCCCACAATGAGGAAAAACGTAACCGGTGCAGAAAACGCCAGAGGTTCAGCGACATAAGTCTGCGCATGCGTCACTCTTAGGTGCCGTAAAGCGCTTGAGGACGTCGCGCTGCTGTAGCTGTGTCCTCGGTGTGGCGCCACATGGCTAATGAACTACAACTGTGTTCTGCCTCCTCGTTGGTCCGCAGCTGACTACCGGGATTGGCTGTAAGTAGCTTTAGCGGAAAGGTAAACACCTCAGGAAGCCTACCCAGAGTGTAAAGGTGCTCAAACTTCGCCCCAGATATGAGCTAAACGGACACTCGGACCTCCGGAACTATTTGCTGTGAAGCGTGTGTGAGCGTAGCCGACATGGTGGAGGTGTTCTCCGGACGGACTCTGCTCAATAAAGACGGGGACTTGGTGGACCCGGAGGAGGCTCTGAGGAATAAAGTGGTGGGGATCTACTTCTCGGCGGGCTGGTGTCCTCCGTGTCGCGACTTCACGCCCATCCTGTGTGATTTCTACACGGAGCTGGTGGAGGAGAGTGAACCACCTGCTCAGTTTGAGATAGTTTTTGTCTCCTCAGACAAGACCACGGATGACATGGTTGAATATTATCACGACATGCACGGAGACTGGCTCGCCCTGCCCTTTACGGATGATTACAAACAGTAAGTGTTAAAAAGTTCACACTTTAAACTCACAGCAGTTTGACAAAAGCACCATTAGCTGCACTTGCTGGTGCTTTATTTATCTTCCATCTTGTTAGGATTAAACACTACAGTCCGTTCAGCCTGTTAGGCTCTGCCCCAGCTTATGTAAAATGCTTATGAGGGTCACCCTGTCTGGGATTAGGGTTAAATTAGAGCTGACACACTTCTCTGTTCAAAGTTAACTTCATGATTTACTCCCCTGCATTTGCTTTGTATTTAAAATTCTGAAGTGTGTAGTGCTGAGTCTTTATCACATAAATTCACCTGTAAGTCTGTATATCCAGGCTACAAAGTCCTGTCTTCAAGCATCAGTGTTGGATGATATTTTTACATACCTGAGTAAAAGTAGCAACACCACACTTAAAGCCATACATTCAAGCTGTTACTTGGGTAGAAGTACAGATGTGCTTCAGTGTCATGAGAACTTATTTTGAAGGTAATGTTTATGTTTATAATCTTATTTAGGGCTGCAACTAAAAATATTTTACATTCCACACAGATCATAGGACTGGACCATTTAGAGAAAATATTATTTGTGATTTTTCTGTTGCTCATATTTGATTTGCAATATACTTTGTAAGTCACTCTTCAGTTTAATATTCATTATGTGATATTTTTAAGACGTGATGAAGCATATACAATGAAACTGTCACACAAAGAGGGCAGCATTGACATGACAGTTTAAATCTTGTGTCAGACCTGCTGTATGACTTATTCTAAATATCAACCATTGCATTGGTTTAAACTGATTTGAAATTAATAAATTGTTCAGCCGTAAGTGACTCATTTCTTAAGGAAATATAAAAAAAACAAAAAAACTAAATATGAAACAAAGAGGTAAGTGACTTCTTCCAATATCCCTTTTCTCAGACCAACCATCCAAAAGCTAAAGATACTCATCTCATTGTCAGATACGACGAACAAAAGCAGCAGAAATCAGGGAATGTTTGACATTTGTGCTTACACAGTGTTTGAAAACATTAACTGATGATCAAAAAAACTGGCAGCTTAAACAAAATCTTTAATATTTATTGCTGCTGTATTATTGTGTGTCCATAAGCAAGCAGTATTTTAGTGGTGCAGCTGCTCAAGGTAAGACCAATTTATTTTTTCTTATATATTGTATACTGCAAGGCAGTGTAATTGATAAAAGGACAATAAAATGTTATGATGACAAATTTTGTATGTAGTATTGGAAAGTGTATTTTATCTCGTTGGCACAGCTGTCAGATAAATGTAGTTGATTAATAAGTACAGAATTCCCTGTGAAATGTGCAATCGTAGAAGTACTCAGATTTATACGTATTCCTCTGCTGTCAGAGTAGAGTGTTTACAGAGCAGAAGAAGAACAGCACCCATTCTTACAAGTGCATTTTTCTTCTAAATGTGTGTCTTTGTCTCTCTTTTCTCTCTCAGTGAGTTGAAGCAGCGCTACAAGATCACAGCGGTTCCCAAACTGGTGATCGTGAAAGAGAACGGCGACGTGATCACGGACAAGGGCAGGAAACAGATCAGAGACCGAGGCCTGGCCTGCTTCAGGACCTGGCTGGACGCTGCAGAGATCTTTCAGAACTTCAAGGGTTAGACACCCAGCTGAGCATTATAGAGCTGAACAAAACAAGTAAAATCTCTTTACAGTCGCTGCAGTTCAGTGGGCCAAAAGGTCACAGAAGGCTTCAACAAATTATAATTCAGCTACACAAACTTACATGTATTTATTTATTCTAAACATATTACTTCGTTTGCTTTATTTCTTGAAACGACGACATTTTTTACTTGCGAAGCACTCTAAAATCCTTCAAATGAAACCATCTGATAAAGAAAAATTTAATTTTGGTTCAGTTGCTCACACGTTATGGTCTGATGAGGGATTTGCTACATAGATATTAAAGTTGCAGAGCTGCACCAAACATCCTATGCACTTAATCTAAGCCTCAGGCATGTCCTTTAGGGAAAATATGTGTTTAGTGTGACCAAAACAAACCAGCTGCTGCACTCTGTTTATTTTAAAGTACACTGATGTAACTAGTTCAGCTAAACTGCTCTTATTAATTAGATGTTTCCTTTCCAGGGAGCTTGCCTTTGTATATTTCTAAAAAAAAAAAAAAAAAAAAAAACTACTTGTAGTTCCATTTTGAGATGCCTGTATATTTTTATATTTGTTTTTTTTTTTATCAGCAGGTAAGATTTATTATAAATAATAAAAAAAAAATATATATATATATATATACATATACTGTTGGATCTTGTGTTTTATATCGTATGTCAAGGAGCTCATGTTTCATGAACAAACAAACTGATTCCCTTTTGCCTCGTTAAACGGCAGAAAGCCCACGGGATCTGTTTCCAGCATGCTAGCACATTCTCTTCCACTGCCCTAATTGCCTGTTTCCTTTGTGTATGCTGACACTGCTGTTAACACTTTGTGCATAAAACATCCAACAGACATCAGTATGATGAGTCTGCACTGGCCCGTATCTCCAAGTCAGTTTACCTTATAACATTAAGTCATCAAAGAGCACAGTTTCACCCCCAGTGATGCCTCTGGTGCTTCATCATTCAGGGATAAATTTGCAGTCTAGGTGTTTCTCCTTTAGTCAGGTCAGGTGTATTTATGCCGGCCTTTATCCCAGGTTTGTCTCAAAGGGAGGATGGTGCAGAGAGACGAGTCTTCTTAGATCTCTCACTGAGTCAAATGATGCAACTCCTCAAAGGTGGAACGAAGCGCAAGAGTCAAATCAGCTCGTTATAAAATGATGTGACAAACCCACAGACATCTGCTGCACATCAAAGTGAATCTGTGTCTGACATCCAGGAGAGACAGAACTTTATTGATCCAGTTTGCATCATTATTCCACAGGGGCAAATTTGTGGAAGTTGTAATTTCACAGTGGACCATGTGAGGTCGCTGTGGTGTCATATATAAGAACATGGGTGTTGAATTAAAAGCATTTTACCACTCATTTGTACATGCTACACTGGAGATGAGCAGCATGAATGTTCATCCAGTCATTATGACTAATTTAGAGGAATATACTGTAAACCACAATTTAACTTAGATGGCCAAGATGATATGGTTTCTGATTTAAAGTGTTCCTCCTCTAAAAAAAATCAGTTTTTCTTACTGTTATCTCGCTTCACTGTGCAGAATCGTGTCTGTGAAGACTCTGTGGGGTGTTTCCACATGTATCTACTGAAGGAGGGAAAAAGTTATCATGGTCCATGGACTTTCCAGTGAGGCGGGAAACATGCTGTGTCCAGCAGTTAAATATTTAAGAGGGAGATGTTTCAGTATTTATGGATTCTGGACTTTGCAGTGAGAGGGAGACCAGAATCATTAAGTCGATGGCCAGCACATAGGAAGCTGTTTACTGTAGTTGTATTATTTATATACTATAGTCCCACGAGGGACAGGCCATGAGAAGACTGGATACACACACACACACACACACACACACACACACACACACACACACACACACACACACACACACACACACACACACACACACACACACACACATATACACACACAGTCATGGGAAAAAATATTAGACCACCCTAGATTTCTTCAATTTCTTGTTCATTTTAATGCATGGTACCACTAAAGGTATATTACCTGAAGAATACAATGAACACGACAAAAAATGCAGCTGATTCCATAATACTTTATGTCTTATTTGACATGCTTAAGCTTAATTGTATTCCCAGAGTAAATGGGAGGTCATTTCATGTCATAAGCAGCACTGCACATGCAAAGGCCTAGAGTGGTTTCCTGCTGACATTCAAGCCGTAGCACAACTCAAGTTGTCAGCTCTCACATAATTCCTAAAACAAAAGAATTATGTGAAGCCACAAAGGCAGCCATCTTTCCACTGCTGGAAATTGGCAAGAGTGAGAGACAGGCAGCGAAAAAACTGAAGATCTCCAAAACGGCCATTCATTACACTAAGAAAAACAAGCCAAACGTGGTACTACCAAATTGCTAGCGTGTCAGGGCAGGAAATGCTTTTCTACCCCACGAGATGACTGTGATCTCATCTGTTCTTGTGTCAGGAATCATCGTCAGACCTCCAGGGACCTTAAAAATGAATGGCCACGTTGGAGAAATGTGACTTGTTCGGCAAGGACAGTTGGAAACCGATTTCTTGAAGTTGGTCTGAAGTCACACAGGACATGGAAGAAGCCTTTCATCAATGAAGGGCAGAGGAAAGCCCAGTTACTCTTTGCTGGGGATCACAAGGATTGGACTGTTGATGACTGGGCTAAGGTTCTCTTCAGTTATGAGTCCCAATTTTCAGTCAATGCCCTCTCCAACCAACTTACTGGTTAGGAGGAAGCCTGGAGAAGCCTACAAGCCAGACTGTTTTGCCCCTACAGTAAAACAAGGGGGTGGATCAGTGACGATCTGGGGTTGTTTCAGTCTGGGTGGAACAGGGCAAATGCAATTGTGTGAAGAGCGAATAAACCAGGTCATGTACAAGGCTACTCTTGAAAACAGTCTTTTTCCATCAGCTGGAAAACTCTTTCTCGAATGACTGGATTTTCCAACAAGACAATGCCCTTTGCCACATGGCAAAGTCAGTTAAAGCCTGGATGGAGAACCAGAACATTGGAAATAATCACCAGATCTAAATCCAATTGAAAACCTGTGGAAAATCATCAAACCCAAAATGGAGAACCACAAGCCCAAAAACAGAGCAAATTTGTTTGAATTTCTGCAACAGGAATGGGCTGCTGTGATAGCAGAACAATGTCAGAAGCTGGTGGAGAGCATGTCAAGATACATGGCTGCAGTCATCAAAAACAATGGTTATGCAATCAAGTACTAACTGCAGTGTGGCTCATGTGCCTAATACAGACAGAAAAGAAAACATGGAAGGCCTAAAAGCTGTTTTTGGCAGTACAATGCCATAGCTATTGATGTAAGAACTTAAGTGATTTTTGGTTATTATCAAGAAAACCATGGAAAATGGCTAGCTATCAGCTCTTACATTAAACTCTTATCAGCTATTTTTGTTGTTATCAAATGGACCTGTAGTTGTACCATGCATTAAAATGAACAAGAAATTGTAGAAAACAAGGGGGTCTAATATTTTTTTCCATGAGTCAATCTGTCTGTCTGTCTGTCTGTCTGTCTGTCTGTCTGTCTGTCTGTCTGTCTGTCTGTCTGTCTGTCTGTCTGTCTGTCTATCTATCGATCTATCGATCTATCTATGTAATGGGAATCCATTTAGTAACATTACAGGCCAACTTTTGAAAAAAGCTTTGGAATTATAAATACATTCAAAAGGATAGTGTACTACATGTGAAGTTAAATTCAAAGTGTTTTGACTATATGTAATTTGCTACATATAATAAAAAGAGCTGAGTTTCAGATCTCACTCTTTGTTTATAAAACCCTTAATGGATAAGTTCCATAATACATTACTGATTTGTTAACTTTACTTTCTGCCCCAGGCCTCTTAGGTCATCATCACATTGATTCCTCTTTTCTGGTTATTACACCCAGGCTCTGAAACAGTCTCCTGATCCACATTAAATCCTATCCCACTGTTAGCAATTTCAAATCACATTTAAAGTCTCATCTTTATTCTCTTGCTTTTAGCTTTTCCTGTAGCTGCCCCAGTCATGCTCACTCTCAGTTTCTTTATCAACCTGCTGTTTTTTATTGATCGGTTGTCTGATTTCATTCATTTTTCTCCTCAAGTCTTTTGCTTTTATAGCTCTGCCTCTTTTTTAACCTAGCCAATATGCTTTACCTTGTCTGTCCTGTTCATGCAGTTGTCTTCACATGTTCATACTTATAGTTTTCTGTGATTCTTGTCACTCCCTTCATGCATTTACTTGCAACATTACACATTATTAACTTTGTGTCTTCTCCCTCCTGTGGTGTTTCTGCACCTCTCTGCATTCCACAAACCAGTGTCCATGTTCTCTTGTTTGTTGTCTGTCTGTCTTGTCTCTGTATCATTGTCTCTCTCCCCTTCACCCTCACCCTAACAGGTCGAGGCAGACAGCTGCCCTCCTTGACCCTGGTTCTGTTGGAGGTTTACTTTCTGTTAAAAGAGAGTTTTTGCTCTTTACTGTCACCAATATGCTGCTAATCGGGAATCTTTGGATTTGTTGGGTTTTCACATGTATGATGTTGTAAAGTCTTAACTTTTTGTGTAGTCTTGTAAGATGTATAACACTGTAAGTTCTTAACCTTAACATTTCGGTTAGTCAGATTAATTTATGTTAAATATAATCCTATGGGATCTTAACCATAATATTTGCATTTTTAGGCAAATTTACATAATTAGTTACCTCAATATTTTATTTAATCAAGCTAATTTGTATTTTACATGTTATTGTAGAATCATAACTGTAATATTTAGCTTACTCTGGAAATTGCGCATAAACTGAAACAGTATGGGCTGAACCTTAACATTTTTAAACTTCTAAAATTTGCAACACGAACCTTATTTTTCTGTTGGAAAGCACTTTTGATCAATGAATGTTGTTTTAAATGTGTTACATGAATAACAGTGACTTGACTTGACTTTGTAACTTACTACACTTTCTATCTTATTACATTTACTTTTCTTGCCTATTATTACTTATAATTAATGTATTACTAAATATTTTTAAAATAAACACATAAATACTGATATGTTAAGAGAGAGTGGGGTATTAGTCTGAGATGATCCAGCCATTACGAGAAGCTACTTTTTAAACTGTATTACTAATTTGGAATGCATGGACTGACTTCTTCACACAGTACTTCTGCAATGTAATGTGGCAGTGAAAAATGTGAGTACACTTCCAGCACCCCTGTCTCTCAGTACTGAGGTAAGTGAATCTGCACTCTGAGGACGCTGTTGTCATTTGCCTGCTGCCTGATTGAGACCCCGATTCACAGAGAGCCCCTCAGGTCACTTCAGATTTAGATGTCGACTTCACATTTGGACTTCTTGTTGGCTTTACAAATGAAAGGCAGTAGTGTTTCCTGCCGCTGTAACGGTGTCTTGAGTCGCCTAACAAGGCTGTCTTTATGTGGGAGCCGGGAGGAGGGAGGCGGGGAGGAGGGCGGACCGGCGGACCTGTACGGAGAGAGCGCCGGTGTGAAGTTCACCGCGGTGAGCGAGGCGACTTCCGCTCATTGCCTTCATAATAAGACTCAGACTAGTAAGCAGGTATTGTTTGCTATGAAGTTTCATTCCAATATAATAAATAAGACAGCAAGTATTGTGAACCGTTATGACATTTTAGGATGGACAGATGTATATTTATGGAGTTTGGGCTCCCATTAACAGCGTAAACAACAAATACCACAATCTCCATATTAAAAAAAATGTTAAAATAAATAAACATATTAATTAATAATCTATTTAATAAACTCCTGAAATTCCACGTTTTTTTCAATTATAAATTTAGTTCCCCTCTAAAGTGATTGATTAAACTCCTAAAAACTCATTCTTATGTATGAAAGTGAAATATTTCACAAAAAAATCGCTTCCTGTCTCAAAGGAAGTTTATCAACTAATTACAAGTAACTATCCAAAAGATATACACTAGGTTGAGGTACCTTTTCTACAACATTGCCATTAAGTTAATGCTTTGACAACTTGGAAAATATGGTTCATTGCTGAGAACTATATTAGAATGTTAAATTAAGTTTGTAATATGAAGATGAAACCGTAAGGTGGTTAGCTAGCTCAGCTTAGCAGCTAGCATGGCTCTACCAGGTTACCAGGCAACCTCACCATGACAGCAAGGTAACCCTCCTAAACCTCTTATAAAATATAAATTGTTGTTTTTACACTTCAGTTGATGTGTAAATTAAATACATAAGACATAAAATGCTAATGAATGAGCTTTGTAGAGGTGCAAGCATTGTAATGTTACAAACAAGCTAGCTTGAACACAGTCTACCTTGTTCTCTGTTGCTAAACCTTTTTTTAAGCTAATGCTAAGCTAACCAGCTGTTAGCTACAGCTAACCAGATGTGAAAATGTTTAATATTTATTTGTAATGTAGGAATTTTATCCAGCATGTTGTCTGTTATTCAGGTGAGCTTCTGTAAAAAAGTAACTTCTCTTTTTGGTTCTTGAAGACGCTTTACCTGGTTGTGTTGAACTGAAGAGGCCTCTTGGGTGGAGGTGAAACGTCTTCAAGGACCAGAGAAGAAACTCCAGTTGTTTTTCCATTGAAGTTCCTGGGAATATCCAGCAAGTTGCTTTATTCTGAAGGTAGCAGCCCTCGTGTAGCGGTGTGGCCCTGGTGATGCTTGACGGCTCCGCGGTACAAACAGCCGCTCCCGGACTCCTCAAGAGTCGGCTGTGGACCGGTGCGGGGCTGCAGGACGGGTCCGCAGCACCGGGACAAAACAAAACCTCCATTCAGGATGGATGGAACTAACGACACCGGGAACAAGCGGTAAGTTGTCCGGGTGAGAGGGGGTGTACACTGCTTAACTCTAGATGTAGCCCGCTGATAGCTGTAATGTAAAATACTAGTAATATTTTTTAATAGTGTGCCTGTTCTGACTTTAGTTGTCATTCTCACCGTGATCAGTGTGAAATTCAATTTTTTTGTGTTTATCGTCAGGATCATATAATATCAGCTTTGACTCAAATCTTATTTGTACTATGATATACTTTACAGGCATGCCATTAATATGAAACTTGAGTATAATTTGCTTTTCAGTTAGTTTGAGTGCTTGTTTTCAATGAGAGCTGTACTGATGAGGTTTTATTCATCTGAGTGAATACACGCTTCTCCAGTGTCACCTATATTCAATACAAATGAAACAATCCTTTCTGGAAAATGCTATTAAAACCCAGCTAGGTTTTCAATCTGTGACTCATGTTTTAGGTCACTTGAAACCAAAATCTCATGGAGGAATTAAAGATCCTCCCACAACAATTTCTGAAGAGTAGACCCAGATAATAAAATTACATGCACTCAGTGTAAGTGCGGGTTTCTTTTCACCACTGGTCCTCTGCATCTCACATGCACACATCCAAAACACACAGCATACTGAGTGAGTCGGAGGTTTTATCAGGGAAATGGCTCTAATCCTGCTTAGTGCACTCACTAACAAGCACCTCGCACCCTGAACTATTTGGTTTGCAAGCTGGCAGAGTTGTTTCTCTCATATTGAAAGAATGAAACTGGAGATTATGTGGTATTTGAGGTAGTTTTGCAAGCGGAGAACAGAGAGACTTTAGAGAGTGTACACATACTGTATGCTAAGGGTAAATTCTTGTATATGTCTGCACCCTGTGTGGGGGACTAACTCAAAACAATGATGTGATACATGATGACATATATGTGCTTCCTGTACCCGGAAGGTAAAATTGCCCCATTTGACATGCTCTCTAAGTGTGTGTTTGTCCTAAGTGTGTGTTTAGAGCTTGCCTATGAGTCTGGGAGTGTGTGCGTGTTCTCACTTTCTCTTGCTGTGCAGACAGCATGTGTTCTCATGTTTTGCAGATCAGATAACCGTATTCGGACATTTAACCAGTGACATTTTAATGTTGCTGATGTAACCTCCCTGCAGCATATTGACAAATTGCCTCTGATGATATTACAGTCGCCCTTTATGTGATGCCAGTTTATTAAAAATCTATTAGGTTAAATGGAGATCGTATCAATGTAGGGTATATTGCCTCCAGGCTGACTGTCAGTTTTGCTCATGTAAACCGGTATAAATTATCAGCAGCAAAGGGTGGAGCTGGTTCATTCACAGTTACCAAAACCTGTTGTAACTGCTACAAGCAAAACCACAAGCCTTTACCTTTTTATGCAAGCAGGGTGCAGTTGAGAATTGCTACAGCACAGCCTAGTAGTATCATCTGTGTGGCAGTTTTCTGTCCAGGAAGAAGAGGAAAGTAATGAGCTTGGCCCCTGACTGAAAACTTCTTTCACAACTAATTTCCTCAGCATACCCATAGGATATTACAGTGCATCGCTGTTGTGTAAGTGGCAAGGATTGCAAAGGTGAAGATGCACACTAATGATAGTGTCCTGCAGGTTGTTGGCTGATGAAATGAACAGGTGTGATTTGACGACACACCAGATTTATTTAACGGTGACCTCAGTTGTTTGCTCTCCTGCTATCTCTATCGTCAGTTATTCAAGTTTTTCCACTGGTAAAATCACAGTCAACAACTGCGAGGCATGTGACACAGGGAGTGGCTCACTGTACAAACCAAAATTTATTATGTAACGCCACAATTATGCAGAGATGAGTTATGTCTGTCCCTCATTGGATTGTGGTTTTTCATTGTGTTTTCATGACTGAATTAGCGCTCACCAATTTCCCGTTTTCTTACATATATGCTATATGTACAGCTAGCACATTGTACAATATGGTGGCTGTGGTTTGCTTATCAGTTTATGGACTAGATCAATCTTCTGTGTGTACACAAATTGTGTTTTATTCCTACAGGGACTTAAATCAGCGTTTGTGTTCCCTGCCTTTCATTTCATATAGACATCAGAGTAACTAATTTATGTTGCTTGACAGATGCTGTTTATGTCTTTAAATGCTAACAAAGCACTTATTGTTGAACGCAGCCCGAATTATATTTCCGATTGGATTCTTGTGGCTGATGGAGAAACATATTAAAAACAAATCAGCAAACAGATTCTGCCAGTGAACATGTAAAACACATAGCACAAACAAATATTTTAGACATGCTTCCCTTAAAATGATCATTTAGGGGACTGCGATGAAGATGTGCTGTAAATGTTGAGCTTCAAGTGAGCATTTTACAGTTGAGAAATAAACTCTCCATCTGTTTTCTCTGGTGAACAAATGATTTAATTCTGACGCTGTTTCTACTATAAACGTGTTTCTGTGCTGTCTTGTCAATTGTTGGCTACAATGTCTGCAATATGCTTAAAATGAAGCCCAACCGATACAGGATTTTTATTTTCTTTTTCCCGTATGATATCTGAGAGACTTTAAATTCATACTGGGTGATACATTATAACATATAGATTTATTTTGGAGACACATGCTCAATTTACGTTCAGTACTTACTCTTGTTTTTGCTCTTTTTTCATCTCCACCAACTCCGGAGGATAATGTCTAAATGCTCCACAGTGTTCACCACCTTTTTAGAAACTGTCAGTCTGGTGTTTGCTGCTGAGCTGGTCACATTCAGAGGAAATTTAGAAAACTTGTACTGATTGTACATGCTTGTGAGCCGTATTTGTGTTTTGTACCTTACCAGGTCATATAATTTCAATCAATTTAGTATTAAGATATTGCAATTAATTGACTCATGATTGACCATTAGCATCTCTCAACCCTAACTCCTTGTGTGTGCATCCAAACAAAAGCAGCAGCACCTTGAAATAGTAACAGCTGAAGTGTTAGCTGTATGAACGACATCAGTTGGATTTTGCAGACATTTTTGTGTGTGTATAAAAGTGGTGTTGAACACTAATGTTAACTCCAGCCAGCAGAGAAGTTGGGGGAATGAGACAATCTCACTCAGGCACAGTACAGATAAACCTAATCTCGAAGCACCCTTGAAGTCAATACTCTGTGAACATGTAGGGCCGTGGCTAATCATTTATTTTTCTCTATTAATCATTTGGTCTCTGAAATGTCATAAAAAAAGAACAAAAACCGTCTGCGCCCACAAAATAGTTCTCGGCAATATAAAACAGGAAAATGTAAAATATTTCTTCATAATAATAAAACTGTAACTTTTTCTGTTATATCATCAGAATAGTTGCCAATCCACATTCTCTGCTGCAATGACCCATTTTTCCCATGGGGACCATTAAAGTTTCATCTGATACAGTCTAACCTAACTGTGAAGAAGTGGAACACTTTGAGGACCAACGGAGAGAAAGTGGGAGGATGAGGTGTTAGGAGGGGGGTGGATGGCGTATGTTAACACGAGACGCTTGCAGCGAAGTCGAGGAGTGTTTTTCTAAGGCCTTCCAGATGGCACGTCGACAGGAAGGTTCCGGGGAAACCGGTCTCTAATGAATGGGATGGAGAATCACCTGAGGGTACGAGAGACATCAAAGAAACCTTTCTCTCGCCTCCTTCCCCTCCTACATGCCCACTTTATACGGACTTGTCTCTGCTCTTCATTTTCTCTTCACACCATCTACTCACTTAATAGCTGCCCTCAAGTAATCTGTGGGCATCGCTGACGTTCTCACCAGCCCTGTTTTTCCACTCATTTGAAAAATTGATCTTAATTAATCTCTCCTCTCCTCTCCTCTCCTCTCCTCTCCGCTCCGCTCCGCTCCGCTCCGCTCCGCTCCTCTCCTCTCCTCTCCTCTCCTCTCCTCTCCTCTCCTCTCCGCTCCGCTCCGCTCCGCTCCGCTCCGCTCCGCTCCGCTCCTCTCCTCTCCTCTCCTCTCCTCTCCTCTCCTCTCCTCTCCGCTCCTCTCTTCTCCTCTCCTCTCCGCTCCGCTCCTCTCCTCTCCTCTCCTCTCCTCTCCTCTCCACTCCTCTCCTCTCCTCTCCTCTCCTCTCTCTTCCCCAGAGGACATTCCTCATTTTTACTGTGTGATAGCCCGAGGGCAGGTTCAGACAGAGCTGTCTGAGAAGAGGCTCTGACATTCGCTGAGGCCCACACGCACATAGAGGCATTAACATCCTTGACCTGAAACCAATATACAACCCACTAGAGGCTGCAGGGAGACAGACAGTATGGAGCAGAGTTTAAACATGCGTGGTTCTGTGGTTTATCAGGTCGTTTGTACTTAACGTAGAGGCCACTTACTTAGAGAGAGAGTGATTGTGTATGGGAGGAGTGGGTTGAGGAAGGAGGGGTGCTCTTTAAAAGATTAATGCATTGATGCACTCTCTTGTAAACATGTGTGTACTTTTTGGATGTGAAACTATGAGACCAAAGGGGAGACAGAGTTGATGTTTTGTGGCCTTAAAGGACCACAACAGTTTTGCATGTTGAGTCCCTTTGCTCCCAGTCATGTGTACTGGCCTAACAGTTAATCATTCTTAAACCATTATGCTTTACATTTTTTCTACTGTTCCAGGGAGCCATTGCTTTCTATTCATTTCCATACATTTTATGAATCTGTTATTATTAAAGGCCCCTTTTCAATAAATAATTGAACATTTTTAGCTGTCCCCAGAATATATCTTTCAGATTTTCAGCTTAAAATACTACAGATATGGTTTGTTTTACCATAACTGTGTAATCCCCGGTTTTAGTCCTGTTCTAAATGGGCTCTTTAACTGTCTGTAGCTTTAAATGCAACTCAGGTGCTGTTGATCATGCGCTCTTCAGGAAAAAGACTCTTTCTGCATCTGTGATTGACAGCACAAAGTGAAACAGTTCACGGTATGGCAGTCAACACTTCAAACTTCGAAATACTGCAGAATTCTTAGCATAGCTGTTGTGTTATTTCATCTCTATAAGTTTATCAGACGACACTGCAGTTTTAAATTCAGTGGTTTAACAGTGTTGGAGTGGCTTTAAAGTGACTGCTAGTTAACATGTAGTCTTAATTGCCTGCATTTCAGTTGTAATTTCATACTTGTTTTGTTGTCTGTGGATGGACTGTCACCATTTGGGACCTTTGATGTAAAAGTCCATTATTTATCAGACTCATGAAATCAGCGTGAGTAGTGAGAACCCTCTTTTGTGTCTACATTATTTTTCTTGAACTAATAATGTTGAATAACCACAACCTTGAGCACTTAAAGGAAAACTACTTCAGTTTAGCAAGTCAAGATAAATCTCAGTCATCATTGTGACGTTTGTGTATTCTGTGGCTCTTGAGTAGGTTTTCAAGGTCGAATGAAAAGCCTCTATTAGAACATGTTGGGGAACTGGACTTCGAAAGAGTTTGGTGTTGATTGTACAGAGATTTGGTTGTTTGCATTATGTGAAATATAGGTTTGAGTGTTTTAATAGCCTGACCAAACAAAAAGTCAGGATAAACAATATAATCGGGGTTTTTAAGGACTAAAAGGAGTCCTGTTGTAGATACACATGGCAAGATATGCAACTGTCCTATCTAATAATGCGGATAATAAAAACAAATTTAGTCTCCACTGCACAGAGGTTAACCATTACTATTTCATTTGTCTCTCACAATTCCTTCAACTTGATATTTGTTGATTTATTTACTTTAAATAGGAAAAAGGGAAACTCTTGGAGACTCGGCGAATGTGGACGGAGCATAATTAACTTCACCTACATCTTTTTAGTCTTGTTTAAGAGGATTTGTGGACTGTTTTTTCCTTTGTGCTTTTTGGAAAATATTCTGGTCATATAGCATTTACATTTTCTTTCATGTGTTGCACACCAAAAATAAGCAAAATATAGAAATGAATGAAAAACAATGGCTGCCAGGAACAGAAAGAGAAACACTTAAAAGCTGTGAAACTCTTAAATGTGATCATTAAAATTATCAGCAAAAATGCTCAGTGTGGAATTGACAGTTAAAGAGTTGAATCATGCAAACACACACAGATAAGATCTTTTATAGTAGATGTACCGTGTCTTCTTCATGTTTCCACACACTCACACATACGCGCCCTTTGAAAAGATGCTATACTGCACATTCTCAGTGCATGCATTATTTTTTAAGAGCAGTCCTGAATATATTAAGTACCAGCACAGAGCAAAGACGAGACAATCGGCTCTTTAAATCTGACAGCAGGACTGAGATGCTACATTTGTCACGATAAGAGGGTCACAAGGTGGCCTCTGAAATGCCTCAAACATTTGAAGGTTGGCATGCGTAGGCTGTAGAACAGAGAGGAGCACACAGACAGAGATAACCTGTCACCCGTGTGTGATTTCTGCTGTACCAGTGTGACTGTCAACCAGAAGAAATTCGTTCTTTCTGTTTTCTGACACTAAAACCCTGCAGCTCTGAGTGCTCACTCAACGCTCTCTGTTAGCTCGCGCCATTTTTCCCCCCACCTGACTCATTTTTCACAAAGATAAGCACAACACTTTAAACAGGTGTTAAGAGGATAGCTTTAATATTTTTTGCTACCAAAATAGAAGATACACTCACAGACATATTCCCACGTAAATGTTACACTAACTGAAGCACACACATAAACACACAAATCCCCTGTGGGCAGGAAGCTGCAGCGGGAGGGGAGGAAGTGATTTTGGAGGCTTGAACCAGATGCTCCCGAGCTCTGCTGCTGGAAACATCTCTGGCCACCAAATACTAAATCATTCTCTTTCTCATCTCTTGTTTTCTTTTCTTTATGACAGCCTGATTAAATATTTCATCTCTCTCTCCCTGACCCTCTGCCGCTCTCATCCCCATATCTGTGTTTCTATTTCCAGCAGAGAGAATGAAAAATGTGATAAGGGGGGGAGAAACACATTTATCAGGTTTGTCATCTCAGGAAGCGCAGGAAATGTATCCCCTGCCTTGTTTTTTTTCTGTTGGTAAACAAACCTGTGTTCATATAGCATGTAGATTTATTAGTTCTGTTATGCGGAAAAAGATTTTGCCAAACGGATCGGCATGAGGTCTTTGATATAGGAGCCGCATGAACAGTGAAGGTTGAAACAAACATCAGGAAGCTGTTATCATGCGCCGGTCCAGTCAGGCAAAAAGTTAGAGAGGGAAGTCACAGCTGTACAGAGAGAGAGAACATGAACTGTTGTGGTGAATTTCATACCAGTTTGGTTTGTGGGTTTTGTTGTTGTTGAAATAGGCTGAGAAATGCTGTAAGATAATTATAATACATAAATGTGAACGGTATTGGGTGAGGTCAGGCCAGGGTGTTGTTTCCAAACCCAAAAGTCACACAGTCAACCGATGTTATTTCCTCTCTGAAAAACAGTGTCTGTGTGAGTTTGCTGGAAATCCTGACATGTTTGGTGCTTTGGTCTTTGAAGTTTAAGTATCTCAGCAACAAAGCTGTGCGATAACACAAAGATAAGCTGCAAATCAAGAGGAAAAGTGTCTTTGGGAAAAGTGCTTTACAGTGTTGACAGGAGTAAAGAGTCTACAGCTGCGCTGGCAGATATCTGAGGCCCTCCTTGAGGCTAAATGCTAACACCAGATGCTAAAAATGACAATAGTGATATGCTCCTCTTAAGCACATATGTTGTTTTCCATGTTCACTATCTTACTGTCACATGTCGGCGTCCATATATCACATACTTTACAATATATTCCTACTATAAATACCATAAGCAGAGATATTAAATGAGCGCAAGTAAGATGGTAACAGGAAAATTACTAACACCTGTTCAGACACCGCACCACCAATAAAATCAAAACTGATTATTTAGCTGCCGGTGTTCCTGTTTTGCAGCCATGCCTATCCCCACAGGGAGTCAAATAACCAGCGCTGAATCAATGCATTCATTCCTGGTGAGACTCAGTGGTTTGACTGTGAGTCTGTGCTCATAAATCTCAGTCACACCAACCTCCTTTCCAGTGATGAATCTTTCCTTCATAACTTTACAACAGTGAATGATCGTTTTGCCGCAGATGATATGCAGTTTACTGCTATTGTGTTTGGAATATATTTGGCGGAGGTTTGTAGAAGCAGCATGTCTCAGCAATATCACAGGGGAATAAATACAGTGTTGGCAGATACAGGTAGTAGAGCTGCAACAACTAAATGTTTAGTTGTCAGGTATTAAATTAATCACCTAAACTATTTGGATAATTAAATAAATGGTGTGAGTAGTTTTTTAAAGAAAAAAGTCTCGATTCCTGGTTTCAGTTTCTTAAATGTGAATATTTTGTGGTTTCTTTCTCTCTTACAGTAAGCAGAATATCTTATATATAACACAAGACATATAAGAATGTCATCTTGGACTGAGAGACATTTTCCACCATTTCTTGCATATTATAGACCAAAACAACTGACTAAATAATCCAAAAATATTCAACTGATTAATTGACAGTGACAGTAATTGTTAGTTGCAGCCCTAACAGATGTATATTATTACTTTATCTGACTTGTTTTCCAACAATTTATGTCATTGTAGTTGAATATACACAAAAAAAGCAATTAGAGCTCTGGAAACTTGTGGGCATATTTCACTATTTTCTGACATTTTTGATTGAAAAAAATGATTAATGAAAATAAGTCATTGTTAAATGATGAGCCAGTTTACATTTTGTTTGTAGCTATTTGTCATTTTAAAATGGTTGCAGAAAATAACTAAAAGTGACATTTGCTTAATGATCAGCATGTCACTCTGCTCTCTCTGTTGCTGAAAGCATCCGCGGCTTGCTGTAGTTAAAAATGCAAAGTAATGCATTTGTTCCCCAATAAAAAGCCAAATTGACCTTCACAATGTCAGAGCTAAGTGCACGTTTTAATTTGTGTGAATGGCTTGTGATCGCTTTCACTGGCACTACTGCAAGTGTAGTTACAGGAAGTCATGAAATCAGGAAAGTCATCTGGGAGAAGTGATGTAATTATTTCAAGGAGGTTCCCTGCATACGTGATCACGTGGATACAAAGCTAATGAGAGCCATTTGTGAGGCAACCAAAGAAACTGATTAAACTACCATTAATGTCATGCCACATTTTTCTGAGGATTTATGGCTTCATATAATGACATCATGAGGATTTTCCTGTAATTGAAAGGATGGTGCTTCATCTCAGAAGCCACATTCTGCTCTCCAGCACCGACTCACCCACTTTCCCCTGAGCACCCTCTCCTCAAACATTTTGTAAGTCTGCAGTGGAGGTCCTGCTGGAGAGACGCCCTCTCACTCTCTCTCTGGATTCAGCCATCTGTTAGAGCACAGTCCAGTATTCACTTCTGCCATATACTAATCCTTTCATTAGCTTCAGGCAGTCTTGTCAAAGAGCTGACTGTGTGGGGATTCAAGAGAGACTGAGACTGATACACAGAGATACATTTACAGATATGTACTGTAACTCAACCACTAAAACATCTTCCCACAAAACACACATATATATATATATGTATATATGTAGGTTATATATATATATATATATGTACATATGTAGGTTTTATATATATATATATATATATATATATATATATATATATATATATATATATATATATATATATATATATATATATATACATATATATACATATATATATACATATATATACATATATATATATATATATATATATATATATATATATATATATATATATATATATATATACTTAGAAATGTCCTTATTTTTGAAAGAAATGCATTTTTTCAATGAAGATACCATTAAATTAATCAGAAATACAGTCTAAACATTGTTAATGTGGTAAATAACTATTCTAGCTGGAAACGGCTGATTTTTAATGGAATATCTCCATAGGGGTACAGAGGAACATTTCCAGCAACCATCACTCCTGTGTTCTAATGCTACATTGTGTTAGCTAATGGTGTTGAAAGGCAAGTTGATGACGAGTAGACCCTTGTGCAATTATGTTAGCACATGAATAAAAGTGTGAGTTTTCATGGAAAACAGGAAATTGCCTGGGTAACCCCAAACTTTTGAAGAGTAGTGAGTATAATATGTATACATATATTCGTACTCAGGACTTGCGTTCACACATCCAAAAACAGCTTTCTGTTGCACATTTTTCCATATGGAAGACCCAGAATCCATACCCATGTCTTATATTCATGTCTAAATTTTTAGGATAACAGTTTGATCACAATATCTAAATGATCTTAATGGATGAATTTTTTAAGGAAATGTAGATTTTTTTTGTCACTCATTCAACTTAACTCAACATTAAGTCACAGTGAAATGTATGTACTGTATACTATAGAGTCCTCTTGTACACAATTTTTGCTGACAATATAGTGCATAATATTCAAATTGCAATTGTGTGACACTTTAATCCAAAATTAGGGTGAATCCTAAGTGTCTGAGATCACAGTGTACCGCTCTCTAAACTCTGCTATATGTTACATTGGGAGTAATAATAGTTGCAGCAGGTATAATACTTACTATTGCCACCATCTTAGTTCTGTGTTTTGCCATACTAACACTTCCTAATTAGCTCTGAACACAAAGTACACCTGAGGCTGCTGGAACTGACATTAGTTTTGTTGGTATTTGGTAATAGAAGGAAATTCTGAACAGATGATGCTTCTAGATGAAAAGTCTGACAATCATCATTATAATTTATTCTAGTGGAGACACAAGCACCTGTGCTAAATTGTGCACCAATCTATAACGAAAGTTATTGTGACATTTCAGTTAAGCCCACTAAAGTCCACAAGCTTCATACTCTGCAGACCGTGAATGTCTGCACTGAATTTAAATGGCAATCCACTGAATAGTTGTCAATATATTTCAATCTGGACCCTACAACTGGATTGACCAACTCAATGGCAATGCTAACTATAAGGAAATGCTGCCGAGAGTAGTTAAAAATGCTAAATTAGGGATGTAATGGTTTTAAATAGGCAATATCTCCTGTAGAAAATGGTGTATGTCAAGAGATTTTGTGTCCCAGTAAGTAAATAGAGAGCAGCCTTGAAGCAGGACACTACTTTTGTAGGAACTACAGGTATAAATAGACAATATATGACTACTCTCCTCTGTATTCACTGAACACACACTCATTTCCACCCTTTTAAGCACACACCTCCTTGCACTCTGCCATATCCTCACACATCAGTGACAACATTGTTTTGTGGGAGCTGTAGTTCTGAAGTAATGCTTAGTTTGGCGAAGGCAGTTAAGCCCATTGCTACCCTAACACTAACATGTCTGAGTAGCCTGGCATGTCTCTGACTTGTTACACATTTAAATGGCACAACAGTGATGAGGTAAAGTTGATGGAGGTCAAGATGTTGAGGATTTCTATTCTAATAACACAACCCGTTTGTCTGTCTCCTTTCTGTTTCCTCTCTTAGGAAAATACCATGAGAAAACCACCACTGACCGCAGAGGATTTGTTTTCTCATTAAAATGTTACATTTTTTCTCCATGCATCAGCCAGCTCGATCCGGGCTTATGTGGCTGAATATTCACTCATTCCAAGACACAGTCAGACACAAGAGGACAATATGGACGGACTGAGAGAGTCAGAGCACTTGCACACAGATGAGTCACCTGTGAGTGGCAGATGATGTAACGGCGTCTAGAACAGTCTTCCAGCAGACCATGGAGCTAATGGGAACAACAGAACGGGGAAAAGTGCTTTTAATAAGCTTTTGACATTCGTTCATTTATTTTGCTTATGACAAAACAAGTTAAAGTCTCAGACAGTTAAGAGGCAATGACCTAATTCAGATTAAATGACCTCACACTGATAATCAGCCGCCTCCTCACTGGGTGATGGAACATAATCACAAATGGACTCTTATCATTAAGGCTGGAGAGGCTCTTTAACTCAGAGGAGTGACTGTTGACGCTACATGCAGCGATGTTGCGACGTGGACTGCTAGCCTGGGTGTCCCGTGTTGGCGGCATTCTGGTGCTCCTCTGCTGCTCCCTGTCACTCCTCTATGTGATGACATGCAGCCCTCCGCACTCCGACGACCCTCCGTTGAGTCACCGTGCTGGACCCAACCACCCCAGCCTTGGAGGCACAGGTCCGGGCATTGGAGCAGGGGCTATTGGGCCAGGAGGAGCCGGAGCTGGGCCTGTGCAAAGTGGGGGCCCTCCAGGTGTCCACTCCTACCAGGTGCTCCTCCAAGAGCGTGAGGAGCAGCATCGCCTCCACATCTCCTCTTTGAAGAAGCAGATAGCTCAGCTGAAGGAGGCATTGCAGGAGCGCAGCCAGCAGCTGAAAGGAGTCCAGGAAAGCCTAAAAAGAGCCGTCGGGGGCCCGGCAGAGGGACACGAAGTGGGAGCTGGATTACAGGGAGGTGGCCTCGGGGATGCTCAGGGAGCCAAGAGCCAGCAGACGGACCTCCAAGAGTTTCTGAGGGGCCAGCTGTCAAAAGCTGAGGTGACTGCTGGCACCAGATTGTCCAGCGAGTACGCTGTGGTGCCATTCGAGAGCTTCACACTGCAGAGGGTCTACCAGCTGGAGATGGGGCTCACGCGTCATCCCGAGGAGAAGCCCGTGAGGAAGGACAAACGAGAGGAGCTGGGGGAGGTGCTGGAGATGGCTTTGCACAGCCTCAACACACCTTCTTCCGAGCAGGACAGCAGGGGAGCAGCAGAAAAGACTCAAACCAGCAAAGTCTACTCTCCGTCTGACTTCATCGAAGGTGAGAACACGAGAAAACACATTCATATGCAACTAATCTCTGACAGTAAATGTGTTTTGGAGTAAATGAAATGCTGCCTGGATTAAGTTTTCTGATGTGACATGACATGAATATTTATGTTTAACTGAAACCACAGCCTTTTCCCATATCTCAGCCAAAAATTGCCTAACTTAACCACACACTGATAGTCTGGTGTTCCCCTCCTGTGCTCTGTAGCGCACCGTCCTCCCCAACCACCTGCCTGTAAACACAATCAAGGCGCTGATTATGGCTGCCTTAGAAAGGTTTAATCTTCCCTAGATGCCTAATCAGAATACATCTTCAAAAATATGGAAATTTATGTTAGATTGCATACAGCTCTGAATAAAGTGCACCAGTGATGGAGGTAGCGAGAAGACTCTTCACTGAAGTACCAGTACAACAATGAAGAAAGACACCAACGCATGCGAAAGTACTTCATTGAAAAGAAGGATTTGTCTCAGATAGCCAAATGTAGAAAAGTATCAAATGTAAAAGGACAGGTTCTGCAGTAAATTGTTCTCTGAGACTGATATATTAAGACAGAGTGTATCAGTGTTAGATTGTTAATGCAACATCTGTGTCTACTGGTTTAACTGGTGAAGGTGGAGAATGTGTGAACAACTTTATAACACAAGGTTAATCTTAGGGGTTGCAAGGTTCTGCTACTAAAGTTTCTATCCATTTACTTTTTTTCTAATCTTTGCTTTTTGTGTTACCTCTTTGATTACATAACCTTTTATGAATCCATCTGAGAAGTTTAGATTGGAAATGTTTCCCAGCTGAAACACTGGGGACCTCTGGTTTAATATAGAGCAATACATTTATTTTGTAAGCTAAGATGTTGTTTGTAATATCCTAAACTGAAAAATCACTATTGTAGAAAAAAATTCTAGTGGACTAACAAGCACAATTTTCCCCGCTGATATGTAGTATAATAGAAGTATAAAGGATAAAGTTCGATTACAGCCCACCACTGATGCCCCACAGTCTGCGCTTGTTTTTGTCATCACAACATGATTGGGAAAACTAATTAGTCTGATGTAAATGTAATTTCCTTGTGGCATGGTAGTAAATCTGAGCTCGGCTAACTTTATGAGTTCTCAGTTTGTGTTATTGTCCACAGTTTTCCTCTATCAGAACACTCTCGTTACTTTTTTTGTTCTTTCACACATGAATCCCTGGAAGGTCAGAAACATGTGAGTGTTTGTGTACAGCTACAGCCAGGATATCCTCCTAGTTTGTTCGGTTCAGCTCTGATCATAAACTCAGGAAATGAATGCAGCTGCTTCTCATTCACAGTGGAGCATCTCTTCAAACATGGTATTTTAGTGTGTGTGTCTGCTCTTTGAAGGTCACCATCTTCAGCATGTGAGTGGGTGGAGGTCCAGTGAGTAATCTGGACACCTGGCTTGGAGGAGTTGAGCCATAGGTCACTATATGAAGCCTCTTATATGTGTAGGATCTTGTGTGTGGTCTAGTGTGAGTTTATGTGACTGTGATTTGATTAGATGTGCACCCGTTTGTGTGTATATTCACTTAAATGGTCTCTACATTTCAAGTAGACAGCAGTAGAGTGCATCTTGCTTTTAATGAAATACACACCCCCTCCTACTCATATTTGGCGCTTAATAGCCCTTAATGGGCTTGGACATCGATTTTAAGCAAATCTTGAACAAACAGCATTTTATCTAACCAGCCAGACAAGTGAAAGGCAGTCAAGATGGCCAGACTTGCCCAAAGCATCTTAAGGGAGTTTCAGGGCTGCATTAACAAGCTACTGAGCTGAAACTGTACACAAACACTGGAGGTATGCAAAATGAACTCACCAGCCACCGAGTCATGTTCTCAGAAAAAGGGCAGTGCATTAAGACAGAAGGACAGAGACAGAGAGAGAGGAGAGAGAATTGAAGGCATTTTGTCCAAATTGTTTAACATATTTACTAAATGAAAGCTTATCATGCCCCTCTGGGAAATGAGGCCTCCCATCATAGGAAGCAGGCCAATTTCACAGGAAGGCCTTAATTCAAGCCACAATCAGGCTGTAAATCTTTGCCCACAGAAATCCCTCTGTTCTCGCTCTTCCTCTTTTTATCTTCCATCTTCTGACTCTCTTCCATCTGTCTGTCTATCTGCTCTGTTTCTGTCTCCAAGCTGTCTTTGAAGACCATATGCCTCCTTCCAGTGATGTGTTTTCTACTTGTTTCTTTTCTTTCTGGTCTCACTTCTCACTTTATACAGCCCATTTCCTTTTTTTTCCTTCCTCCACCAACCTCGCTGGGTCAGTTTGCAAATAATAATCTTAGTAATGGCAGAGTAATTGGAAAACAACTTCTCTCTGGGGAACAAGCTGACGTAAGGCCTGCAGCAAGAAAATTGGTTCTGATGACCAGAATAGCCTCGCTTTCAGTGTGTGTGTGTGTGTTCCCTGTGTATATGCAGTCATGGCTTTTGGCCGAACAGCAGCAGAGTGCATGAACAATGTCTCACGCTGCCTCATATGCCCTCTTTATTTTCCTGCATAAAACGTGTCAGTCCATCACAGAGAACTGATGGCAGACACACAAAGAAATAATGATGATACTTGTATTAAAAATAGTGTTTCTTTGAACATGTTTTGCTTTTTGTTTAATTTTTGAAATTAGATGTCAAAAACTAACTAGGAAAAACATGACCCTTTGTATCTAGAAACACACAAAATTCTAATGAAGCAAAAGCTGCACCCTGGGGAAACCAAGAAAAATACAGTCAGCTGTGACAAAGGAAAACACAGTGAACTTCACACACACACAAACTAAAATCTGACTTTAAAAAAAAGCTGATATAAACAACAAAAGTTCAGTCAGATTGTTTGTGCCCCTGGTTACATTAATTTGTTAATTTAGAATTTATTTTTGTATGTCTGTGTGTTAATATTTACCTCATTTCCCCAAAGTTACCAGAAGATAGCTCCTAGGTAGCTAAAGCAATAAGTTGGTATTTTGGGAAATACACTTTGTTGCTTTGTTGTCCAATGTTGCATGAAAAGACTCTCTGTACAGCAAATATAGTACCAGAGCATTGAGATTGTTAGCATATGCTGGTATACAGACTGGAAGAAGCAGAAAATAGCTGGCCTGGTTACTCTGTGCGAAAAACAGAAGGCAGTTTTATGCAAATTATAAACCTCAATTAATGACTTTTTCATTTAGGGTTTTTTATGGATTAAATAAGCACAATATAAAATGATGACTAGTGAGGTTTAGAGATAATGAAAGAAGGATTTCATGTTAGGAGCATTGCTCTATTCCTTTAATACAGACATTTATGTTCCCTCCTGTGATGATTTGTGGTAACTGTGGTGATCCCCTGACTTTTAATTTAGCCCTATTCAATACTTTGACTTTTTAATTTATTCAATACCACAATCACTGCACCAAGTACAGCCACACACAGCTGCTAACATGGCTCTCTCAGCTCTTTTGTTGTTTTAAATTTGGGCAGGGCCATTGGCATTTTAGCCACTGGTCACTGACAGTTGCTGAGTTGTGCATTGGTCCTTCTCATTGACTGTATGTAAAAGATGGATGTAGCCTCTGGGTCTGTGACTCTGGTTGCAGAATGAAGTCTGATTTTATATTAACGCTGTGAGAAAACAACGCTACTTCTCACTCAGTTTGTTACTTGAGTAAACATTTTTACAACAAGCTTATGGTTTCAATCGCTAGTTTCAAGACTGTTTGAAAACAACATGATGTTCACTTTGTAAATTATGGTCCCATTGAGAGTACAATAGGCAATAAAACTGTATTTTTTAATGCCTTGTAATTTACATGTCGCTAGCATGTTGCTGTGTGTATTGTCCTCGAGATTAGATGGCGACTGCTAAATTCCAAACTCAAGGTTCTCAAAGTGGCAGCCCACAAACCAGTGGGAGATGCCATGATTTCTATGTTCACCTTTAATTTACAGTCTGCGGTTGTTCTATGAAATGTGGCACATTGCATTATGCAGTTGTTCCAGGAAGGTGCGTCTATGCTGTGGAAAGTAGTTTCTCGTTCAGTTGTGGAATTTTTGAGCTGAATTTGTAGAAAAGACAAATTTAGATTTCAGACTTTCAGAAAATGTGTCAGTGAATGTTGCCACTGGATAGTAAATAGAGCGTTACTGTGGACATAGCCACAGTATATCTGTTTTCACCTGCCAGTAGTCTTTTTGGTGAGCTAAACTGACTGTCTCTTGGCTACAGCTTCATATTTCACGTACAGACGTAATTGTGATATTGAGCTTCTCAACTTAAACTCTTGGCCAGATAGCGAACTAGCGCAACCACCTGTATTTAAGCAGGTTTTGTAGGATATTTAATTGGACTGCACTAAGTTCATTTGGTCATGAGTTCATGTCTTCGTGTTTCACCCATCAGGTATCACTCGTACAGAGAAAGACAAAGGGACGCTCTACGAACTGACCTTTAGAGGGGAGTCGAGCAATGAATTCAAACGTCTGGTCCTCTTCCGGCCCTTCGGACCGCTGATGAAGGTGAAAAATGAGAAGGTGGACACATCAAGTGTCCCGATCAACATCATCGTCCCGCTGTCCAGACGCACAGACAAGTTCAGACAGTTCATGCACAACTTCAGGTGAGACTTGGCGAACTTTTCTTGAATTCTTAATGTATTTACAGCTTTTAATTGCCAAGTCAGACAACCAACGTGACATAAACAGAAGCACCACAATAAATAATTCATGATGGTTCTCTGTATCACACGTAACTAATTCAGTAAAATGCGATACTTGGTGTTATGAAAGCCCAGTCTCAGTTCCAGTTTCACATTCTAATGGAGGATCACGCAGGCGAGGACAAGCAATGGGGGAGATTAGAGGAAAGAAAATTAACACCACGGTTTTTTTCTTCATTTGAGAAGGCACATGTAATTAACATTTGTAAAAAACTGCATGTGTAATGTTATCAGTTAATTTAGTTTGGTGCTGGGAGGCGTAATCAGAATGTACACAAATCTGAGAAGGATTTAAATGACGAGAATATGAATGAAGAGGTCCTTACAGATCTTAGCTCCGTTTCTCATCAGTCAGGTCAGGACCGCAAGGAATGTAATTTCATACAAATCTTTGATGAGTATAGCTGACATGCATCTCAAATATAGTATGCGGTGTAGATTTATTCACGAGTAGACCCAAGCTAGTATGTGTATGAGACAGAATCATGACAGATTTTTGATAAAGAAATGGTATAAAGGTCGGAATCTGTGTTAATGGAGCCCAGAAAGATAAAAGTAAAATGACTCACTTCTGTCGTTTTTGTTAAATTTCACTTTTATATTCTGAATAGCAGTCAAAGCATAAAAGCTAACAGCAAAACGTGCTTGTTTCAGCTCTGAAGTCAGTCACCATCAGTTCAGGAAATGTCCTCCTTAATGTCTGTGATTTATTGTGCTCCCGCTGCTGCTTATCACAGCTCTTTTTACATGGTAAATCCTGCTTAGTAGCAGTGTTGCAGCCCATTAAAGTGCCCCCCTGGGCAGACCAGCAGTGGTTGATATACAGCGTGGCAAGAAGTGTACTTACTTGAAAGACTTGGCGAGTCGCTGAGCAAACACTTTATGCTCATCCATATTAAAGGTGCACAGAAACCGTGTGTGTTAATATTTGTGAGGGAATGTTTAGGGATGATAACATTGAATAACGTAATGTGCTTATTACAAGTTCTTTATTTGCAGTTAGAACAATAACAGCATTTTTAATGCTAAAATGCAGAATATGGAGATAAAATGTGAATTCACACCAACTGCAAGCTGTGCAGACAGGAGCTATGGATCTTAAAATGAGGAACTTGCGTGATAAAATAATTAGAACAGACTTTTGAGCTCTCTGGTCCCAGTGACAAACTGCAGAATGCCTCATCAGATCCCAGCAAAAAATCAATTTACTTTAATAATCCCAGCATTTAGAGAGAGCCTTTTATACAACAGTTTCTATAATGACAGGAAAAAATTGTATTATTCATGACTATTCAGTATCCTCTGCACGTAGTTCATTTTTAATCATCTTGTGCTTATCTAGTTGACTTTTATGAGAATTTATTTCCCCCATGTGCTTCTGGGGAAAATTCTGACAAATGTGTGTTCACATCTGTGCATAATGTGTGAAAGTCTCGTGGGAGAGGTATATTATCTGCAGCATGTGTGTGATATATTTGACATATCTCCATCAGGGTGCCTTCAGGCAACTCCACCTGGTCTCTCTTTGACTCACGCATAATCTCCCTCTGTGCCTTTATATGTGCCATAATAGGAAGAGCCAGGAATATACCTGAAAATTAAGTTAATTTTCACTCTCAATTAATTTCTTCATGGATTATGTAGCAGAACCAACCTTTTCATGCATGTTTTGTCCAAGTGTCAGTCCAAAACCCCAAGACATCAGTTTACAACTGTATAAAACAGAAAATACTGACAAATCCTTACATTTCAGAACATAAGGAAATACTTTTATTCTGATTAATTATAAGAATTTGACTCATTGTTTCAGCACTAGAAATAATAAAACATCCAAACAGATGCCTTCTTTTTAAAACCCCTTATTTGAACCCTGATCTCTTCCTTCCTCCGATCACCCCCTACTTAGTTCATAGTACACTTTCATCCCTAATGTCCCTTCCTTTGTGTGTTTGTGTGTCTGTGCAGGGAAGTCTGTGTGCGTCAGGACGGCCGGGTCCATCTGACAGTGGTGTATTTTGGGAAAGAGCAGATGAGCGAAGTCCGTAGCATTCTTGAGAACACATCCAGGTGGGTTGGAACAGCGGCCAAGATCAGATATTTGAATTAGAGGCCAAATGCAGAATATGAGATGCAATTTATGTAATGAAACGAAAGCTGCCGCAGTCACGCACCCTCTCACAAAAGCAGACGCTGTAAAAACATTTCCGTTACTTCCACACATGCACTACTCTCTTCAATTTTTAAAAAAAAATAATCTGTCTCTCTCTCGCGACACACAAGCACAAAACACACACACACACCTCCTGGCTCGGCGTCCTGCCACAGCCAGTCATCTGTCTGATGAATAATGCAGCAGTGTGCCACCCATGCCGAGGAGCTGAGAGCCACCAGCCAACACGGATAAATTACAACACGCCTGTGATCATCCCTGACTCAAGCTGCCCTCTCACATGGACCTCGACACCCACACCTCTGGAGACGATCGCTGTCGGCTGATCAAGAGTCAGATCCACTGTGGACTGAGCCACAGATTCCCTGAGGGGGTTGCCATGGCGATGCTTGTTGATTTCCCAGCCTCGAAGGTTTTTGTGCGGCCTTGAATCAGTCGGACTATCTCCAGTATCACACAGCGTCTCTTTGTCTCTTTGTGTTGAGAGGAAAACGTAGAGATGAAAAAAAAAGGCAGCATTGCATACTCAAAGTAAAGTGTCACATGGCGTGCAAAAAAGGCAAACTCAGAACCTGTGAATTTGGAAAGAAGATCACAAAAACACACAAAAAACACACAAAAAACAGACATTTTATTGATTTTAGCGTTGAAGCATTCATAAAGGAATAAGAAAAGCTTTCTACGAAAAATGCACAGAATTGAGAACAGTTGGTGCTGAAGTGGAGGTACAGTCAGTGTCCTGTAATTTTTCTCCCAGAGCAGCAGTTCTGCTTTGAACTCTTTATATTCTTCTCACAGTCTAACAATGTGTTCATCAGTTATGTGGCAGCATATCTGGGTGGGAATCGTTGCCTGTAATCAACTCTGTGCCCCTCTTTTCTTCTATCTGGCTTTCAGCCTGCGCTTGAAATGAATAGGAATCATCACTGAAAGATAAATACCTGTGGTTCCATTATCTTTAACCCAAAGCAGACAAACACGTACAGCATGGGCACAGATACAGATAAAACTTGTATTAGGCTCGCAGGGAAAGTTGCACGAATGTGTGTGCAGTTGCAACTAAGGATCATTTTTTAAACCGTTACCTATCAGTGATATGAAAG
Organism: Amphiprion ocellaris; assembly: GCF_022539595.1. Classification (NCBI taxonomy): domain Eukaryota; kingdom Metazoa; phylum Chordata; class Actinopteri; family Pomacentridae; genus Amphiprion; species Amphiprion ocellaris. The sequence continues at coordinate 13,048,718 of NC_072782.1, forward strand.
CCATGAATAATTATAGTAGTCCATCACAAAATAACAGCTCCCGCGGGAATCCATTCATTTTGTCTGGTTAACCCCCAAATATTTTTTAAAATTATAATTAAAATACCAGATTATTATTCTAGATTATTATGTAGCCATGCTAGTGAGTCTGCTGGGCTGAAGTGAGCTAATACTAATGTTAGCATGCACTTGCTAACACTTGCTAATTAGCGCTAAGCTTAAAGTATTTCTGAATTCAAAGTAAATATCATTCAGTTTGGAAAAATTTAAAGTTCCCCTTCAGTTGTTGCATAAACCCCTAAAAGCTCATCTCAGCATTACAAAGTTGCCAGTTTTGAAAATATTTCCTTCAAAATGACTTAGATGCAACTTTACACTGTTGTTTTATCTAGAATGTGCAGATCTATGAAGTTCTCGCCTCTTTTTCCACCTACGTCCTCATCACTTGATGCAACTCAAGCACACCAGCTCACCTACAACTCTTCTCAACCACTGTAAAACTACTCTACACTAAACAATGACAAGTTGAAATATTGGAGTAATTCAGTCAAAGATTTTCGAATCAGAAACAGATTTTCAAGAAGTAAAATCACGCAGAAAGCTCCACCCTGCAAGCTGACAGGATTATTTCCCTGCATCCATGTTTATAAGACGCTGTAGTTTCAAGGTGAAAATGCAAAAAAAACACAACAAAATGTGTTTTTTAACTTGGAGGGGGTTTTAATAATTTAAAAAACTGGATACATTTAAATTGTGCTATGACATGCTGGATAAAGAGCAAAGGAATGCTTAAAGCCATGCAACTAACAGATGAAAACCAAGCACAAAGCAATTGAGCCCATTTTTGGTAATTTTACTTGATAACTTTAAAAAATGATCATTTAACTGACTGATCATCCTCCATATGCATGCAAATGTGAAAAAAAATTTATTTAGTTCTTTCGCTAAAATAATTTATATTCCAGTGTAACCCTAAAAACCAAAGACCAAATCTTAAAAAAAGAGGACTGGTTAATGTGTCGGTTCTCTGAAAGTGTCAAACTGAATTGCTTCTCACAAAGCTACAGTTCAAATGAGAGTAGACACACACACACATCTTAATTCCCACAACAAGCCAATATCTCTTCACAGCAGTGTTGCCATCATTAGTGGCTGATAAGATTCTGCGCTGCCCTTCCAACAAATTAAATTCACCCCCACAAACTGGTTTAGTTTGCGTCTGCTCACAAATAACCCCTAGCTATTTGTCTTTTTTTTTCTAGAATCACATTACAGTCACACTCCAGGTGATAATTATATCGGGGTATTTATCCAAAACCAAACCAGTTTACTGTATCAAAAGCTAAAATAAACAGAAAGTAGGCAAAATCAGCAGTGCTCCAGAAAAATCAGGGCCTCAGTCTTCAAGCTTTTTCTCCCAGACACCAGGGATGTACTTTAAAATAGAGACTCAGCTGCCGTTCTTTCAGATATATCTCTTACACATCCACACTTCAAAGCGTGAACTCAGACTCAAACCATCGGGGGGCATGTAAGTTTCAGAGCCTTACATGCTCAAGAATAATGATTCAAAACAAGAGATAGAGAGGAGAAGCAGATAGTGAGCAAGCATGAGGGAGATTGTGTGTGAAGGAGGGAGAAGAATGAGTGATCTGTTCTAAGGAGATACCAGTCAATGCATATGAATAATTACTGTGTTTCAGCCACAGAAGGGAGATGATAGCTGAGGGGAAAACAGTGGGAGAGGAAGTTAGAGGTGAGGTGTAAAGATAAGACGGGAGAGGCCAAATAACCTGGAAAAAACACAGATGTGGGAAATTGGACGAAGACTAAAGAGACCAGAAATGTGAATAGACAAAGAAAAACAGAGGATGAGATCACTCTGTCACTCCTTCGGCTACAACTTTTATCTTTCTACCGTAGCAACTTGCCTGTCATAATTTGTGGTATTTCATTTAGTTCACCGACAGGTCAACAGTCCTCTCAAGAGCCTCTAACAGCTCTGCAGGAAACCAGAGGATAACGCTGAGCAGAAGTTGATTGAGAGAAGATTATGAGTGGATGAAATGAAGTCCAAATCATAGATGAGTTTGAAAGCTATCCAATATTCATTCTGAAGAGACTATGTGCCGTTGCAGATCACCATTACAGACCCATTCTGCAAATTACTCTGCGTTATTAACTTGTAGCTGTCTTGCCTGAGGGCTCAGCCAGAGTCATCGCAAGTCTACATTTTTTATGGCTTGTGCTTACCTCTCCATTACGTACGTGGACTGCCTATTCCCCAGCTCACTATAGAGCACAAGATTTTCTTATTGTACACTATTGTCCAGAGAGGATAACAGCAGCTTTTCTTACTCTGTGGACAGCAGCCAGGTGACAGCCAAACATGAATTAAGAGTCATTTTAAATTCTCCCCAGGTACAAAAAAAAAACAGAGGGAGAAGACAGCTGCTGACTGGCTTTGCTGCATCAGAAAATACTGAGAGATGATGAGTAAATGGAAGCAGATCAGAGTCTGCAGGCATGCTAGTTGCTCTGCAAAGCTGAGCCAAGGCTGAGCACAAAACACCATGTACACTGAGGCTGATGGGGATGTTCTTGGTTTTAGTTGTTTGGCCATTAAGTGTTTGACAACAACATTTTGACCAGAAGGGGCAGATTCAGGCAATGTATTGCTTCCATGCCAGAAAAACAAAACAGATCAGTATCTTACTATAACCTGAGAATGTCATGAAAAGATGTTTTCATGTTATTAGAATACTCTATACAGAACAAATACAAAACAAAGCAAAGAATATTATGTCAGATTTTATTGTTTTCACCATGAGGGAATTAATATTTCTTTTTCCAGCATATGGCATCTTTACAACAGTATGGATGTCATGAAACAAGCGTGTATGAATATAATGGAAATTATAATGGGCAGATTGAGAGTGGGGTCATTATCCAGAAATATCAAGTCAATGTGTCCACTGTTTGCATTGTGTAGCGCGACACATATGTGACACACAAAGTTAATGAGCTGATTGATGGTAATTCGTGGAATGTTGTTGCACATTTTGGGAGACAGGATCATGTTGTTGGACACGTCCGTCCACAGCTGTCTGAAATTATATCTTTGACAACAAATAGAGCAGTTGTGAACGTTAAAGCGCCTCTTTACGGTTTTAGCTGACATGCCAGCGTCTAACAGCGTATTTATCTTGTCATCTGTGACATTGTGTTATTTTAAAAAAACTGCATTTTAAGGTGGCCATCATAGGAATGTCTGTGTACTGGTCACACAGTCTGATCACTGTCCTTTGAAGCCACTTCGAAGCATTATACGTACATCATATATGCACATACGTATCACAGTGTTATCACTGTATCAGCCACTGTGCTCAGTATCAGCAGAATCTCGCCATCTTTCAACTCAAACACAAAGTGGAATTAACTTCAACCATATTGCTCAGTTTACCCATTCCTGCACATTTCCTTATTCAAACATTTCAACAGTTACCTTGTTAAAACTTTAATGATATGACAAAATATATTGTTACAACAAGGAAAGTCTGTTTTAAGTAAATGTGAGCGTCATAACAATGTGAAAATATCTTTTCATAAAGAGAAAAGCCTTGTTTTAACAATACACTGTTCATACTATGGGCTGCACAGTGGCTTGGCAGTTAGCACTTTCACCTTGGAGCTAGAAGATCCCTGGTTTGTGCCCTGGCCTTCCCCAGATCTTTCTGCGTGGAGTTTGCATGTTCTACGTGTGCATGCATGGGTTTTCTCTGGGTACTGTGAATGCGAGTGTGATTGTTTGTGATTGCTATATGTAGCCCTGTGATAGGGTGTACCCCACCTTCGTCCTAAGTCAGCTGGGATTGACTCCAATCCCTCCATGATCCTAATGAAGCGTGCATAGATGATGGATGGATGTTCATGGTATAACGTGATACTGATCTGTTTTTCTTTTTCTAGTGGTTCAGGAATATGCCTTGACAAAATAAGAAATCAAAATTATCCAAAGAAAAACCTAAACATTTGAGCCAAATTTCATGGAGGTCTGAAACCCAGTAAGACATTTCATTAAAGCCATAAATGTCACCCTCGTGGTGGCTGTCGAGGAGTTGGTGAATCATCAAAGTCAGTAGGGTTTGTCCTCTGGGAACCATGAATGCCTGTACACAGTTTGGCAATCCATCCAGTAGTCGTTAGGTTTTTCAGTCTGGACCAAAGTGGTGAACTGACTAACTTTGCCATCCATAGAGCTAGCCTAAAAAGCAAGCATGCTTCTCTTATGTCTCATAAAAGCCTTGAGAATGAAAAGAAGCCTGACTGTTGCCACATATGAAGAGCTTATAGTCAAGACTGTATTCAGCAAACACCATGTTTGCAGTCAGTCTTCCCCTCCCTGTCCTGACTGAGCAGAACTAACAGGATCAGACCTGCTGCTGAGACACAACAGGGTAGCTCTTTACAGGCTTCTCACTCTGACACAATTTCAGCAGTTTAGCTGCTACTAGGTACCAGCCATCACGCCTACAGTAAACAAATTGACTATTTTAGGCCATAAAAAGGGGGCTGCTGCCTGTTGGTTAGATGGAAGAAAAATAGCAGGATGTAAAAAGTAATTTAGAAAACAAGGATTGTGTGGATTAAGTGGACTCCACTTAACAAACAACAGTAGCGCCTGTGCCTGCGTTCATATTTTTAGTCTTGCATTATGCGACACACACACACACACACACACACACACACACACACACACACACACACACACACACACACACACACACACACACACACACACACACACACACACATCCAAATGCCTGTGAGCATTATTTAAACTGCTAAAGCGCTCAGACCTGCACATACACACCATGCACTTACCAGGATGAATAGAGATTTGGCTCTCTGGAAATAGACACAAGCACCTTTTCCCCATAAATACTATTAGCAATCAGGATATTATCACCACCATTAATCTACTAATGAATTATTTAAAACTATATGTCTTTAAAATATAAATATGCACAGGACACAATTGGCTTAGTTTAGCAGAAGGACTAAAAAGAAGCAGAAACAACTTGGCTGGCTCTGTCCAAAGGTAAAAACCCCTGAAGCCCACTAATTACTGTGTTGTATCTTGGTTGTAAAAACAACTTTAGCTAGCAGTCGGGCTTTTTTCAATATTGTACTGTGCCAAAGCAGATTTTTTTCCCCCCCTTCAAGTATTTAAGCAGATCCTTGCTATACAACCCTCTACAGAATGAAGCAGGTATAGCCAAAGGATGAGTGGCTGGAGTCTTCAAGCAATATAGCAGTATAAAATAGTATTTATATCTAATTGTGCATATCCTCTTCTTCTCGGTGAGGAATGTTTGTTCTCAAGACAGATTTACATCCATTCAGTTCCCTTTCAAAGTGAAATCGATGAGCAGCTTTTCATAGTGTTTTAGTGTTTCAGGCCCAAATATGCCACAAACATGCTTAGGATCTTATTGAATTGTGTAGAAATGTTAAAAAAAAAAACTCTACAAAGGCCAGGAATCTGTTCTATCAAAACAATACGGAATATGGAAAGTGCACTTATTTGACTTAATGAAAGTAACATTAGAAAATGTATACCACTCACTGTACAACCACTTACACTCAGTCTAGCCTATCTTAGGACAACAAGTCACCATAATTTGCATCAACACCTCTGAAATCACATTATATTGTGCTATTTAAATATGTAAAATGTAAAATAGTCACTTTTACATATTTTTTGTACGGAATAATTAGTAAAGTAATCGTCAGCAAGTTTTACATGTGTAATCTTGCAAACTATTTATTGACAACCTATTGAATACTTTTAAACACTTCAGTGTCGAAAATGACTTCATGTAGCTACTCAAAGATAGTTTTCATACATTTCCCGTTTCTGCTCTTTATGCTAAATTAAGCTAACTGACTGCCGGCTGTTTCGTCATATTTAGCGTACAGGTCTGAGCTTAAAAAATCAGGCTTAAGCCCTTTTCAGATATTAGATATTTAACATTGCTGCTTCATCAATCTGTTCATGTGACAGCATCCTGTCATTCAGTCAAAGGTCACTTTTACATTAAATTTCCTCACGGCTGTGTTGAGAAACACCATAGTGATGGAGAGCCATGTTGCACACCCATTGTTTGACATCACATCTTGTTTTGTATCATACATGATAATCCACTAAAAAACAAAAGACTACATCTTAACTAAGACCAAGCTTTTCAAACTAGCCAAATAATTAATAGCCTAGTTTATTTATGATTTCCTAAACAGTTAAAATTCTTCCCTTGTGTGGTGATAGTCTAATTACTACTTCATGAACAGTGAATAAAATATCCTGGCAGAAAAAAAAAAAAAAAAAAAGAAAATATCCTGGCAGCTGTGATAAACTCACGACTCAACCCATGTAACAACTGATTTAAATGAAGCTTATAAACTCTGTGTCAGACAACTCACCTGAGGTTAAAAAAAAAAAAAAGAAGTACAAAGTGTGACTTGCTGTTAGATGCTGATCGATTTTGTCTCAGTGTCAGGATAATTTATAATTAGAAGTAATTAATTCAGTTACTGCTGTTGTTGTGCATAAATCCGCACAGCTTTCTCTTTCTTAACGCACTTATTGATCCTGGTGCAGGTTTTTGATAAAAACTTAGAGGAAAGAGTCCTACAAACAGCTGGAAGCAACAAACTAAACTTCATCTCCTGACATTTATTATTGGTGAACCTCATTAATCTGACATCTTCTGTCTCCTTTGCAGAAAAAATTTCTTTTCTATAGACATTTTAGGTTATAATAGAAGTGAAATTGTTGTGAAAATTGGTGCTGAAATGTGGAAAATCAATAACTCAAAGTACTGTTGCTCATGCTTGTGCCGCATTGAAGATGATATGGAAATGTTTCTATGTCCAAACTAGTAGCATTGTTGTAACAACTTCTACATAAAAGTTACCAGGGTTTTCTTTCTAGCATAAAGCCGTGTTCATTTGCTGTCAGGTTAATGGAAAGGAACACATGTCAGAAAGGTGCTTTAGGGATGGTGAGGAGTGTAGAGATGCTGTAGACTTGCTGCTCTTTCACACCAAAAAGAGCCTGCTGAGATAGTGTGGACATCTCATTTTTATGCATTCCAGGATGCCTTGTTGAACACGAAAAGACCAAAATCATGGTTGTTGACGATAGCCACAGTGATGCAGATAGAATCTTTTCTCTGGACGGTGATGTCACAGAAGAGGTGGCAAGGTTTGAGTTCCTGGGTTTGGTCATCAACGCAAAAGGGAACTGCACCCAAGAGATCAAAAGAAGACTTGCAATTCCCAAAGCATAGTGCAAAACATGTCCAAGCTATGGAAAAGTAAACTTCTTTCATTCCTCAAGGTCAGACTACTGAGATCAACAGCCTTTGCAGTGGCATCATATGGCTCTGAATCCTGGACTACGAAGACAACAGATAAAATAAGATTGGATTCTTTTGAAATGTGATGCTGCTACTGCAGGATCCTGAGGATACCATGGACAGACCAGAGAACAAATGCATCTGTACTCAAGGAGCTAGGAGTTGAAAAAACGCTGCGGGCTAACATCATCGCAAGGAAACTCAGCTACCTTGGTCATGCTATCAGACATCACTGCCTTGAGAAAACAATTATTCAAGGGATGGTTAAAGGAAAGAGAAAGAGAAGTAGACCTGCAGCGAGCTGGCTTGACGACATCAAAGAGATCACAGGAACTGGAATTGCGGAGTCTAGTAGAGCTGCTGCTGACTGTAGACGATGGCGCTCTCTCATTTGAACAGCACCAGCATTTACTTATGCTAAGTGACTTTAGAGAGATGAGATAGAGGATGCCTTGGACATTTTCTGAGTATGTGCAACTGGAACCAGACCCTGGAAGAGACCTAGAACTCACTGGAGGTATTACATATCTCATCTGGCCTGGGAATGCCTCGGGATCCCCCAGGAGGAACTGGAAAAGATTGCTGGGGACATTGGCAGGTGAAATGTCCTGTTTAGCTTGTTGACACCCCAACCAGACTCTGGATAAGCAGAAGAAAATGAATGAAAGAATGGGAGTTGATTCAATCTTCCCATCAAACTCTGACACAGTGTAATTAAGCCTAAACTATTCCTTTGAAACAGAAGGGGAAAAACACAAAACCACATAATGTCTCAATTGTAATATATTGTCTGGTTTGTTTTCAGTAATTAAACAAATATTTGCCCATTGAGTCAATGAGATGCTCCTCTTAGAAATTTACGGTTCCTCTTCATCTCTGACAAATGAGCTTATTTTCCCATTAGAGCTGAGACTGAATCAACTGGTGTTGCATTAGCATTGTTAGAGACAAACAGAGCTATTGTTCTCCGTCTCCGCCATCTGTGGACAGTTTAGTGCCAGCGGGTGGGTTCACCTCTCCTGGGACTCTGTGTAGACTTTGAAACAAACCGACTCTGTTTGGATTCATGAACTGTAGACAGAAGTGGAGACTGTGCTCTGTAACGTACCTACTGACTGACAGCACAGAAGCACATATGGACAGCGACCTCCAGACATCTTGTAATTTTACCGAAGATTTCACTCACTGTCTGAAGCCACCAGAAGATATTTTTCATGCAGTTGTTGTTCAGACAGACGAAAAAGATGCTCATAACTGGCTTGATGTTTATGTTTCTCTGGGATTTAGGGCCGTAGTGGATGAAAAGGTTTCATTCTCCCTTATTTATGGGAGCAGCTGAAAGGATAAACGTGAGACAAAGGCTATGACACAGTAACACACATGAATAAATACACTGATGCACATTATTCACACACACAAACAGCAGAGAGATGGTGATGTGGGGAGCATGATTCAAGTTGCCTCAGGCGAAATGTCTCCTCTGGTCATCCTGGTTTCCTCTAACAAAGCTGTGTGTGTCTGCTTTTGTGTACCTGCCCCCTGTCCACTGTTTTCCATGTGTTGTGTTACCAAACATCACATGAACCAAGTAGGAGGTTTGATCCTGTTTGTTCTGCTTCAGAGTGAGACATGTGAACCAGTTTTTCCTCACTATCCAACATCAGTGCGTGTGTGCATGAGTTTGTGTATTTGTCTGTGTGTGTGCGTGAGTAAAGGATTAGTCACTAACAGTGTGAATTGTTATGGTTAAGGGGAAAAGCCACAGCTGTGTACATCTGGATCCAGCTGTTTCTCTTTCCTCGTACCACAGCCTTGAAAAACGCCAGTCCAGCGATGGAGGAAGCTTTGTTTTCCAGCGGACTTAATTTTCGGTTCCGGTTGAAGCTTGTGGAGAATCAGGGAGAAGAGCAAGAGTTTGTGAATTGATGTGAACTTTTGGAGGAACATTCATACAGCCATTATGTTTTCATCTAAAGGCACAAAAGGCAAAACAGACGATTAGAAATAATAGTTATTTAAGCTGGAATTTTGGCAGCAGATTCCAAGATTTAGTAAAAATGCAGGAGGTGGATTCATGCCCTCATCTTTTCAGGTTATGTTGCACTTTGGTGGTGCACATTCCTACACTAATTATCTGATAAAATAGTTAAATGGCCTCAAACTAATTGCCACCAAGTGATAAAATGAGATTTAAAAAAAGATAACTAAACAAAAATAATAGATCAGAAATTCCGTTATGGTGCAGTAATAAGTTGCATGAAGTACAAGGAGTAAGATTAAAGGGCAGTAGAGAAATGATTTAAATTATTTAAGGTGCCAAACAGCTGCTGAATTTTTATTTATGTGAGATATATTAGCATAAAACTAATTAATACAAGCAATATATATATAAAAGGAGATATATAGAGGTCAAGAAATGCCATAATTACTTAGTAACACTCATTTAAATTATGCAGTGTTGATATTCTAGACTAGGGAAGAATCTGTGTTGTATTGTAGCAGAGGAAATCTCCTCAAAATCCTGAATGAAATGAAGTCTTGCTTTAGGACAACATTTTGGATTCTCTTTCCATCTCTGCTGCAAGAACAGTTTCATTTAATTTGGACAAGATCTTTTGTTTCAAATAGATTCATCAAATGTGTAACATCATTTTTTTGTGCTGAAAGATGACTTTGGCTTCTCTGTGTCTCTATCTCTGTACCTTTAAAGGGAGGTTAACTTTAAGAACTACACTCTGCTGCAGCTGGACGAGGAGTTTTCTCGGGGACGGGGTCTAGACGTCGGGGCTCGAGCTTGGAAGGCAGGCAACGTGCTGCTTTTCTTCTGTGATGTGGACATTTACTTCAATGCTGACTTCCTCAACACCTGCCGACTCAACACACAGCCCGGTGAGACGTTGGAACAAATCAACAGAATTTACATTAAAGACGCAAGGAATGCATTTACGCCTAGTCAAAACTTCAACTGAAGGTGTCAGTAATTATGCTGCAGATAGTCAGAAACTGTATGGAGATATCTTGTATAATAAGTACGACTGATCCCACTGAAAGAATCAAAAGGAATTTATAATAAAAGTAGAAATGTAATTAGGAAGTGTCAGTCAAACTTTTTTTGGTTAAACCAGCTTGCAGAAATACTTTTTTCAGGATATGAATAACTAGTTGAAGAATTATGACTAGCATTAACTGCACTGCTACCATTTCAGATGACTATGATTGGATTTTTGATTTATCTGAGACAGCCAAAAAGATTGATAAAATATGTTTGACTGTGCTAAATTAAAGATATATTGAATTGAATTAAAAAACTACACTGCAGGGATTGTTAATTTTATTAGTTTAAATGCCCATATGTGGAATTCTTATTTCAAATAGACAAAACGGATTTGTAGATATCAAAAAATCTGATTTAGACACAACTAAAAATTATTAGAGATACAGTAATTAAAATTTGGACAAACCATAAATGTATTTAAGACATGTGTCATGTCAATCCGTGGTGACATTGCTTTTGTAACTGGTCAGAACTTCATTGTTGATGTTCAAAGGCTAATAAGAGATGATCAAGTGAAGCCTGTTAAATGTTATGAGGGGTTTCAATGCTTGTACAGCCACACTCCTGTCAAATAACAGATGTAATGTCTGACACTGCTGTTTCCCCACATCTCAGGTAAAAAGGTGTTCTACCCGGTGTTGTTCAGTCAGTACAACCCCACTCTGATCTACGGAAGTCCAGAACACGTCCCACCTGTGGAGCAACAGCTGGTAAGACGCACAGTCAAATCCGTCTTCCCCCTTCTCTTTTTTGAACACTGCGCAATCCACTTGTGGAAAATATCGCACTCGGTGTGGTGCTACATTTCTAAGAGGTTTAGAAATATTTCCCTTCCCCTGCTGTGAAGTGTACAAATCCTTCCTGTGTGTGTTGAAATGATACACTTCTTTTCATAAGCTCTAACACTCAGTTCTTTTCCCTGCAGGTGATCAAGAAAGACACAGGCTTCTGGAGGGATTTTGGTTTTGGAATGACATGCCAATACAGGTCTGACTTTATCAACATAGGTAAATATTACAAAATAACAACATTCACAGCACGACATGTACCGCGCTCACGCCCATCATGAAGCCTTAGCAATGCAGGAATTCATAAACAGTTGCTCCTGGGGGTTGATTATCTGTGTACAGGCGTTACATAATGTAGGGTAAAAATGAGCTACTTCAGAGGCTACAAAAATAGGCACACTGCTACGCTAATGGTGCCATAGCTCAATGGTCATAAAAAAACATCAGAACACAAATGGCTCAGTATTGCATTACTTTCCTTAACAGGGAGGAGATTTTATTATATTACTATGCACAGAACAGCTCAGAGCAGCAGCATATATTAGCATATCTCACCGCCCCGCATCCGCTCCATCTGTATATTGGGCAAGGAATATTGGCTCTCAAGACAGATTTACATCAATTTAGTTTCCCTCCAAAGTGTCATCAATTAGAGTCCACAGCGGAGTTCATAATTTTTAGTGCAAACACACACACAAGGGCATGCAAATATTCTCTCCTAACTGTGCTGAAGTGTAAAGCACAGCTCCAAGGCCAGAAGATGGCTTTAAAGAATAGTTTGACATTCTGGGGAAAAACTTGTGCTTACTCACTTTCTTGCTGGGAGTTATATGCAAGTACATGTATTTATTTATGTTTACCCCTGGGGATCCAAATGAATGAACAAAGAGAAGATTGATTCCACTGTTTTGTCTGTGCAGTGAGTGTTTAGCTTCAGCAGGCAGCATCTCAGCTTAAACAGGGGAAAACGGTTAGCCAGGCTCTATTGAAATTTAACACAGTCTGCCTACCAGCACCTCTAACGCCTCCTTTCCACATAGCTCTATGTGCATATGTGAGTCACGATGTGTTTGTGAAACTCCTCCTGTTTTTTTTTCTTATCCAGCATTTGCCTTGTGCATTGCATATCAGAAAGACCAGACGGCTGGCCAGGAAGTTAGAGCACCAGACTAATCTATCCAGTTGCTTTACTGTATTTAGTCAAATTATGTAAATTTAGAGTTAAAAACAAACTTGTTTGGCTAATTTTAGTGGATTATACATACTGCACACATGCTAGCTATACACCTAGCAGGCCACTTATTTCTCACAATGCATCACTGGTCCTGTTTTTGTCATAGTAATGCTCCATGTACATATTCTAAAACACTTCATAGCGTAAAAGTAATAAAATATCTCCTGTGGCTGCAGTAAAGTTGCCATTCTTATGTAAAGAAATGTATTTCCTTGCATTGAACACTAGGGGGCGTATTCTATATCTCATGTAATTTCAGACATCAAACAAATCTGTATGGAAACAATCCATAAAGTTCCATTAAGGCTTTCCACCTATGATCTGCAAAGGTACGTGCTGTAAATTTCATCATCCACTCAAGTCGGCAAAGGCAAGCCGACGTGTCTGACCAGACTGTACACACTGGAAGCTTGTTGACTGCACATGTACCTAGAAATGGCACCCAAAACAAATGCTTGTCTTGAGGAGATTCTCCATCATCCACACCTATATATCTATCATTAAAATAGTTGTAATTGAAGTAATTGCTGACGAACGTGGGTGTTCCTATAACTCGCACAGACATGCTCTTATCGAAGGTGCCCAAACAATGGAGATCTCTAAATTCTCCAGAAATGTTGTGATGTGTCCAACTGCTCTGCTCAGCATACCTCAGAAATATTCACACTGACAGCATGGCACAGCCCAGTCTGTCGCCAGATGCTACATCCTGTAAAAACAGCAAAGTTATAGCCTTTCAGAAAGATCCGCACCCGTGCTTTTCTCTGTTAAATATGAGGGGCAATGCGATGGCCTGCATAGCAGCATACCTATTGGAATATGAACAGAACCACATGCGCCTCCTCTGTCTGCCTTCAAAATATGCAGTGGTCCTCTGCACATGGATGCAGAAACAATGACATATTCGCAACTAACATTTTCACATTAAAACAGTGATTTAAAACATGAATTATCTGTCGTCAAAAACGTTTTAGCTCACTGTGAGAAATATTCTCAGCGGATAATGACATGCCTGAAAATGCATATTACACAACCATTCGCAGACACAGATTGTGGTGGGAAGACCTCTAATTCATTATCTCTGTTAAAGTAACAACTGGCAGTCAGTTTTCTTCCGGGAAAGTGTCCCATGATAGCATGATGTGCACAATAACTCAGGAAACAACATGTAGCGACTGATAAGACCCAATCAGAAAGCGAACATTGGTGTCTGTCATTGCTTTTTTTATCATCCAGACTACAATGCAAGTGCGAAGTTTTCCAGCTAAATCCAGATCAGCAGCATTTCCAAAAGTCTCCATTTTAGAAGTCCCAAATTGCAAGTGGACTGTGGATGCTAGGTGTAAACGTAGCATAAATATTGCATTTTAAAATGAAAATGTACTAGTGTCTAGTGTGGATGCAGCCTAAAGCTCATTCTTGAACATGTAAACAGAGCCAGGCTAGTCGTTTCCCCCCATTTCCACTCTTAATGCTAAACAAAACTGGTTGTAGCTGTAGCTTCATGTTTTCTGTGCAGATACAGGAGTGGCATCAGACTTCTCATCTATCTGTTAACGAGGAATTAATTATATGTTTTCCAAAAAATCCCGACCATTCCTTCATAAACATCATTTAGTCATGAAGGTCTATGGTCTTTGCTAGACCTAAAATATGTTTTTAGGCTATGATTGTACACTCAAAACAATGAACAAGTCATCCATCACGCTCAGATATCTGTCTTATCTCTGTTTAGCCCTGCAGCTCGAGTTAAAAAAAGGAAGACAGAGACAGACGGCATAATCAAAATAAAACTGCAGGGAGACAAAGAGCGAGGAAAAGCCAGCATGAATGCTTCAGACATCTACAAGATGCAGGTTTAAACACGTCTGGTCAAAACTCAAAATGTGCTCACTGCCCCATCAACAAAAAACAAACCACACCGTGATTATGATCACAAGCTGCAAACTCTAATCAGGATTCACAATCAGCATCTGTTGAAAGGAAATGAACACAAGACTGAAAACATAAATTGCGGAGAAAAGGGTTTGTACATAAGAGGATTTCAATCCCCACATTACATAACAACACATCCTCTGATGTTGCACTAACAGCTTTATGTTGTCGTTCTGTTCTGTCAGGAGGTTTTGACATCGACATCAAAGGCTGGGGAGGTGAAGACGTCCACCTCTACAGAAAATACCTCCACAGCAACCTTTTGGTGGTGCGAGCGCCGTCGCGAGGTTTGTTCCACCTGTGGCACGAGAAGCAATGCGCTGATGAGCTCCCTCCTGACCAGTACCGCATGTGCATGCAGTCCAAGGCGATGAATGAGGCCTCGCACGGTCAGCTGGGGATGCTCTTCTTCAGGCACGAGATCGAAGCTCACCTACGCAGGCAGAAACAACAGCAAAACTCAAACCCCAAAAAGACATGAGGCCACAACGCTGTGACTGCAGTGACTGAAATCATTTACAACCAAGCAGGTGACCTCAGCCGATCAGAACTTCATTTTACTTCATTATTTGCTTTCTTGTTGAGATTTAAATGCAAAGATACTAAAAATGTGAAGTGACAGGATGAAGATGGCATAGCTTAGCACAAAGACTAGAAACAAGAGGAAACGGCTAGCCTGGTTCTGTCAGAAGGTTAAATAAATCTGCCTACTCATTAATTAATATGCTATTTCTCTAATCTGTACAAATAAGAACCAGTAGCTCAACTGGTTGAGTGGGTGACCTGTAAACAGGGGCTATAGTCACTGAAGCAGCGGTCATGGATTCAAATCTGATCCACGTTTCCTGTCTCTCTCCACTGTCCTCTATAATAAAGGCCAAAAAAAATTATTTAAAAGAAAATGACAACCTCATATTATAAGTGTTTTTTGTGTTGGACTGTTTCTTGCTGAAAACTGAAATGATGAAGAAACAGAAAGATATTTTTAACCTTTAGACCGAGCCAGTTGAGTTGATACTCCCTGTTTTCAGTCTTTATGCTAAGCTAAGCTAACCTACCCCAGACTGTAGCTCCACATTTAATGTGCAGATAAAAGTGAGGCATCAATCTTATCTAACACTCAGCTAGAAATCAGATTGATAGTTCCCAAAAGTGTTTTCTATAATGAAAAATGTGAAGACTTTTTAAAAACTTCATGAGGACACAACTTCAAGATACAATCAGTTAAACCAGACTGAAGTGCTGCAGGCATGGATCTGCACAACTGGAGCGAAGGTTTGTTGGACATTATTCAGCATATTTCCTGGATTATCCATCTGTAATTTAAGGTCCTTTTAAAGCATTTCAGAACAAAGCATGGAGCCTCATTTTGAACTATAACCTTGTGCCTTCTGTGAATAAAACCTGGACACTGTCTCTTTTTATGGCCAATGAGAACTAAATCTCCCTGCAGGTTTCATATGTAGGGAAACAGAGCCACCCAGTGGACTGAACGTGGTCTGCATGTGGCTGAACAATCAGTGAAGGACTCTTAAAGCCTGGAATGGATTTGTAAAACGTGTTTTTTTAATATAAATTATTGATCGATAATCTCCATTATTTTATTTATGTTTATTAGTTTTTTGTAAATCCCACGTTTTGACGTTTTTGTTTTTCTTATTTCATCTGCAGTTGTTGCCTGGACAGTATTACGTTGAGACTATTCACCTCCATAATGAAGTGAAAGTGGTGCTGAGTGGCATAAATGAAAAAATTATCTCCGGATATTTGTCAGTAACCTCTAAATATGAGATGTATGTGTTTATGCCAACAATGTAGTTACAGATAAGTTCATTTTAAAATGTTTAATTTAGGACAAAACATGCATAAACATATAGAGTACTTTGTGTTTATGTCACATTACTAATTTGTCAACACACAAAGTAATGTATAGAGAAAGTAAATTAAAATTATTGACACTGACGATGACTTGACAAGTCAGAATGAGACTATAATATGTTAAATTTTATGTCAAATGTGACTTGTGTAAAAAAAAATACACAGAATTAAAAAGAGATGGGAAAAGCCGTAGTGCAATAATGAAGGAAAATGTGACGTAACTGTCGCAGTTACCAGAGATGCTGCAGGTGACCATCCTCATCAGCTGCCTCCGTGGTTATATTCTATTTGTTTTAATGTAGTCGCCCAGAAAGATTTTCTTCTCTCTAGAAACGTTGTTCCAGCACTTCCTCAGTCCTTACAGGAAACTAAAACAAGCTATTTTGTTTTGTTTTTTGTCTGAAAAGAGGCACTTTTTGACTTGTGTTTGTATCATTTGTAGTTGAAGCATTCCCTGAAACATCAGATGATTTGCTTTAATTTTTCAAGTTATTTTTTTTAACTTCATGTAAATGAGTCAAATAAACATATTTGTGCATTATGTATATTTTATTCCAACATGTATAATTCTGTCATCTACTGTAATTAGCAAGTGTTGTCCAACTATAGGGTGAACTGTGCAACAAAAAAGTGTCGCTTTGCTCCGTCACGAGCCCTTTATATAACATGAGATAAAATGATAAAATGAATTAATCTTTGTTGTGGTCAGTCACATTAAATACCACATGGAGCTTCAAAGCATTCAGTATTACACAAATAAATACAAAAAAATGTCAAGTAAATTTTCTAGTTAAAACAAGAAATGATTTTTTTGTAATGGGACACTCTTCTGGTTCCATAGATACAAAGTGATTTTTTTCATGGTAGAAAATGTCATTGTTTGCTGTTAAAAGTCTGCTTTTATGGAAAAAGTTCCCCTTCTGTTACTAATATTCTATGGTCATAATAGACTTACAGACAGTGTGAGAGAGTCTCAAAATATGCTTTGAGATTTAAATGCTTTAAATAAGAATGTGTGTCTGGTGTAGTGTTTAAACAAAGTTCAGTTACTTCACCAGGATTTCTTAAAATTACATCCAGACCTGGTTAGATTCTGATTCCTCTTCCCTATGAGACACTAATACCAGAAACTCACAACAGAGAAACAGCTTTTTCCCAACAGCAGCTGGCCTCTTCAACAAGGCCACACACAGTGTTTAGCACATCTAAAGTTGTTTACACCCTATGCTATGTATGTAGTTTTTCTGTAATTCACCAAATCACCATGTCAAATTCTTCGTATGTGAAACCTACTTGGCAATAAGACTGATTCTGATTACAGTTTTCAATGCTGAAATATGTGATGGAAATGCCTACTGAGAAAACAAGTTAGGGCTTGGACCTGTTATTTATTGGTATTCATGAATTTCAATGTTGTTTTATTAGTGTAGGTTTATCTCCACGTCTCTAGATGGAGTCAGTGAGCTAACCACAATGTCAGGCCTGATTTCTGCTGAGCGACCAACACGGTTCAATTTAGGTATCGTGTAATAAATGGGCATCTAATTTGATATTTTCTTAGCATATTTTTTCAGTTCAACCCGTTTTCTACTGGTGACAAGTGACTTCTTGTAATTACCTGGGTGATAATAAATTGTGATTTTCTTTGGTTGAAGTTGAAGAGCTGAGAATAGATGATTTAAGAGGAATATAGTTAAAATCCTTTTGAAGTAGACATCCGCATGGTCAGTGCAGCAGGTTTTTGTACTGTACATGTATTGTACATGGCTAAAATCAAATCAAACATCTAAGTTCAAACATTACTCTGTAATTCTGTTATACAGCATTACCTAAACTATTTGTCAGGCTGGAATCAAAACTTCATTGTTTATGTAGCCTCTGGCAACAATGCCATTGGGATTTTTGTTATTGTTTGCTTTTGTTTGTTTGGTTATTTTTTTTTACAGATAAATTTAGTTTGAAATTTTTAGAAATTTTTTAACATGTATTTTTTATTGCCAAGGGCTTGACGAAAAGTAGAACTGCGATAATAAAGTTGTTAATTACTAATTGGCAACAATTTTGGTAATGGATTAATGTGTTCATGTCTGTTTTTAAGATATAAAGTCTAAATTCTCTGCTTCCAGCTTCTGAAGTGTCAATATTTTCTGGTAAAGTGAATATCTTTGGATTATCGACAAAAGAAGACGGATAAGTCCTGAGGATCGCAATCGTGATCATCAGCAGGCAGTGGATATAGTGTTCACTTGTTGTCATAGTTACAGTGATGCCGTGCCGCTATCTCGCAACGATACAGAAATCTTTAACAAATCCGTGGATCCAGACTATAAGCCACATCACTGCCAAAATCTAATCACTTAGTCCTTGTGTCATTTTTCACCTTCCCTGAAAATTTCATCCAAATCCGTTTGTCCGTTTTTGAGTAATGTTGCTAACAGACAGACAAACAGACAAACCAACGCCGATCGTCACATAACTCCTCCACGTTCCTTGCTGGATTAAAAATCTTGAATCTTGAAAGTGTCATGACCTTACTTTGTGTAGAGCAGAGTGTCTCACATTTTTTACTGATCTTACTCTTTAGTCAGAAATTACTTTAAAAATGTGCAATTATAGGGTTAATATCTAACTCTCCTAACAACACGTCTGGATAGCAACCTTGGAATAATGCTTGAACTCTCATTTTGTTTGTTTGTTTTCCCATTCTCCCTACATCGCCTGAATGCGCCATGAATGCTTCGTATTTCCGACATTACGTCCCGCCCCTGAACGCGGCACCGGGCCTGCAGCTGCTCTTCGCTTCTCCTCGGCTCTTTCGGCTCGTGTTTCAGCGGTTAGAAACGGTGACAGCGGGCAGGTGTTTGTCCAGTTCCGGTTCTCCGTGACGGCGGCTGTTTGTTTGATGTGAATTAGCTTTAAAAACGTGCGTTGGTTCAGGATGCGGAGCCACCGGAGCAGCTGCAGCTCACCGACCGCCTACAACCCCAACAACAACAACAAGGCGTCTTTCTGCCGCTAATATGCGGCTGTTGTCGTGCGGACCGGAGGCTGTGTTTGTTTCCTGTCTGGGCGTTCACTGAGCTGCTGCTTAGAGCTGCCGCTTGTTGTGGTGAAGAGGGGAGGAAGAAGCAGCAGCGACGTCCCGAGGAGGAGCGTCGTCCTGCTGGTGTTTTATTAGGGAGCAGCAGCAGCAGCAGCAGAACACAGGGACTCCGACCTGACACCGACAAGAGGCAACATGTTTGAGACCAGAGGGCTCCCCTTCGTGCTGCTGGATGTAGTCTGTCTGGTCCTGGGTATGTGTTTAAACGCATTTTACTGCGGCTGTGCTCTGTTTGTCTCCCATAAGCGGATTTGTGAGCGGACATAATCCAGTGTTGGGATATTTAGCAGTTTGCCATCACGTGAAAGGAGCGGAGAAAGTCCACTTTATTTAACCTGTAGTCCAGTAATGTGTTTGTTAGAGGTGGTCTCACTGTGCTTATGAAGGACTTTCCAGCTGTTCCAGTGATGTTTTTTTTATATTATTATTATAAGGTGACTCGAGATGCAGCACTAACACTGACAGTTCCTGTCTTTAATATTTTATTCAGTATTTGCTCCATTATATTATGTTCCCACAGCTGATTGTTTTATATTATTGTGCCATTCTCTCATTGAGGCGCATGTAGGCCACATGCTTGTCTGTAATCTTTAACCTGTTTAGGCCACATTTTCTGACCTATTTAAAGATGTTGCAGAGAAACTTTTACTAACCACGTTACTGCTTCTGCTCACTGGGTTTCCTGTTCCATATAACCACAGGTGTCCCCTCAGAAGGCCTAAAATCCCCAATAAAGCAGATCTGAAACTGTTTTGTACAGTCATACTCAGAGTCTCTACTGCTAAGCTTGAACCGACAGTGTGGCGGCTCTCTTCATTTGTCTCAGCCAGTGTTAAAGTGTTGTATTTGCATAGAAGTGCTGTTCTGGTTCACTCTGTAGGCAGAAGGATTGTCTCAGAAGCGTTCGTGTCTCTCAGATTTGATTCCGAATGATTGATTAATACCATGACTTACAGCTTCCTTTGCACAGTCATGCACTATCTGTCCCATCGAGTCTAAAATTCAGTATTTCCTCCTGGAAGCACATGTATCTTTTTTTCTTTAAATCCAATCCAGACATGTTTTAATACTGTTTGGACCAGAGCTGCAATGATTTATCAGTTAGTTGTTGATTTTTAAGTTAATTCCTATCATTTAGATAATCAAATAATTGTTTTTTAAATTAAAAAAAAGTCCATTCAGTGATTTTAGATAAGATAAGATAGATAAGTCCTTTATTTCTCCCTACGCCAGGGGAAATTCATATTGTTACAGCAGCTTATGTAGCAATAGACGTAGTAATAGAAATAAAATAATAATAGAACAGTAGTAATAATATTCATATTCAGCTTCACAAATGTGAATATTTACTCGGCAGTAAACTGAAATTCTTGAATTATTAAAAAAAAGATATCTGAGGGCATAATTGTCGGCCCTGGGAAACCATTGTCTGACACTTTAAAGCTCAAAAAACGAATCAGGTAATCGAGAAAATAATCAACACTGAAGGTAATTGTTAATTGTAGCGCTGATTTGAATTAATGATTCATGTTTGGTATGTTTTTTCCCCCCTGTAAAGTGAATTCACTCCATAAAACATTCTGAAAAACAACATCTGCTCCTTCTACCTCATTGAAAAATTCCAAATCAATGACTTGACTTAGTATCAGAGCTGTGTACAAGACGTCTCCTTCCGCCTTGAAAAGTTCTCATTCTATGTCAGTTGTTCATTTAATTGGCCTTCAAACTAGCTGCGATGCATAAAGTCAGAATAAGCTGAGCACAAAGGCACTGCTTCTGGTATTTAAACTGCACTGTGAACCTCAAACATCCACTAACAAAAACCAAAACAAACTTTTGAATAGAGGCTAATTTTCTTTAAATACTATTAACCACCGAAGGCTACAGATTTCCTTTATGTTGCACAACTTTAATTTCGTAAAAGCCGTACAGTTAAACTTGTCTGTACAGTCTCAGTGTCCTGTTTGGACGTATTCTTCTGATACAGACTAATACATTTTAGAGTATCAGGCATCTGTGAGTCATATCTCACTGTGTGTCGTTAAACAATACACACATATGTCGCAAATTTAAGGTCTTAGGAATGTAGTTTGATAAATGAGATTAAGATGCGTACAATGAGCAGTATTTGTCCTGTTTTGTGTTCTTTTATGTGGTTAATAATACATTTACTGCAGGAAAAGAACCATTTCTCAGTCACAGTCTTTGTGTTTGGAAGCTCCTCGGCTGCTCTGTTATGTCAACGAGAGTGAGTTGAAGTGTAACACGGCTGCTTACTGCAGGCAGGAACTGAGCTGTGAGTGCTGCTGGTGGTCTGAGTGGCATCTCCAGCTGTTGTATTCCATCATCTGAGGACGGCAGCTGCAGAAACACACACTGAACACAAATACCAGACGCGACTAAGAAGCAGTTCACTGGCAGCTCATGGATGATGGTTCATCTGCATGTGATGTTGCGTGTTCGTCCATTTGTGGCTCGTCGATGGGCGTTACAGCTCAATAATAGAGCTCCGCTTTCTGCTTGAATGGATGACTGACTGTGTCTTTTCTCAGCTCAACAATGGGCTAAACCGGCCAAACAGCCAGAGAAGTGACAGCGGCATTACATCCAGACTTTGGACTGTCAAAACCAATTAGCATAATTTGTTATCTTTATGGTATTTTATCTATAGGGAGTGCTTAGCTACGTCCACAGCTCCTCTCACACCACCGCGACTCAGTCCAGGCAGAAAAAACTGCCCAAAGATTCATTTGGTGGAATTAAGTCTGTGGTGTTGAGAGTTTTTACTGTTTCATATGTAATGTTGTAGAGAATCTCACTGAGCTCAGTAATACCAAGACTCCAACTTGAAGGATATTTTTCTTTGTGACAAAGAAATGGTCTACCTAGCAAAAATTTCTTGTTTGCCAAAGCCTGACGTAGTTTATTCCTCTGAGCTTTAGCCCTTTGTTGTTTGAAGACTGTTGAAACAAATGAGGGAGACACATTGTCTGACATTTTCCTTTTATTAAGAAAAACAGGTACTTGAATAAATTTAGAGGAAGTCCCTCATTCACTGACCTGCTTTC
The DNA here is from genome assembly GCF_022539595.1 of Amphiprion ocellaris. Taxonomy (NCBI): domain Eukaryota; kingdom Metazoa; phylum Chordata; class Actinopteri; family Pomacentridae; genus Amphiprion; species Amphiprion ocellaris. Next base: position 13,071,200 of record NC_072782.1, read on the forward strand.
GCATATAATCACTAATGCACGTACTGTGAATTAATCTGTGGCTGAAAGTAGTCCCCAATAAATGCACCACTGCACTATATGCAAAGAAAAAAATAGTCTTGATCGATATTGTGATATTAATAGCAATTTTGTAGAAATGGTAATATTTGCAGTTCTTTTCCACTGAAAAAAGAAAGTTTCAAACTGAACATGTGATTCTTCTGTCATATCCAACAAGCAAGTTCCCTTTTTTTCTTGGGTGAATATGATTTTTAGGCCGAGGTCATCTCTGTCGCACCATGATGAGTCATTAAAATAGTATCTTGTGACACATTTGACCTCTATCACTAAATGTGGACATTGTGCTTATCCATGTTGCAATTTCAAAAAAGGTTCACTTGTTGTACAGCCATGAGGGGATCATTTGTTGGCGAGGAGGAATATTTGCTAAAAACTACAACATTTGGGTGCCTGTGTAGCTCAACAGGTTAAGTGGGTGACCCATGTACAGGGGCTGGTTCCCGATGCAGCGGTCCGGGTTCGATTCCCGCTCGTGGCCCTTTGCTGCATGTCGTACCCCCACTCTTCTCCCTACTTTCCTGTCTGCCTCTTCACTGTCTCTATTTAATAAAGGCCTAAAAAATATTTTTAAAAAAACTACAACGTTCAGTTGTTTGTGGAAATTAGTGTCTTCCAAAAATGTAGTAAGCAGCTTTTAAAGACTAATACATAGTGGGTTTTGCTCTTTTAATGAACTTTGATGATGGTAGGAAAATCCAGAATAAATCAGTAAATTGATCTACTTGAATGGTTTGTTTACTTTCTGCAAGCAGGATTTTAAACCCTTAGTTTCACTCATTTGTTTTGCATGTGGGTACTTTGTTTTCTTGCTAATGAGCACCATAAACCTCTAACTTGAGAGATTTTCTTCCACATAAAGGCCTCCACACTGTGTTGCACTCTGTCCTCTGTGATAATTCCTCCTAATCTCTCCCTCCACAGGAGGTCTGCCCCTGGCAGCCTTTAACCTGGGTAAGATCCGCCCCTACCAGAGGGGCTTTTTCTGTAATGACGACAGCATCAGGTACCCTTTCCACCACAGCACAGTCACCTCCACGGTGCTCTACACTGTGGGCTTCACCCTGCCTATTAGCTGCGTAAGTAGGAGTCGCTCCAGGCAGGTTCAGTTCACACACGACCTGTTTTACGACAAATATGTTGACTTGTCGAGCACATGTGTAACCATGGGGTTAAAGGTGTGCCATGGCTTCGGCTCTAGTTCGTCTGGTATGCATGTAGTATGACGTAATGTGGTTTACCGTCACACCTACATGGAAAGCAGATATTATAATTACTACCAGCTACACCTGTACTTTACCTGCTGTGGCAAGTCAGCATATCTGCTGTGAGGAAGGTGTGTGAGACATTAGAGAATGAACATCCAGAGCTTTATCTAGGATATATTCTAGTTACATTTCTGTTTGATACTACAGTCATAGCACAGCTGCCAGTATGTGCTATGTACTTCCGCTACTCTTAAAGGTGAAAGAGGATGTCCACTTAAATATAAGATTTAAAATATATCAACCTCAGAGTGAACTTTTAGTCCAGTTTGCCCAAAAACAGTGCTCGAGTGTTTAGTTTTCTAACATCTTCACTACTTTGTTTAAACATTTGATTCAGAAAAACACTAAATCTAGTATAAAAGACCCGAACCACAAATGAATCTGTTAATCTAAATCTAGATTTTTTTGGGGTTTCATTGAATCACTGCGTTGGGTGAACGTTCTATGGCTGTTGTTAATCAGTGCAGCAGACATGCAGGCTGCGTCCTTGGTTCCTTAAAATAGCTCTTCTGGATCAGAGCGATGGTTTCTGGAGAATAACGGAGGCAGGATGTGCAGCTGATGTGTGTGAGTGTGTGTCTGCCTTGTGTTACTTTTATGTTATCAGGGATTTTTCTTTTCTGTCTTTTATGTGTCATGAGTACTCTTAACCTCAAGACCTTTTGTTTAACAATGTTGTGTTATTTCTTTATTTGTTTATTTTGTTTTGCTTTTTTATGACTCAATAGCTCAGCGTGTTTTCATGGAGGATGTGGGAGAGTATGTGGTAACCTGGAGGTGGAGAGTCAACTTTAAGGAAGAGTAAAGTGTGTTTGTAATGAAGAGAGATATTGAAGTAACAGTGAGAGTCTTTAGGGAAAGTGTAACAAGAGTGCTTCAGTCACAGAAGCCTGTTTGGAAACACAATCCCTGCTGCTCCGGACACAGATTAAAAGAGAAAGTAATGGAGATGCACTTATCAGTAGCGCTCAGTAACCTGCTCATGAATGCTATTTTGTGTGCTCTAAGGTGTGGACTTTACTCCATTAACATCCACTTCTGATCTGCATCTAACTGTCTGTTGCCATGCCAACACTTTAACCATTAACGATGTTTTCTGAAAGCTGGCGAGGACGCCACCTCCGTCAGAGGACGCAACGCTTCGTGAGACTCTCTCACCTGGCTGCTGCCTCCTGCTTTGGCACACACTGTTGCATTATGGGTAGACGTCTTACTGACATCTAGTAACCTGTATTCTTTTCTCTCTCATTGCTTCTCTGCTAGCTGGACTCCCATTTGCAATACTCACTGCACAGCACAGGCCTTTCCGCCGGGGCTTTTTCTGTAATGATGATACGATCAAGTTCCCCTATAAAGAGGACACCATTTCCTATCAGTTATTAGGAGGTGTTATGATTCCCGTCACAGTACTCACTGTAAGTGCACCTGGTTTGTTTTCTGCTAACGGTTCGCTTCTGTATTTCTTTTTCAACTCATCTTCCTTCTTTTTGTATTTGTTGCTTCCCTCCATCCACTTCTACACCTCTTTTCATTTAATTCACCTTTCCTCCTAAATGCATTATTTTGTAATATTGTATGCACATTGTTTTATCTGTAGCCATCACTACCATCTACTAATTTGCTAGCAGCATGATGTGGAAAATGTTTTGAAAGCACTAACATTTAAAGATGACTGAGGAACGTGACCTGAGGCAGACTTTTATTCTGAAACTTGTCAGCCCGAAATGAATCTGTAGCTGCAAAAAGAGTACAACAGATGTGAAACTCTTTCCAAAGAGTTCTGTAGCTATTGTCAGTAAACTGCTGCTGAATCTACTGAAAAAAGCTGCGGTACTTTTATTTTTTAAAAAGTGTCCAGATTGTAGATTTTATCCTAATAAGGGAATAACTCAAAGCTCATTTTCTTGGCATTTCTCACAACATCTTTAACTGTAAAATAGCACCTTTAATCTTTAGCATCTCCAGTATCAGGTTGGTATTAGTATGAATCCATCAGCAGAAAACTTTCAACTACCTTGGGCTGTTATCTGTCAATAGTGTTGCAAAATACACTGAACACATCAAACCACAGCATTCACAATGATAGTAAGTCATTAGTCATTCAGAGCTGTAGTGTGAACTCGTCCGCACAAGCTCAAACATACAAATGTCTGACTTATGTGATTAAGAAGCTGGCTTTACATCACACTTTTAGTTCAGCTTAAATTAGAAGTGTTCCTTATTTTAAGTGGACATCCTCCTGTGGCCGTGTTGTTTCATATTTATTTTTATTATCCCTTATTAATCCCACGAGGGGAAATTCTGATTTTCGCATATCTCCCCAATTGGGGGAGTCAGAACTACGGGTCAGCCGCGATACAGCGCCCCTGGAGCAGGAAGGGTTAAGGGCTAAAAATAAACAAGCCATATCATTCTTACCAAATTACCCTAGTCGGGCTTCGACCCGGGGAACGCTCAGTTGAGAGTCCTGTAGTTATCCCAGTGACCTAGTCATTTCTGCTTGGTATTATCTAGAACGTTGAAATAAATGGGAACTCAGAAAGACTGTCAACATTTTGCAGAAAAATACATAAATGATAATGCCACATCGGGCCTTGAACCTCTGACCTTCTGATAGGTAGTCCAGAGACTTAACCGTTGCACCACCACTGCCCCTATTTATTGAACTTCAGTAATTTGTAGCCTCCACTGAAGCATGTGAGGTGTCGAAGGCACATCAGTAAATTGTAGCTTTAGAAAACAACCTGGGATACACTTTCCCTCTCCAAATTGTTTGAGTCTGCGTGCCACCCACCATAGAAGTACATTCTCAGCGCCAAAAAGTGGGTGAAAATTTTGGGTGCACATAGATTATGTCCTGGTGCACCTAAAAACAAAACAAAAAAAACCACTGGGTGCAACAGTGCCAACAATGTAAAAGTTAGTCTGGGATCTGTACTGGTTTGTTCATTTTGTTCCCCTCTGTCCGAGCCAGGCTAACTGTTTCCCAATGTTTCCAGTCTTTATGCTAAGCTATCCTGTTTGCTGGTTGTAGTTTCCTAATTGTGCACCGAAAAGAGACGCAGTCTTCTCATTAAATTAAGTAAACAAAGTAAACATGCAGCCTAAAAAGTCCAAATATTCCTTAAAACACAGTTTAGCTGCTACACAGGCATGAACTTTGTGTGTATTTGGTCCAAAGCAAGTTATTCTCATTTCCAACTCAGTGAGTGATATTGGAATAAGGCAATATTTCTGGCTCTGGAGTTGTTCATTCAGCTGCATCTTCAATTTTCATCTGACGTCTTCTATTTTCATGCAGAAGTCTAACTCTGTTTCCCTTCCTCCACTTCTGCAGATGATCTTTGGCGAGTGCCTTTTAGTTTATCTGAACCGCCTCAAATCCAAGTCGTCATTCGGCAGCTACATTGCCTGTGTTTACAAAGCTGTCGGCACTTTCCTTTTCGGTGCCGCGATGAGCCAGTCTCTGACAGACATCGCCAAGTATTCCATCGGCCGCCTCAGGCCGCACTTCCTGGATGTGTGCAAACCTGACTGGAAAGTCATCAACTGCTCATCGGGGGCGTATATCGAAGACTTCATCTGCCAAGGAGACCCAAAGATGGTCAACGAGGGCAGGTAGGTCAAAGCTCAAAACCTCTTTGTTTTATAGCAATCAGATATGAAAAAGTAGACAGAAACCTGTACTGTTTCCAGCTTCTCAAGTGTGGAAATTTGCTGCCTTTTGGACTATTTCTTAAATGAAACATTAAAATAAATCACAATTTTCCTCTTTTTTTCTTTTCTTTTTTTTTTAGATTTTTATAGATAAAATGATTATTTCTTAAATCAACCAATTAATCAACAGAATAACTGAATATTAATTTTAGTGCTTTATTGCAGCCTAGGATGATATCTCCATGAATTTCTTCATGATTTCAGATGTTGAAATGTTTTCCTCATTTAAACTTGCAGCTCTCCAGGTTGTTGTTTTGCTGTTTAACTGATTACTGAAATCTGGCTCTCCATTGTTTTGTAACATACTTATGGTGTAAACACCAAGAGCAAAGGTTAAATGTGTCATTAAACAGCATTTAAGTGATTGTATAATTACTTTTTACCATTTGATCAAGCAGCTGTTGAGTGTTTTATTATAGTGCTCAAGGTTGTACCTTGAATAAAAATGCATCTACCATCTTAGAGTAATAACGGCAACAGATAAATAAAGCAAACAAAGTGATTTCCCTTCCAGTTTTCAACGTCTCCTGGAAGAGATAAACATGTTACATTGAGTTTCATAGATAGCAAACATGATCATGTCTTTATGAGTATGTGATCGGTTTTTCTATGAATAAATAAGTTTTGGATTTACAACTGTTGCAGCAAATGAAAGCAGAGTCTTTGGTGTGCGTTGGTTTGTTTGCTGTTCCACATAAATAACACAAGTGTTTTCACAGTCATGAGACAATCATTGTTATTTTCTGAGCTCCCAAGCAGTTTCTGGCATTTTTTTTGCTCGCGTCACATTTTTTACTCACTGTGGGCTCATTTTTCATCTCTATGGAAACAGCACAGCTATTGCTAGAAGTAGCGAGAAGTCAGAAAAGTCTTCTGTGCAGGATGACAGAGTTCTAATTCCATAAATCACATGGAAAATTGAAAAGACCTGGAATAATCACGTATGTTTTCAAAGCGCTCACAGGTGTTACAGAAATGTGGCGACTCGACACATTGTAGGTATTTTACTGCTTCCATCTGCTCTGAGTAAACAGCCTGTAGAGCTGCCAGCATGTAACTGGTGGTCGCAGCCGAGTCGCTCAGGAGTTTCTACGGAATCTTGTTTGTGTGGTTTATTTTTTGAGACATGTCTGATGAAATGTCACAGTTTTGAGCTTATATTGATTCAGTATCCCAGTGGAACAGTATGTCACTGATGAGTAGTTCGAGGACTGTGGAAAAGTAGAAAATTTGGCAGTTCTTTCTGTTCTTACCATTTCCAGCTGATAAATTGTGTAATTTTGGATTTATTTTTTTAGATATACCTTTCAAACCTGTCATGTTTTCAAGGGTTTGCGATTTGTTAGACTTTTCAAATGATGTAGTTAAAAACATTAATATCAAACTGTCAGTTGTGATCCGTTGATTTTTCGGTGTAGTAAACAGAGGGTGTGTGGTCGTATATTCACAGAGATGCAGTGTGAAGCAGTTGTGTTACTGCTGAGTCACATCACAGGAATGTGAAGCTTGTTTTCATTAAGGTCTCCGTCTCTTATCAGCTCAGAGCAGAAGGAAAAGTGGAGGGAGGAGAGGATTTCCTCTTCTCATTCTGATGCGAGCACAACCACAGAGGATCAGTTAGGTTATTATGGGCTGTGAGAAGCTTTCTATTCTTTTATTCAGCCTACCTTTAATACGTGCAGGTTTCCCTCTCCTTGACATTTAGCCTGAGCTGAGAGTAACCATTCCCACCCCCCTCTGCTCTGGGTTATCTCCTCCACATGTACCAGGGTGTGGTGCTTCCTGGAGCCCCGTTGCCGCTCCGCTGTCTGCTTATTTTTTTTAATGGAGCATAAGGCTGCAAACGTTTATCAGCCGGCCAAGAGAAGGATCCGGTGATGCTCGGCAGATATCCAGGGCTTTTTAGATTAATGTCAGGACACATGATATTTCCAGCTGCTCTGTGTGTCTGCTGGGCTCTAATGAGCGCAGCAGGAGAGCAGCTTGCTGTGGCCTGTTCAGGATCAGCTTACAGTAACATGATTCCACATTACCTTAGGTTAACTTCCCCCGGACAGACCTCGTCTACTGTCAGTGTTTGTTTAAAGGAGCATATAGTGAAAAATCTTAACTTGTAAGGTGAGATTCAGTGAGATGCTTTGTTTACATCCCGATGAATAGGACTAAAATACACTGAGTGAAGCAGGATCCTGCAGTTTTAATGCGCTACCGCAGTGGATGTATAGAGGTCAGCATTATTATTGCATTCCCAAGCTGGGTTTTGTTACAGAGGCTTGTTTTAATCAGCCAGAGTGTCACTGTTGATGCTGAGATTAGTGGATTAATAGATTACCTTCCGTGTTGATGATGGATCATTTCTGCTAAACTCTTGAGAAATTTCAGGTTGTTCATGGTGTTTTGTAAAAAGATAAATCTTTAAATGCGAACATTGTGAGAATGCACTTTTTTGCACTAAAATAAAGGAAAAAATTAGGGGTTGTGGTTGTTTGTAGGTTATTCTGCTCTGATTTTACTGGTCCGGCTCACCTGAGATCAAATTGGGCTGAATGTGGCCTCTGAACTAAAATGAGTGTGACACCTCTGGCCTAACCCATAGAGACACATTTGTAGTATAATCAGCAGGTTAGAACAGACTGAACTTATCCTTTAAATTCCACCTCAGCAATGCTCTCATGGATAATTCTAACATAAAAGCAGGTACAACCTTTACCACCAGACTACCAATGAGCATTAAACACAAGTAAGAGTGTGACGTTCTGCAATGGTGATCTATCCTCTGGCCACCATGAATGTCTTTCATAGTGATCCGTCCACTAGTATTTCAGTTTGGACCAAAGTGACGGACCACATTTCCAGAGCCGCGCTGCTCATGTGGATAAAAATACTCCGAACCGATGATAGAACCTCTGTATGAGGCTGCAGTGGGTCAGTAGGTTTACTGTGTGCAACTTGGCAGAGGAAACGTCTTTCTGGTATTTACCTGTAAATGCATCCAGATAACCTGCCTCTTAGGCCGAGCTGTTGGTCCACGCTCTGAACAGTACAGAACCCCCAACGCTTCGTCAAGTGTCAGAGAAGAACGGCACATGAAATTATCCAGTGTCCAGTAATATTACACTGTATGTGTGTGTGTGTGTGTGTGTGCACGCACATAGCTGGTATTAAACCACAGCACTCTTTTTATAAACAGGAAGTAACCAGTGCAGGGGGCTGTGGGGGAGGGAGGGGCTGCTGTCCACCATCTTCATCCTTCTCCAGAACACACAGCAACAAACACTGTAACAGCAGAGCGAGCCAGGACTGATTCTGATACTGATGCTGATGCCTGTATGAGAACAACAGGATGCTTTAGTGACTTCAGTTTGTTAAACTGGTGCAGCTGCTTCAGTCCACAGTTTGTGATTCCTGCTTCTGCCTCTCTGTTGCAGGTTGTCCTTCTACTCTGGCCATTCGTCTTTTTCCATGTACTGCATGATGTTCCTCGCTGTAAGTACAAGTTAAATATTGATCTGCAGTCATATCTACTGGAACACAGTGTTCAAAGGCATTTTATACAACCTGCCGTTTATCTAAGTTCTTGAACATTTAATAAATCACCGTATAGACCGACTGATATTCATCGCTCCAGCTTCAACCTGAAGCACAGAACTGTCATCTCCTGCTTGTGAATGAAGCCTCGACTGTAATCTGTCCTCTGAAGGCTTTTTTAACTCGATCATCACAAACTTTTCTGGTATGCTTCCCTGGTTTTACCACAATAAACTCTAGTAAATGTAGTTTATTCTGTCTCCATCACCAGTTAACAGAAAATGCATTACTAACAGTGCAGTATTGTCACCACAGAAACCACGTTTAAACTCTGGTATATTGTCAATACAGAGAAATTTATTGGATTAATCAGCATTGTGTAAACTTGTATGGCTTCAATGGACATCTATTTAAATCTAAGTCCTGTACTCCAGCTTTAGAAGAGCAGTTTTATATGTTAGATTTGCCTTACTGGCAAGAGCTAGAAGAGAAGACCGATGCCACTCTTATATCTGTCTGTGACAGCAGAGGCAGTCCGTTAGCTTAGCATCAGTACAGGAAACTGGAGGAAAAGTTAGCCTGACCTTGTCCAAAGTATCCATTAAAGAAAAAAAAATAACTGTAAAATCATCAGTTTGTGGTTTTAATGTAAGTTGGATTGTGGAAAATGTCTGAGCCCAGTGCAGTAACTTCACCTTTACTGCCAGGAAGGCCACACAGCTTTTCGTCCTGACCAATCAATATCCATCTACAGCCACCAGTCAGTCAGATTAGCTCAGCATAAACACTGGAATTGATTCTCCATCCTTTAGAGGTGCAGGTAGAGGGATTTTGTAATTGTTGAGCAAAGTTAGCCTACTTGTTTACCAGTCTTTGTGCTAAGCTGGGCTCACACAATCAGAGTTATTATGGACCAATTTTCTCAAATTTCACCCTTCTGACAATTGAAGGAGAAGCCTTGTCTTCATCAGAACCGATGTCTAGTCCAGATTATTTGGTAATATAAGATATTTACACATCCAGGCTGAAACCTCCCAAACTGCTTGCAGACTCACCAGGGTCACAGTGATATGAAACATGTTTGATATTTACAAGTTATTATTACAGTGATTCTGATTGTCATGTGGAGCAACAGGCGTGATTGCCAAGCTATGCTAACTATTCCAGCCCTGGAGGCTAACGTTAGCTACAGATACATGAAGTCTTGTCTTTTTACCAAATGAAACTGTGTTGGCTGCATCTTCCCAAACACTTTCTCATCCAGGCTCCTTCAGCCATCTGCTGTTGTTTGTAGTTTTACTTGCGTTAAAGCCAGTTGTTGCTCTGGTCTCTGTTTTGGTTTTACATCTGTGTCCCCATGAGATCACATGAGGCGGTACACTGCTTCCTCTGATGCAATAATCCTAATAATATCCTGCAGTGTGTGACTATTTTCTTGTGTCGCGTGCACATTTGAAGAATATGTGTGAAGTTTCCCCTTTTGAGCATGATGCAGCTCATTTATTAAAAATCAGTTGGGATATTAAAATTGCTGTGTGAGCATCACCTAATGGGTTCTTGGCTCCAGTCCCTAATTTAATGGACTGACGTGAGCTCGTTATCAATCTTCATCAGATGTATTTTGGCTGAACAGGAGAGACAGCTTGTCTGTCTGAAAAAATACTGTGCAAAGATTAAAGTCTAGAGTTAACAATCTGGGGACTTTCTTACATTTACTTTGTTTTCGGTCTTTATGCTAAGCTAACAGTCTCCTGGCTGTAGCTTCAGGCAAACATGCAGCATTTCCCAAAAAGTCGAACTATTCGTTTCAAGATTTTTCCTGCACCGTTGATGATCTTTTTACTGTCCAGCCCTGATAAACTTTCGAGGCTGCTGATTCATTCAACAACCGTCAGATAAAAATAGACACAGGGACAAAGTCCTGGCACCAGCAGCGAAGCCTTTTCCCCTGTGTGCACTGGAAGTTGGAGTATGAGAAACCAACGCCCTTTAAATGACAGTATTTGCGTCACATATATAAAGAGGTACAGGAAGATATGAAACATGGATCTGGATAAAACAGTTGGGCTTGTTTGCATCAAGGACAGATGGAAAGAACAAACACATCCTGGCTGTTTTTAATACAAGCAAATGAAGTTGTCTGGTCAGCTGAACACTGTGTTTAATTGTGTCATAAACCAGATTTATAGCACTAACAGAGCGGCAGTGAGATATTCATCTTCTTAGATTAGAGATTCTGTTAGAGGTTATAAACAGCCTGTTTGTTTAGGTCAAAGTCACAGTGAAATGTGAACACCAGCACCTCAGTTGTCCTCCATGGTGATCTAGTCTGTGTTGTGGTAATGGAAATGCACTGAGTCATGTGCAGCTCATTTTTCTGCCACTCTTTCAGGAATGCTTTACTACACACAGCCAGTGACAGACTTTTTAAAAAAATGTATTGTGACTAAACGTGGATATTAAAAGGTCGTTCTCTCAGCTCTACCTGCAGGCTCGGCTCCAGGCCGACTGGGCGCGACTGCTCAGACCAACCCTCCAGTTCTTCCTCATTGCTGCTTCAGTGTACACAGGATTTTCAAGAGTATCCGATTATAAACATCACTGGAGCGACGTGCTGACTGGACTCCTGCAGGGTGCCCTCATGGCTATACTGGTGGTAAGTGATGCGCTAAACTCTTTACATTTGAAGCAGTGACTTGACATTTTACAGTATTTGCTTATTTCATATCTTTCTGGGAGTTAGATCAAGTCAAGTTTACTTTATTGTCTCCCATGGGAGAAATCTGTCTTAGACAAGGTAAAATCCAGCTGCATTGCAACACAATAAAACAGAACACATGCTACTAAAAAAAACACATAAAAATATATGACATATAATAAAGAAGTTAAGATTGTATAAGAACGAAACTAAAATACACACATCCCCCTCCCTTTGGTAGCAGCACTTAACTGCTCGTTAATGAGCTTTATTGAGAGGGGGATAAAACAGTTGATACCTGCACAGCTGGACTCTGTACCTCCTGCCTGAATTCAACAGCTCATACTCTGTGAACAGGACATGTGATGGATCAGCAAGAATATCGTTTTCTTGCCTGATAGTGGCCTGTATACATAAATCTTGCGCATAAGTGGAACAGGGGTCCCATGATCTTACTCACCATCTTCACAAGGTTATAAATCTGTGAACATGGTGAGTAAGATCATGATGAGAACACTACATTTATTTATTTATTTTACTTTTGAGAAGAGGGCACAGCCAAACTTTTCACTGTTTCAGGTCTTTATGCTAAGCTAACGGTCATCTAGTAGTAGTAGGTTGTAGCTACAGATGTATTCTAAAACTCAAGTAGTCGCATTCTTTTCAATGAACACTTGGCAAGACACCAAATAAGCAAATTTTCTATTGTGTCAGGCCCAAATTACACCATTTATCAAAGCTAAAAACTGTCAAAAGAGAAAGAACTGAGATGTTCAACTATCCAAGTCCTTAAACTACTCACCTGTGACATAATGCTCTATTAGAAAACCAAACTAAATCCTTGCTTAAAATTTTGATATTTTCATCTAAATCACTTCATACTACATCATTTATTTAAAATTGAAGTTTATGTAAAATAATCTCTTCAAAAAAAAAGATTTATGGCATTCTAATATTGCAGTGATAACATTTGAGTCCTCTCTGCTTCCACTCATGGTTGTGCTGTTCCCATAGAGGTGCAGGACTTCATTCTGTAGTGAAAAATTAACCCACAGTGAGTGAAAATGTGACAGGAAGAAGAAACACCCAGAAACAGTTTGGCTAGATTTTCTCTCTCCACTTAAGCTCCAGTTTCATTGACAGACTTTTTTAAATTCTGTGTCCCGCAGGTCTTCTTCGTGTCACCCTTTTTCAAGTCACGTGCAGATTCTCATAAAGAGCAAGACATCCCCCACACAACCCTGCAGGAGACGCCCACGAATGGAAACCACTTTGAGTCCCAACTAAGCTAAGTGAGCGGCAGCGGTGACCTCTGCTCTGTCTGAACGCACAACAAGGATCCCAGCTCTCTAGCCTTTCATCTCACGCAAATATTCATCTGTTACCCTGCATGGATTTACACTATGAAGTACCTGATTACATTTCAAGTGAACTGTTGGATGTTTTAGCATCCCAGAAGAAACTCTTGGAACCATGCCAGGCCTAATTGTAAGACTATAATTTTGCCGTCTTGTCCACCAGTTCTCAGCCTGGAGGGAAAGTGGTGAGACGCCCCGCCGACCCCTGTAGATGCGCTGAATGACTGAAGCAGATGTAGGTTAGAGGCTAGAGATTCTGAACGGACGGGAACCAGTTAGCATGTATCGATCTACTGAGCTGGTGGGAAGATTCGCCTGCATGCACCCACTAAAGGGTCTGACCACTGCTGGGAGGAGGGAGGACAGTTGGAAACCTGTGAATGTATCCTGCTTAGTGCTTTTCCTCACATGGAGGATCTGATTCAGGGTCGGTTTTATCTCCAGCACATAGAAAGAGACATCTGAGACTTACAACGTTGCTGCCATAGGTCCAGTGTTGATTAAAGGGCTAATTAAAAGAGGAATGTTTGTTTTTTTTAAGGCTAGAATGTGCTGGAGATAAAGCTGATCCAGGACACTGCAGTCTTACTCTCCAGCTGTCTAACCAAATATTCTAATCAAGACATTTGATTTGTAGCTTGGTTGGTTAGAGTGTTGCAGAGTAGACTTTCAGTTTGAAGGGACAGCTTGGATTCTTTGAAGTGGGATTGTATGAGGTTTTTATCCGTGTCAGTGGCTGTGAGAAACATCCAGAAGGAGCTGCGCTAAAGCTAAGCAGTGTACAGCTGTAGACCAGGTCATCAAAACATATTTTAGCTCCCTAGAAAAAATGAGTATTAACTTAAGGTTGTGTTATATTTGGAGAGTTTCCCTGCTTTCCTTTGCTGTCAGACAGCCCTTTTCAACAGGGAACTGTTTCAGTTTATCGCTCTCTTCAAAGCACCAGACTTCATTGACAAAAGTGTCATTTTAGTTGTGATCTCAACTAATGTGTTTGGACATAGCAAAAGGACAAATCACACATTAACTCTCCTGTTGTCTTCATTTACCAGCACCAAAAAATATTGTTTCCTTGTCTGAAAAAAAAATCCAAAAATTCAGCAAAAATATTCCCCAAATTTCTGAAAATTTGCAAAACCTTCAGGAAGAAAATTCCAAAAATTCCTTAAAAATTTCCCCTAAAAGTTTTATTTTAATAAAAATCCCCCAAATTAGGCAAGAAAATTCATGTAAATATTTTTTAAAAATGAGTAAAGATCTTCCAAAAAATCCTAAAACTATCTAAAGTGATTACATATAAATCAGTAAAACTATTTTCTTAGAAGTGAAATTCGCTGGATTTTAGTTGATTTTTTTTTTGGTGAATGTTCTTAAGAAACATTTTTAACTTTTTTTTTCTACCAAAAGTTAAATTTCCCAAAAATGTTGAAAATGTGGACATCAGAAGTTTCACTGAGAAAATACTGTTTTTTTCCCCCCACATTTTCAAACTTTAAAACAATTTGACCTGCAGGATGACACAAGGGTTAACAGACCAGCAACTTCTGTGTTCTTTGCGATCAAAACACTTTTTGTCAAAGGAGTCTGGTGGGTCTAAGAGAGCTATGGAACTGCTTCAGGTGCTCATCAAGATGAGCTGTCTGACAGCAAGGTAAAGCATTAAAAATATTCTAAATAGGGCATACATTTAAGCTAATAATGTACTTTTTTGCCGACCCAGTCAACAGCAGTACACTGCCAAGCTTCTAGCAGACGCTACTGTCTGCCTCTTCAGACTGGAGGAACACCAGCCACCATCTACTGTAGTAATAAACTACGGGTACAAACCTCCAACACTTCAAATCATCCAAACTCTGCCTTTAAGTCCCGTGTTGCCTTTGCTGGACTGCTACTGCTGCTATCACAGCTCCCTGTGTAATCAAATGTAAACATTAAGTGAACAACAATGTGCTTTTATATAATCTGTATGTAAACAAATCACCATACAGACTTTTATTGAAAAAAGCAATGTTACAAATATGTACAAATGTCTAAAATAAGGAAAAATAAAGCCATTTTACTTACTAACCTTAACACCAGTGAAACATAAGTGTGATGTATTATGTCAGGAGCCGTCAGATAAAATGGAAGCATGCCAGATTTGTGAGTTTTTTCATTATGCATCATTTTGCTCATGTAAGCAAAAAGCAAAATAAAAACCTGAATGTTCAACGTGTCCCGGCCGCATAGATGCCTTCATCATGAGTGAAGTGAGCTCAACTGTAGAAACACGACTCAGCAGGACATTAAAGATCTGGTGAGGTGGTCAGATTAGTGAGATTATTTTCCACATGAAGCCAAACAAACGACACACAGTTTAACGTGTGTGTGACACTTAAAGAACAAAAGACAAAGAGATCGATGGAGGTTCATCAAACCTAAGGTCACTATAAGTAGAGACTGGCAGCAAACACGATGTCTCTCTTGATCTTCGTTATACCTGCAGAGACACAAAGAGGAAATTCATCATTTACAGATGTTTCCTTTGAATTTGTCAGTGAACTGACTGCAGTACAGGTTCATGTTCAGTGTAGGGGTTTATTAGCAAATATTCTGTCAAACATGTAATCATTCTATTACAGTACAATAGAAGTTCTGTTTCTTGCCTTCTGCAAATTTATTCTCCAGTTCCGTGTTGCCGATGGCTTTAGCTGCAGAACACATTTGTCTCAGGACTTCCTCCAGACGGCGCATGCAGCGGATGATGCTTCCTACCCAAGACAAGACATAAATACAGCCTGTTGAAGTGTTTTTATATACAACAGCTGAATAAAGCAGAATTTACTGCCACACTCCAGCAAAACATCTTGGAGGCATCTCAATGTTCTCCCTGGCCTGAACAGATGTCTGTACAGCTCCGCCAAGTTTTTCTTGGACATTCTTGGTCTTTATCAAGCAAATTACCGAATCACAGGACATAAAAAGTACAGACATTAAGTTAGTTATCGTGCTGAGATCGTAAAATTGCAAAACTCGAAGTGTTATCAAGATGTAAAATCTTATCGGTGCATGAGGAAAATCCCAACACTCAGTTCTTTGAAATCAAAAAATACCTTGGTTAAAGCAAAATGCAGAGAAAAAGAAGACATTAGTTATTCATATAATTAGTTCCAGATCACATAACACTGATTAAAAACTTTATTAAATTTAAACCTCCAATCCTAAAAAGGGAACAAGTCCAGACCATATTATTCTATTTATATGTGAAAGTATTTGCAACTTTCTAAACTCTCAGAAATCTGATTTATAAATGACAAAAAAATGAATTGTTAAAAAATCTGTTTAATTATTAATGAACATGTCTGGTGTTTTTAATGGGGGAGGAAGGCTGTCAATTACAGTTCTCATTAAATCTTTTTAAGCTGTGAAATGTTGAGAAAACACATTCAAAATGTTTCCTGTTACAGGATGAGTTTGTCTCTGTGTATGATCTCACAAATGTGGCGTTTATACGTCTACGTCACTCTTTTGCCCACTGAAGAATCCGTAGGCTTCAAATGTTTTCTGGCAGAGTGTTTGCTGCTGATCTAAATATTTGAGAAATGCACGCACTGTCTTTACACAAGATTACAAATAATTCTCAAAGGATAAGAGAAAGTTTTTGAATTTCTTCTATTGTCTATAATAATTTCAGTTCAAACTGTCCATTAAAACACAAGTCTCTGAAACATTTTCACTATAAACTACACAAGACACACAAAATCCACAGTCGTCCTTCCAGGTAAACACTAGAAATGCAAGGAGGGGATTCATACTGAAAACACAGTAGCTTGTGAAGTTTTGGTTAACTCCAAAAAGCTCAGTCACATCAGTTCCTGATAACTGCTTTTTTCACCATCAATTAGACTGAATACTTTAATGTCCAGTATCAATATATGGACCAGTTCAGTGTTCATAGGAGCTCCAGAATCCTAAAACCATCAACTTATCCTTTAACCTTCTAAATCATCTTTATGAAAACCATCCCAACAGGATGTTTCCTGTGAAAAATGTCTTATGAGGAAAATGCAGACCGTGTATTCCACTGATGTAATCATCTAATTTCAGATTTGCGCAACGAGAATTATTTTGGAAATTTCTCTCTCTGTCGCCAAAACACACACTGAATCCTCCCTCAACTTTCCCAACTAGAATTACGTACTTCCTTGTTACAGTGACCTCAGATATTTTACAGCTGAGGACAGCTGCTGGCATTCAGAGACCAAAACTATCAGGAGAATGATGGACTGGGAATCAAATTGCACACAGTAAATCAGTTTGTGAACCTCCATCTGGCTATGTAAAGTGAGATAGTGAAGAAACCAAAGGTAAAATGGACTTTTAAAGGCCACGATGCACTCTGGCAGTGATGGGAGAACTGTTCAGATTCTTTACAACGTATAAAGCAAGAGTAAGTACTGCAGTATTTACAGCAAAATGCAGAAAAGTTCTAGGAATCAAAACGGAACAAAATAGTGACAATGGTATTGTAAAATTGTTGGCTGTCAAAGTGGAGCTGGTTTTAAGTACTTTATGTATTTCTGGGTTTTAATTGAGTTAACTGAGCGGTCATGAGATGATTAAAGAGAGAGAAAAGAAGAAAAAAACAAACTCTTGTACTAAATTGTGCATCTAAACACTCATCTAACTTGTGAACAAGGAGCCCCAAATGTACAAGACTTTCTGGAAATTGGTTACAAACTACAAAGTTTGGGAGTAACCACTTTAAAATCTGGCATTTTCCATTTTATTAGCTAATTCAGACTTTTAGTGCTAAATGTGAAAAGTTAAAGCACAGCTGTCATATAAACTCTACCTGAAATGGAACAAGGTTAAGTTTTAAACAACGTAAAGTGGAAACACTCAAGTACAGGTACCTAAAATTATACAGTATTTGAGCAAATATGCTTTTCCATCACCATTCGGAGGAATTCTTCATTATATTTTCAGCCAATTTATAGGCTTCTTCTGAAATCCATGACAATCTAATGGCCCAACAGGTTCGTACAGAAAGTTCTGTTGTGTCTGCTGGATAATAATATCACTAATGGTCAATAACCTACCTTCAAAGACGTCAGTCATCTTGCAGATCTGAGCAAACGTGGCTCCGTTAGCCCAGGCGAAGATCACGTCCATCAGATGGGGTTTGAACTGGTTTAGATACGTCTCCTCGTCCACCTCCAGCTTGGCGTCTGCAGACACTTTAGCGATGCGCTTTGCACATTCCTGAATGCAACAACAACAGCAGCAGTGTTCACATTTTCGCCAAAGTCCAACATTAAACCAGCAGATACAACTTCTGGTTCATGCTGTCTCACCTGCATCTGTCTCAGCGGTGCAGCTAGTTGTTCTGTTAGTTTTGGCATCTCACTGGCCTGGAGGGGAAACAACAGAAGCAAAATTCAGTTGATTTTCCACAAAAGAAATCATTATTAATGTGTCTGGGAGAAACTGATCAAATTTCCCCAAAGCAGAACTACAGAAATCCTACTGCTCAGATGTGTTGTTGAGTATTAAATGTGAAGAATGTGGTGTCTGCTGCTTCAGTCACACATCTGATTCTGCTTGAGCAACTACTGCCTTTATTACTGCAGTATTATTTTAAATCTCTGAAATATATCTGCAGCAGTTTTACTTGCCAGCTGTTTCATATTCACACTTTATATTTCAGCTTCTCAGTACAACAAGTGGCAGTTTACTGATAAATGCTTTCACAGCTTTGATTTTCCTCTCAACAGGTTCATTATGAGCCCTGAAAGGAATCGCTCTCATCCAGAGTCAGAAGAAAAGATCGACAACACTCTCCTGTCTTTCCAGTATTAAGCTGCAGTTAGCTTAGCAAAGAAAAAGCTTCTACTTCACATTTAACAGCCAGATATGAAAGCAGTACTGATATCATCACTTTATTCTTTAAAAATTGAAAATCTTTTATTGCACTGGTGAATTTCTTTCAAAACCAACTGAAATCAAATGTAGCCTTCTCTTTTTGCAGTCTAAAATAATGTGCCAACATGTTTTGTATTGTTTAAAGAAAGACAAACATGAGCAAACACCTGAAATGCTCCTTTTTTGAGGGGTGTGTTCATGTTTAATAAACAGGTTGCTGGTGTTAGAAGTTAAACAGACCTGCTCTGTGGCTGTACATCATAAACATATGGAATGTTGTTAACAATGATAAAAAGAGCCAGAACCACAGCAGCATCTAACCAAATCCAAACATACTTACAGCTAGGTTTATATAAACAAGCTAATGTGCAAGATTAGAAGCATGTTAACATCTGAGGGTAAATTTAACTTAACAGTGAACATTTACTGCTGCTCAGAGGCTGAGACTTTCATGTTGCGTAGCACCTGTTGTCTAATTGCCTGCTCTGCCTCAGATACAATGGCAAGATTACAGCTTCCTGCAAGATCTGATGGCTGAATTAACATTTCTGTCTATGTTGATGGATATCTTAGTAATATGTTGATGTAGATGTATACAATATTTCTGGGGCAATCATTAAAATGATTTCTGTCCTGATGGTTTCTGAAATGATTCACATATGCTAACATCTGAAGGTAAACTAGCAGCAGGTGGTCTGTGACAACAAACGACAGCTGCGAATGTACACAGGTTTTATATGGCAAACATGACAGCTGCTTGCCATCGTTCCCTCTCTGACAGAACGTTTCAGTTAGACCATAAAGACTGTGAGACAGGATTGAGTTTGGACAGAGTTTGGTTCTCAGAGGAACCAGAGAACTGAGCTGATGTGGAGCCAAAGAAAAGGTTTGTTAAAACATCTGATGCTGGATTGTCTCATTGGGAGACCAGGCTTCATTAGAGAAGACAAACTCACACCAAACTCAAGTTTCTGTTTTGGTTGCAAAGCAGGGGAAGAGGCCAAGAATGCGAACGGAGCTTGAATGTGTGGGAATGAGAAGCGGTTGTTTATGTCAGTGTTCAAGAAGGGCTTAAAATCTGTCTTTACAGAGAATTACAGGAATTATATGTGTTTGTGTGTGTTTGTTCGTACATTCTCCTGGAAGACAAAGCAGGACAGCAGGGCGGTGGCTTGTTCAACCGTCAGATCGTTGAAGAGACCGTTGAATATCATCTCTGTCAGCAAGAGTTCGTCGGCACTGGAAAGAATAATGCACAGAATTATTTATGTTTTATTACCAGAGACATTCCTTGTTCTATTATAATAGTAACTGTGAATAACTGTGGTGAGGCTATTGGAGTCACAGGAGAGAGCAGATGTCATCTCACAATCTACACCTCAGACTTCATGCTCACCAAATACAATCCACAGTCACCGTCTCATCATCAATACATTAAACCAGGCTGTAATCAGAAGTGGGCAAGACACCATAACTGTGGTGAAACCTCACTTGTAAACCCTCCTACAACACCATAATAAAGAATTCCCCTTATAAAGAACTTCTGCCAAGAGATCTGCACCATTAAACTCAAAGATACAATAACAATTTTAACAGAGGGCCAGACGTCTTTCAATCAGCTGCTCCAATAACAAACAGGTCCCAAAAGAAGAAAAAAACTGAGTAAAACCACAAATGTCTGCTCCATGAAGTTTTTTCTTTCCTATTATTAGGTATTATTAACTCTCTGAGCCCCAAAATCCATCAGTGGGTTTGAAAAGCATGTTTTCATTTAAAAATGACAAATCTACTTTAAAAAAAGAAATAAATCAGAGCCTAAACTAAAAACAACACTAATTATTGGATTTTCAACTTGTCGACAGTCTGTGAACGCATCATACGTGGTTACATTTGAAAAAGTAACCCAAAATACACTTAAAATTGTGATACATCATCAAAACACTTCTATTTCTATTCTTCACAAAATTTTCCTACTGCTTAAAAATCAACAATTTGCACCTGATACTATTAAAATAAATAAATCTAAATCTACGCTACTCAACGCAACTGAGAAGCCGTGAATGTCTCAGCTGCGACCAACAATTGCATAACAGAAAGAAACTTTTTGGTTGAACTGCAGGCTGCATCTAAACAGAGCAGAGATGAGACGACAAGAGAGACTGATAGCAAAATGAAACATACCTGATCAATAAAATAAATGCAGCATGGTTTCAAAACAGTATACAGTGGTCCCTCCTCATATCGCGGTTCACTTCTCGCAGTCTCACTGTATCGTGGATTTGTAAATTGCATTTGGTATCGCGGATTTTTCACTATATCGCTGGATTTTGCGGTATATAGGTATTCTTATATATTTATTATTGTGGCAAGCTGCGTTGAGAAAGGATATGACGCTGGAGACTTTACATTGGAGTGAAAATGATGCCCACAGTGAGTAAAAATGTGAAAGGAGCAAAGAAACTGCTTGGAGTTCAGACGGTTAGGTTGTCAGGTTTCACACATCTCATTCAGAGCAGTGTGCCGACCAGAGAGCGCTAATACCAAAGACTGGTTAAATTATGCTGTGTATCTTGTGCAATTTGGTATGTTTCTTGACTAAAATTTCAATATAGGAGGATTATTTTTATGATTTAAGAAAAAATATATACATTTCTCCTGATCAACTCAGACTAAAGGCTAGTGGATTTTATTTACCACGAGCTCAAGTAGCTGCTCCACACAGTGTTCCATATTCACACTGTGGTGGTCAGACAAGTGTTTAATGAATGAAAAATGTCCACTTTCACAAAAACCAACTCCATGTGTTCTAGTAAGTGGCTGCATTCTATCTGCATTAAGTGTCCGACATAGCTCAAAACCATTGATGTTCTACATAGACAGCTGAGAAGACTTGTCCCGCATTTTAGAAACCTGCCTGTTGTCTTTCCTGTCCTACCTGCTAATTTCACAGGCGACCCGCCCTTTCATCTCAATGACATCAGAGGGACTGGCGAAGCCGAGTCTTCGCAGAACTCTCTTTCTGCACTTCAGCTTGTCCATCTGCAAGACGGTTCGAGCTTTCTTCAGCTCCCGTTTGGCCGTTCGAACGTCTGTTGCGATCTAAAACACAACAATACACACGAGCTTCAAATAATGCCATGAGACCTTTATCATATGCAACTCAGTGAAGCTCTTCCAGGATTTCTCTGTAATTATTAAAAGCTGTGCAATAACACACAGCTGTTTTCAGCATGAGATAATTCGAAACAGTACATTAAGTGTCAAAGTGATAAAGTAGAGTGTAAATAAAAATTGCAACAGATGTTCATCTGCCTGCTTATCTAGCACCAATAAAGTCCATTATCCCCTTTAACCTTCACCCCTCATTACAACACACCTCTGAGTCAAGGAGGCAAACATCTCACCAACACAGCTCATTACTCAAAGCAAGACACTCAAAATGGTTGCTTATTTCTATAACTGGGGGCCTACTAACGTGCTGGTACAGAAAATTATTATAAATGCACATATAAACTAGAAAACCAAGACATTCTGAGGCTTGTGTAATCAGCAGCTCATGCTAATAAATAGTTCTGTCAGCACTAAACCCAGGCTTCAAATGAGAAGGGTTTTACAGCTTTGCGTCAGCTTCACTAACCACAGAGTATTATTGTAAGACATGGCGAGTTCAGACAGTGCTATCTGCTTTGCTAAACAAATAAGGTAAGAATTACTGTGGCATCTGAAGAGATGAAACTACGGATTAGCTGCTGTGGGTTTCACAGGGATTGTAGAGCTGTTAATAGAAAAGCAAGTTAATCTCAAACTCTACCACTCAAATTCCTATTTACACTGTACTGTTGAGCCAATGACTTCACTCAAAACCACAATGAGATGTAAATATTGATGCAAATTGTCAAACACGGTTCGGTTTGTTTTTTCTCTCACTGGTAAAGCCACTGTGGGTGTTTTGCATTGATCACAATAAGCCTTGTAACTGCCAGAGTATGAACTAAGAGAAGGTGTACTGAATTTAACTCAACAGTCTGAGTGAGTCTTCAGCTGAGCACACAGATGCAGCATGCACTAATTCATGATCAGAATGCTGACCTTGTACACTTTCCTGTTGAGAGGAGTTTTCTAAATTCTAAAGGATATCAGGAGTGTATGGTAGCTTTACAATTCTGTATGTTGTAAAGTAAATTATGCATGTCAGTCTCACAGTAAATTCCATTTTGGCCCACACAGAAATATCCCTCCTTTAAGGTGGACATTTTCAGTAAATGTCTCAACAACTGTTTAATGGATATTTGATAAACATGATGCTGTGCTAATGTTAGCATCATCTAGCTTAAATGGTAAAGCATCTTAAAGCCCACAACCTGTTCGGCGTATAGTTTTTTAAAGCATGCATAGCAAAACTGCTGTGTAGTTTCTAATTCAGGATATCATGGAGCGTTTAGTGGCTTTGTTCATGCTATTACACAAAGATAAAGCATTAACAAAACAAAGACCACATAAAAGCTTTCTCAATGACAGTATATCAAGTCAAGTCATTGTTCTTTATATTATATATTGAGATGAACAGCCGTTGACCCAAGATTGCCGTTACGAATTAAGCTATGAAGTTAAATATTGATGTCAAGATCCTACAGTTACTTTATGTGGAGCAATTTCATTATGGATTAAAGCCCTACAAAAATTATAGAAAGTACAACTTTAATTGACCCTAATAAATGTTCAGGCAAACGGTCTTAAAATTTATGGAGTTAACTGCACCAAATTTAGAAATCAAATACTTCCTCAAATATGTCATATATATATATCTTTCAGAAAGAATGTACAGTATTTTGTTTGTTGATTTTCTAAGAACTGTAATTATACTAATGTAAAATTAGTAGGCATTACGCCTTCTGCTCGTTGTGGAGTTTCCCTGGGGGATGGGTGGGACCACAGAGAGCGTTTATGCAAGACAGACTCTGTGAATGATTTGTTTCTCTACAACTGCTGGGGAGTGGTGCTGGCGCTTTGTGCTGCAGCACAGTCTTAGCGAGTGTGGTTCAGTAACACAGTATATCAATACATGGTAAAATAAAAATCTTCAACTTGTGACCTCTCAAGGAAGTTTCCTGCTATCCGACCTGGCTTTCATTCTTCCTGTGTTTGTATGAGCATATACGGTCACAGCTGAACAGCAAAAAGCCAAATAAAGGTCACTGACTGTTATCTAACAAAAGGTACCTAACGTCAAACATAGGCAAGAATAAAAAGTTCTGCTGTACCTATACTGCAGCTGTTGTTTAATGGTTATGGTTTGACATTTAACTTCTGCACAAAAAGTTTCTCACCAGAGCTTTCTTCTCACAGAGAGAATAGACGGGTTCCAAGTTGGGGTCACTGTGCAGAGGGTGGGAATACATGCGGTGCTCAAAGGCCTCCACCTTCTGAATAACTTTCTTCAGTGCAGGGTCTTTGATTCCCATGTCATCTATGGGGTCGAGTATGGGAACTCCATCTGGGAAACGTTTCTGCACCTCCTAAACACAAAAGATTGGACAGAAAGAAAAAGGATTTAGAGAATGATTTCTGTTGACAGTTTTAAGATCTTTATTTCTCAATGGTTGCACTTTGCACCTGAATGGACTTAAGCATGAGCTGTCTGTTGTCAAATGGCCTCAGGTCTTTGGGGATGTAAAGACGAACTGAGCTGATAGAAGTGAGGAGATGGAGCATCACTGGAACCACCTGGACAGAAAATGCTGGTTATTACAGTCACATATGTGTATGGAATACACACCTGCATGTGTTTTGTGTTTGTTTTACCCACCTGCATCTCTCCAGTCTCTCCTGGAGCAGCAGGTTTAGCAGCCTCAGTTGCAGCATCTTTTACGCTGTCCTTACTACAATGCAGCAAAACTTCCACCACGTACAGCGGCTCTGAGTCTGTAGTGGCCTGCATGGGGAAAAGGACATTAGTCACATATGTTAATGCATTCATGTAAAGGTAACATAAAGGGAAGAACTTACCTTCACATTAGCCTTCTTGCAAAAGTTTACAACAACTCCCCAGCCAAAGTCAGCGTCTTCATTTTTTACCTGTGGCAACAAAACAAAGTCATTCGGTGACGTTGGAAAATCTCAAATTACTGAAAGACATGAAAGCATGCAAAGCTGTACCTTAACAAGCCGCCCAGGCTGCAAGAAGGGCAAGCAGTACTTGGGTTTGTGGATGAACTCTTGTATCTCTTTACCCAGTTTGGCCAGCTGCTGCCTGATTTTAAAGTAAGTGACCACACTCTCTTCATTGGGAATCTCAATGTTGAGGTACTGCTCCTCCAGCTTCTTAATTTCTGCACAAAGAGATCAGCAGTTTAACTGAATAAAATTCAACCAGAACCCTCTAAACTGTAAAATCTGTAAGCAAGTTTGAATGAAGTGTTGCTCAAAACAAACGTAAAAAGAGATAACAAATTATATCTGAGCCAGAAACCGCAAAAACAGAAATAATTGTCAGATTTCTAACCTTTCGATGGTCTTCAAACTACTCATCTGTGACATACTGTTTGGTCGGGAAACTTAAATCTAAGCTTAAAATCATGATATTTCAGCAAATTAAATTGAAATTAAATTTATTCCACGTCGCATTTTAAAAATTCACAAATCTTGACATGGAAATAATTCATACGAAAAGGCCAACAGTGATCTTTAATCTGGCAATACAACACACATCAACACTGTGCGTATATCTAAAACGTTTGTTTACCACTGGTAAATAACAGATAATACAGCTTCCAGATGTTGCAAAGGTTTCTCTTTGATATTTAGTTTTTTTCTTAAACACTTGGTATTCAGTCCAGAGATTGCTTTGCTGATTAAATCAATTCTAGAGTTTGTCTACCAGAGCAGAGGTACATATGGAAAATGCTTACTTTCCACTACACCAGGCAAAGCCCTGTAGTGTTGGAACTGGTAGAAAGACTTCTCCAGCATGTATTCTGGGTTGATCTCCTCCACACGCAGCAGGTTAAGCACCATGTTGTAGGTCAGGTGGAAAGCACTGTTCAAAGGGTCTGCTGAGCCCTGCACAGCATGATAAAAAAAACATTTAAATAAAAAGCTTTTACTGTAGTAAAATACAGCTGTAATTAATCATGTGTTTTGATAAAAATGTCAGCATTTTACCCAAAGTGCCAAGAATGTATGAGGTCTAAGTAAATACAGGTTGAAGTCATTTTCCCCACTTAAAATACTGATTAAGATTTTGCAATCAGAACCTCTGAACCACAGATACTTGTTTGACAGCTTTCTCCAAGACTCCCTGGGAGTTAAGCACCGTGCCAGAGCCAACAAGCAGTTTTACATTAACACAACCTCTTTCAAAAGCTATGCAGCTCCATATTTATAGCAGCAACGCTATAAATGTGTCAAATCAAAGACGAAACACCAAGACTCTCTGGCTTCTCTGTGACTGTGTGTTGTCAAGTTTTGACAAAGCACCAAATGAACTTATGATCCACAGAGAGAACAGCTTAAGAGTTCCTTCTGACAATTTCCATTCAGTCGTTCTCAGCAAGACCACAGGGAAATGTGTTTACTCTATGGGATAGTGGGATTATTTCTGCAACAATATAACATGTAGACAAGAGTTTTGCAAAGATATGATCGAGGCTTTCCAGCAGCTAGTTTCACAATACCTTGAGTAGCTGCTTGCCCACAGCTGGACTCATCTTCTCGTCCACCATGAAAATAACAATTCCTCTGTCATCCATTCCTCTCCTCCCAGCACGCCCGGACATCTGGATGTATTCACCTGATGTAATCTAGACCACGTGCAAGGACACACAATATTAAGAAAAACATGTTACAATACCAGTAATATATATAGCCTGTTTGTGGTTTTGGCAAAGACATAGCCTTTTCTACAACTGAGAAAACAAACTAAAACCTAATCTACAGCTGAAGGTGAGAGAAATCTGTTTTGATACTGTGCAAGTGGATATTTTCACAATTAGTGCCAAGTCAATTATTTGCATTGCTAACAGATATCTAGGTTCGGCGTAAATCAGTTTTCCATAAACCCTTAAAGTCTATTCCCTGCATTGCACATGGTTCTGTCTAAACTCCACATATCGGCTAGCCTTTCCGAAAAAAAAAGGTAGATAAGATTATTATTTTGTGCTGAAACTGGAGCAGCTCTTGATTTGAAACACAGAGTGCTTCAGGAATGAGTCTCATGTGTATTGAAGTGTGAGTGCCTGCGTGGAGCTTTGGCACCATCTGACGCCCCAGATGTTACTGATGAACCTCTTGGAGGATAGTTTCCTTCTCCCCCTCTCTCTCTCTCTTCAAGCCTGTGTGTGTGTGTGTTTGACTCGTGGAAATGTATGAAGTGAAGATGAAGGGTGCTTCTAAGTGACAGCAGCTTCACACACAGCCCCCAGCTCTTATAAACAATACGTGGCTGTTTATGTGGCGATGCAAGCCGCACCGCTTGAAGACCTTATAAAGGCCGAAGAGCAGCACACTGTGGAACAACTACACACAGGACAGAGCTGTTTTAAAGAGACAGCACAATTGGAGAGCTTTACTTTTTTACTGGACACTCACTGAAGGTACAGCAAGTCAGCTTTCTTTTTCAGTGTTAAATTTTTTCAATGATGAATGCCTAGTTTACATAAACTATGCTATGTCAGCTCATCTTTCAGCTTATGTGTAACCACAGCCACAGCAATGGAAATTAAAGTTCCAAACATAGTGTGAGGAGCAGATCCAAAAATACTGCTGAGATCATTTCCTCTTGACAATATAATACAAGTAACAATAATTGTGTGTGTGCACTTACAAAGCGGTGACTCTTGCCATCAAATTTCCGTGCGCTGGTAAAAAGCACAGTCCGAGCTGGCATGTTGATACCCATGGCAAATGTTTCTGTGGCAAAGAGTGCCTGGAAAAAAGATAAAAAGCATTAGAAATCTCAAAAGCAATCGTACCTCAATTTTCAGACTATGTCATTTTCAATTCACCTTCCAAGGTGCCCTGTAGTGTTTTCTTGTTAACATAAGTATGTAGTTTCTCACCAAAATGCACTCTGTGTAGCCTGATAAACTTGTTCAGTGTGTTATTACCCTTATAAAACATCTGGAATGGCAAATTTTAAACACCAGAAAGATTGTAGTGTGCTAAGGTGGTGAATTTTGGGATGCAATTAACAATTAACAATAGGGTCTCTTAAAGAAAAAGGCTTAAAATCTTCTCACAAAACTGTTTAAAAGTTCAATCTGCAGACATTCACTCACATACGAGCAGATACATGTGTAGAAATCTGTTTTCCTTTTGACATGCAAGTCTTTTGTAAATTATAGTCAAAAAAGCCAAACAAATTTTTTTTATAGGTACAGTATACTGTTACTCCAACAAATGTCCCGTGCTTTAGTTTGAGTGCATTTTCTTGCCTCTGTGCACCTGCAAAACTTCTGCTCTCAGATTTGTGCTCTTGCGTTAACATCTGCATGAAACAACACTGTAGAATTTCATTTACAATTTAAAAAAAATCCTCTTTAGTACAATGTGTGTTGAGGAGCATCTTCACATGGAGTTGTTGGTACCTTAAGCAGACCTTCAGAGAAAAGGATCTCT
Source organism: Amphiprion ocellaris (assembly GCF_022539595.1). NCBI lineage: Eukaryota > Metazoa > Chordata > Actinopteri > Pomacentridae > Amphiprion > Amphiprion ocellaris. The sequence continues at coordinate 13,099,345 of NC_072782.1, forward strand.
ATGGTCTCTTTCAGGATGGGCAGTAATCCTCCATGATGGATACCTATCCCCCTCTTCAACAGTGGCAGCACATGCTCGACCTGAAGAGCACCAAGAGGCCCGTTAGTGTTGAAATACTCGATTAGCAACAGTGTAAATTCACCAGTTTTGTTCAAAGGATCACAAGCATGTAGAGCGGAAAAGCAACCCTAACCCTGTAGTGGAAAAGGGCGCTGTATGCTTGTGCCATAGTGGTCTCCCCACTAACAGCTATTACCGCAAGACAGATGGTTTTCATAACGTGACGCAACACAGCAGGTCAAAATAACAGGAGCTCAGTGTTTAAGCCCGTATTGACATTATATGGGCAACCATTTACATTAAGGCTGGTTAGCTGTTTTCTCTTAGCAGAAAATGACTGAAGGAAATGGTGAGGCGTTTTTTTTTTTTTTTTTTAGGGTTTTACAAGGTGGCAATGTTGGGTTAAAAAAATGGACGGTTCTAAAAAGCATCATGAGCAGTGAGGAAACAAGAGTGAGAGAGCATGTGAGAAATACCAGGATTGATTACCTGAGGCAGTTTCTTGTCTTCGTCAGAAAGACAGTCCACTGCATTGTTGAACACTTCTTCCACCAGACGTTTCTCGTCATCTGGAACAAACAAACAGTGCATTTCTTTACATCTTCTCATAGCTAATCAGACAGAGTTCTAAATATTAGCACAAAAGCCATTTCCTACACCTTCAACAGTTTTTCATTATGTACAATTTGACGTATTTTTAAAATATTATTTCAAATGTAATTTATCTTGGCACATGTGGTTAATGCGGGACAATGGGGATTTTAAGAAACTGCCTGCAGGGAAGGGAGTCTCCGTTGACTATAGATTTTACCCAATTTTACAGCCATATGTTCCAACAAAACTGTCTCTTTTTTTATATAATTCTGTAGAAGTCTTTCAAAATGTTTATACTGTTCAAATGATGACTGTGTTTTTCATCTCTGATTAAAGCTTAATTATGAAAACAAACACTGTCTGGAAAATGACTGGCTACTGACATACTTGTAACCAAAACTTTATTATAATAAATTATAAATGAAAGTACCAACTATGCCACCACCATCCGTATCTTATTATTGTGCTAATTACATTACATTGTTTGCTGTCTCTGGGCATCTCTATCCAAGTGGAAACTGAGTCACAGGTCTTTCTCTATTCATGAAACCATTCTGGGAAATTTTCCTTCATATGTGCGAGTATTAGTCAGAGACTTGGAGTTCCACAGAGTCTGATGGCTCAGTATTTATTTTATTGTCACAAGACTTCAGCACCAATGGACTGGCTAAATAACAGACAAATAGACTGTTAGGTCAAAATAAAAACCCAAGCTAACTCCTTGGCTTCAGTAAACCAGTCTGACAAAGAAAATGTAACACCCAGCACATCTACTTTATATTATACATCACCCAGAGCAAGGTTATATAGAGCCCAAGTTCAATGTCTAATGATCCTTTTACAGCTCCCAAAGCTCTTTGCACCTTAATGCATGACAGCATGCTAACATCCACTGACCAGCCACAACATTACAACCACTGAGGTGAAGTGAAAGGCATTTATGGTCTTGTTACAATTCGACGATCTTTTGGGAAACCTTAGGTCCTGACATTCATATGGATGTTACTTTGACCGATCATACCTTTCCAAGGCAACAGCACTTCTCGATGGTAGCAGCCTCCCCCAGCAGTATATAAATTGCATCACCACATCACAAAAACTCGCTCAGGAATTGGTCAAGGAATACAACAAAAAGTCCAAGGCAATGACATAGCCCCCAAACTCCATCATTCCCAACCCAAAGGATTCACTGCCAACAACCAGAAAGCACAGGAGAACCCTTGAGATTCATCAAAGTCCTGATGGGTCAGAGCTGTTTTAGAGGCATGAGGTTGACCTACATAATATTAGGCAGATGGTTTCAATATTGAATGAGAAAGGTGTACACTTGCACTATTGTTAGAGTATTACCAGCAGTGGGCCAAAAATGTTAGGTTTGAACGAATTGAGAGAAAAGGCCCAAAAACACCAACCCATACAAATTTCTGAGGAGCATGTAGGTATCATGGTAATCTGCCCATTTTATTTCGAGGTTTGTTCTCTATAAGTGGAAAATGTTTAATAGTAAAGGAAATGTCAGTGGGTCAATACAGTACTGTGATTCACTGAACGACATAGGAGATACATATCCCTGTCAGCAAGTTCTAATGAAAGATGTGAGTTGCATTATCTGAAATGAATCTTTGAATCAAACTTGATGGCAGTGTCACACTAAATTCATTTCCTTAAGCTACAAGAAGATCAAGGGGTCAACAAAACCTGTAGAATCATTCTTTGAGGAGCATCAATATGCAAACCTAATCCACAGTTATGTGACTTGTAACTGCTGAAATATTTAGCCTTGAATAAAACTACTGGATGTCCAGACTCCATCAATCTCAGGCTCAGCCAGTAGTGGCAAAAACATCTGTAATGATATTGTACAGCCAAAAAGCAACTGCCTGAATGCTCAGGTCAACATGACAACACTACCAGCTAGATATATGACCATCTGTCAGTCTTTGCAAGAACCGGCCAAAACTTCTATTACTCGTCTGTTTGTTGCTGCATGCAGTTAGTAGGTTTTTGTTTCGGCACCAGCTGGTCCCCTGACTCCCAGCACAGCCCTGCCACTCCACAAACACTGCCAAGAAACTATGTGTCACAGCACACGGCAGGGAGAGGAAAGAGGGGAGAGTATTTAAATAAAAAGAAAGTAAAATACATGGACAAAATGAAGACAGTGCAAAATAAAAAATGTTGAAGAGAGGGCAGGGGGTGAAGAGTAGCTGTTTGGAAAAGAGAGAAAGCAGAGGAGCCACGTGGCTCCATCCTCTCATCAGTACCCACCTACACACACACACAAACAGAGGAACCTGTGTACATACACACCAGTTAAACAATGTGGCTTCTCAACTGTTTGCTAAAGGGCTGGCCCCTACGAGTTTGTAAATCACAGACATAAAGAGAGAAGACAAACGACTGATGCTTTTATACAGTGCAAATTTAGATTTGTGTCAGTGGTCATTTCATGTCATTATTTTGGCAGAATTTGTTATGCAGTTTTCCTGAGGTTCTAAAAAAAAAACCCTGAGAAGTGAAAGCTTCTTTGTTTAAATACTATATAACATCAATGCAATAATTTACCAATCTTTTCAAATCTGATTAAGTTCATTTAAATGTTTCTTCAATCAAGTGAAATTTTCTTCAGCCTAATGAAATTATCTGACTATTGCTGTTGGATATAATCTGCACAATTTTCTAAGAAAGCTAGCTTGCTCAAGAAAATTCTCAAAACACATGAAACTCTTGGAAATAAGCAATTATCTTTGGCAGAGTTTCTCCTTTTTTGCAATATTGATAAAAATTGGCAGCTTTTACAAAATAAAGGTCTTCAGTGCTGGAAGAGCTTACTGTTAAAACAAACCTCCTCATTTATAATAATGTCACAATGCAGAAAAAACAAACCAAGAGGAGGGAGGAAAATGTTTCCCAAGTAAGACGACATAATCATGTTTTAGTTCCCTGAAAAATGCCTGAAGCAGGTGGACATAAGCCAAGTTCAGTCTCCTGCTGGATTATCTCCAAACATGCAGAGATGTGTCCTCATGAACCAACTCTTCCACTTATCCACTGGACCAAACAGCAGGACCAACTGTGCAATCACAAAAGCCATATTCATGGTAGTGAGGATTCATTCAGCTCAGCCTGCCAACAATTTAGCATTTTGGTGTGTGGTTTCGACTGCCTAATTTCAGCTCCCTCCCCAACTCTCAGCCATTTGTCACAAAAATTTATTTATGACATTTCAGTGTGCAAAACAAACTGCTCACCAGCTCTAGGCCTAATGAAAAATATGCTCATAGACTGCTGTCCTGTTAGTTTGACTTTTATCCCCGATAAGTGACAAATGCAGTGAAATGGCTGCTGAACTCAAAGTAGCTAACAGTAGCTAATAAAGGGTGCAATAATTCAAGCTCCTATCTAATCACTTACTAAATACTAGGGCTACAGGGTTGAATCGGAATGGTAATCACAATTACTGTAATTTATATTGAGATCACAATTATCCATTGATTTTAGTGAAAAAAACATTTTCACTACACAATTTGACATTTGAATAAACAGCATTGCTGTCACTTCCATATGGTGCTACATTTATGTTACTGCACAAAACATTGCATCAAAATACAACGTAACATAAAATGAAATGAGTGCATCTAATCAGGACAAAATGGAAATAAAACTTTAACCAAAAAACTTAATTTGCTCATCTGCTCTTTGATAGACACTGCAATTTACCAGTATTCCCTAAATGCCTCACATAAGATGTGGGCTAGGCAGCTGTGCACAGAGATGCCTACACTCTATTACTGCAGTACAGCATCTCAGACAGACTAAAAACCTGTAAAGTCAAATAAGGTATTCAAATGTCAAATTTTCCCAAGTTGAAACCAAGTGATTTTATCTACACCTTTATTCCTTTGAGTATAGTTTTCTAGATGTGAAGTTTTCTATTTAAATGACAATAACACATTCAATCATATTCATTTAATGGTAGGTAATTAATATACAGTGACTTGCGCAGCTTTGCTCACTACTAATTTCTGCTAATGGGAAGCAAGAACCTTTCACTGATGCCATAGCAGATGTGCTGGAATGCATTCAATATCATAACAATATTCCAGTAACCAAAAGAATTAAAGCAGTCAAAACTATTTAGAGTTGCCCAGCTTAGTTGGCATAACGGATGGTGTTGATGTTAAAAAGGTGTCAGCATCAATATTTTCAACCAGCACATGGTTTTTAGTTAAATCCTTTATAACAAATGTTTTTCAGCAGCATCACTGTGAAACTGTTGATTCGTGATGTCATTTATTTTTGACTCCAGTCATTGGTCAGCTGCAGTCATCGCTATAGCTGCAGACAATTGTGGCGAGCAAAGTCTAACTTGGTTAAGAAACACTTTTTTCCCAAAGGCTACAAAACTGGAAGAGTATTTAAAATGATCGCAGAATGAAAAGGTGACACCTGAAGAAAAATTAACTTAAATGAAATAGTCATTTTGCTTTTTTTTAGAGGAGAATTATTTGTTTACATGAATTGACTTATCAGTGAAATAGTCAATTAATCAAAACTTATTTGTTGTGGGCAGACCTTAAATTATTTTACTGTTATTACAATTAAAAGATTAGTAGTGCCTACTAACAATTTCTACTAGCTACTTATGCACATTATATTCAACAAACATAATTCTATTGTAAATCCACAGTATCTATGCTTGGTAAATACAGAAATAAGTGATTTGATTTTATTTCGAGTCTGCTTTACACACAGTTTGAATTCACTTGGCTTCTCACAACAACTGACAAGTGATCACATGCCCAAAACATCACTTGTGTTTGATCTACTATTTCAGTGTCCAAAACTACCAGCACTATTGTATATATCCGCTCAACCTGAACATGTGCTTGTTGGACTGTTACAAAGTTCAAACAACTTGACCTGATGAATTACTACCCATGTTGCTATTCTCAGCAGTGACGGACCAAGTATAGCTTTGTAGAGAAAAAAATTACACACATACACACACACACGCATGCAGAATTACAACAAATTCACTTACCCGTGTTAAAGTCCAGTTTGGCCACCTGCAGAGCGTAGGCCTCACACTCTTTCTTGCTGAAGCTGAAAATGATGACAGGCTGGAAGTTCCTCTCCATGATCATCTTCACTATCTTGAACACACTGGATGGACCTAATGCAAAAACAGAAACATATATTCTAATGTGATTTACTGACTTTGAAGATATTTTGAAGACCCTTTGAATGCTGGCATACACACACACACTCACACACGCAAACCTTTGGTGCCTCCTTTCCGTCCTCTTGGGTCCCACTTGCCACCTCCACTGCTGCCCCCAGAATCCCCAGAGTCTCTCAGCACCTGCATAGCTGTATTGAAATTGTCTTCTCTGAAGTCTCCCTAAAGTAAAGCACAAACACATGCAGATGTTACAAATGAATCATATCATGTAATGACTGGCATTAAGTTTAATGGGAGAATTATCACTGTAAAAGTAGAGTCTGATTACTCGTCACTGAATGATTAGTTCTCATACACAGTTGAGAGTAGAGTTCAGATGTTCTTACATTCTCATCAACCACCAGGTGGAGTCCATCGCCCCCTGCTGGAAAGATGTAGTGTTGCAGTGGAGTGGGGCGGTAGTCTGTGTAGACAACATGGCATGGCTACAGGGAACATTAGACAAACACACCTTATTAATTATGCAAAGAAAGATCGACACAAACAAACGTTAGCCTAATTACCTCACACAAAAAAACAGCTAAACATCACATCACATTACATTACATACAGAGGGATGATGTGACAAAATCTTAATTTATAAGGCAGTGCAGCAACATACCTGTTTATGTAAGTGGCAAATCCACTCAGCAAACTGTTTGGCATTGGGGATGGTGGCTGACAGGAAGACATAATGCACATTGTCTGGAAGAAGAATGATCGTCTCCTCCCACACCACACCACGCTCTGAAATACACAGAAAGCAACGAGACATTAGACTAACAGCAACCTACTGTTTAGCTTTTCTCTCATGAATATTACAAGCCAGATTCAAGGCTTCCAGTTCTGCTCAGTTTGTGGGCAAATTTCACTTTAAAAAGTGTCCCCAAAGAATAAAAAGATGGGTGTCACAGTGCAAACCTTCACGTATTACTTTCAGAAATCAGAAGAGAGAAAGATAACATAGCACAAGGGGTCTTTCATTAGAGTGATGTAGTACTGTCAGAAATAAAGAGGGGATGTTTTGTTTTTTAAGTTATTTTTGGCCTTTTTGCCTCCATCATAGTGTACAGTGGAGAGAGAGACAGGAAACGTAGGGAGAAACGTCTGGGAAAGAAATGCAGTAAACGGCCATGGGTCAGACTCAAACTCATGACCGCTGCTTCAGGGACTACAGCCCCTGTTTATGCTTCACTCGCTCAACTCGTTGAGCTACGGCGCGCCCCAAGGGAGGATGGTTTTAAATAAAGAATGCCAAAAAACATCTGTGTAAAGCAAAGCAGGCCATCATGTGTCAACTTCATCGAAAAATGTAGTTTTACAGTTTTTATAGTCTCCATTAGATGACATTATACTGATGGGAGCAACAGAAGATGATACTTGACAGCACCCTTTACGAAGACTAACAGCTGTCATAGTAAGAGACTTTAACTGTAGCAGCTGTCCTGAAATATGCCAATAAAATCTTGTTTGGCAAGTCATGATGACGAAGACAATCTATCTGGTAAAGATAACATTCATTTTGCGTTGGGTGTGTTTTAGTTAGATTTAATTTCATATTAAGTAATGTTATCTTAACCCCAAAATTCACTAGGAGGTTTAAGAGACATTAAATAACCAAAATTATACCAGCCAGAAACTCTAAAAACAGAAGGAATTGTCAGATTTTCAAACTTTCCTTGAACTTGTCATTTAAAGCCTGCTATTCCATCAGGAAATGTAACCAAATCTACGGTTAAAGTTGTGGTATTTCATTAAAATGAATTATGCTGCATGTCTTTTTCAGCCATGAAACCTGTAGTGAGCTGTGACCAACAGTAACTTAAAAAAAATAGTCATGTACTACTCATATGTCACTTATACATTTTGTTTTTTACACAAGTGAAAACTGGCTATTGTGAATAAAATCTGTTGTGCTACTAAAGAACAAATCTCTTTTTTCCACTGGTACTTGAGGCTCACTAAATCAGTTAGACGTAGACAACTGTGTTTGTGCTGTTTTTTTCTATTTTTTTTTTTTTACATACCTGCGTCTCTCATGTAATGGATCTCATCAAAGATGACCCACGCCACTTCCCTCATAATCTCAGAGCCCCGGTACAGCATGCTCCTCAGGATCTGGGAGAAACAAATAAGTTTGTCATGTCAGATAAACCTCTTGGCTCCGCCTCTACATGCACGCTGGACACTGAATCTGCAGCCTACTTTTCAAAAAACACCCGCAAACAAAGGTGACATTTGAGATCTCAAATAATGCCTCTACTCCACACAAAACTACATCCCACCTCTGTCGTCATGACGAGGCAGGAGGCCGTGGGGTTGATGGTGACGTCTCCAGTCATTAGTCCTACATCCTGGAACTCCTCGTACATCTCTCTGTATTTCTGGTTGGAGAGAGCCTTGATAGGGCTGGTGAAGATCACTCTCTGCTTCTCTCTGAGAGCCAGTGCAATTGCATATCTGCAAGAAGATGATGCCAGAGAGAAACAGGTTCACTTAACTCTCATTAACATAGGTAATGAAGAGAAACTTAAATCAAAGTAGACAGAATTATCTATTGATACAACTAAACAATAATTATAATTGCTGTCAGTCTTGGCTTACTTTGTTATGTTTTGCTGTCATGAAAAGTGTGTTCACAATTACACTTACTTAAATGGAGTCTAGTGGTGAATTCTCTACAATTCTTATTTTACCTTAAGTATGTAATTCTCCATTGGATAAATGTTCACAAAGAAGGAAGTAAAAGAAGGATATTGCCATGAATAAAATGGCAGTAGTGCCACTAATGTGAATAAAGAGTATATTATATATCTTACTTAATCTTTTACTGTGCATATTTTAACAGTAGAAAAAAACTATTTTTGGCCAAAGGATGCTATATTTTCTTAAAGTTTTAGTTTAACCGAATACTTCTGTCCCTCCTGTGTACAAGTCAATATAATCGCAAAGTTAAACAATATTGTAAGGAATTCATTTTAAGCACAACCAATTACTGCAATAAAAAAGTCCTTAAACAGTGTTGTGTTTATTGAGGATACTCACTCAGCACAAACAGTCTTGCCAGCTGAGGTGTGTGCAGACACAAGCACCGACTGATTGTTGTCGATACATAAGATGGCTTCACGCTGGAAGGGGTCAAGAATGAAAGGGTACTCCTGCAAGACAAGCAAAATGTATTAAACCAACACAAAAACAACAAAAGTGTCATGCTAGTTTACGTATAAAATACAGCACTGTCTTAAATGTGTGATAACATAGAAGTACATTACTTTTAGAAACCACGTGCTGCTGTTACAAAGTTAGGCAAATGATTCCAATAACTAGCCCACATACAGATCAATTTTAGTGTGTTTTTTTTTTTTATTCCCACTGCCAAGTACTTGTCCAGAGGGAATCGTCTGATTTCTTGGCCTTCTCTCTATAATATAATATTGTAAAGTCCTGATCCTACTATGTTAAATGTCCTCAGATGATTCATGGTATGTATTGGTTCTCTGCAAATAACACTGAATTGGACAGTTGGCTAGATGTCAATAATGAACAAAGTAAATTAACTCCAAAAGAGATAGATTAAATTTAAAAGGGTGTCTTACCTTGGCTGCTTTCCCCACGCGTGGTTTCAGCGGTTTATATTCATCACTGGCAGGCAGAGCAACCTGTTTAGGCAAGGCAGAAGTTTTGACATGCCAAGTGATATTAACAATTTTAAGAAAAAAACATACACCAAATATAAAAATTAGCTTCTTTTTTTTTTTTTTTTAACCTCATGTGAGCATCCTTCCACAGTTTCGACTTGCTCCACCTTCACTTGAGGCATAAATTCTGCAAGACTGAAATAGACAAAGGAAAATGCAATTTGGCATCTTTAACCAATAATTCGCCTGCCAACACAGCTTCTTGAAAGAAGATATGTCACCATTCAGACTTGCACTCAGTTGTGAGTTTATTAGGTACACTTTGCTAAAACGCAAGATCAATACTGAGAGAAGTCTAAACATTAGAGACCTTTTAGTGTAACAAAACACCATTCAAAAGCACCAAACTGCAAGCTGTCCATAAAGCCTTCTCAAATCTGAATGGTATATTCTTCATGGGGTTTTACAAGACTGTTGAGCACTGGTTGTAGAACTAGTAAACATATTATTTACTTAAGTAAACTGAATTAGCAATGTAACAATACAAATCTATGTTTTCAAGTAAATGTACAGCAATCTGAGGCTAAACAGATGGAATAACTGATTAGCAGATCGTAAAAAAAAAATCTTCTGAAATGAAACACTAACATCACAATTAGGGAATGAAATTTAGCACTTATTAATCAATACAAATAATACAGAAGTTCTCAGTTACTTTTTGGTTTTGTGTTTTTAAATCGGGATGTGATGTTTGCAGCCAATGTGTGCCTGTCATGATAGTGTGTCCCATTTCTCCATTATATATCATGTCCAGCCCTCACAAACTCGCACACTACAGCTGTGACATCAGTTAAATGTACGAGGGTTTAATGCCCAGAAGTTAGGATGAAGACTGGGATAGTGCCATACATGTGCATATGCTAGAGACAGCAACAATTCAGAGTTACATCTTATGACACTGTAGGTTGGAGATGATCACTTTTATTCCTAAATATGTCATTTTGACACACAAAGATAAGCTTTAGGGAACTAAATCAACAATCTGAGAAGGACCTTGATGTTGCTAGTATTTTTGATGGAGCAAGCACTTTTAATTACTATATGCTTTTGAGTATTTTGATATGCCATCAACTAATAATGACATATCTTGATTAACTGTAGTGGAGTTAACAACAGAAAGTATTTCCCAAAAGGAGCATAACATGGATATGCTCATAACTGCGCCCAATAAACTGGCAAGTGAGTAAACACCACCGCGTCTAGTTAGCATTAGCACCCTGCACCAACACATTACAGCTGTACTTCAACTCACTTCAGGTCATTAGCTGAGACTGCGTCATGTCGAGGTTTCTTCCCAAACACCACCTCCTCTTCACAGTCGCCTTCTGCCTCTCTCTTGCCGCGGGCAGATGGACCACCGTCCTTTTCGATGCCATCTTTACCTGCAGGTTTACTGGAAAACAGAAGAACACAAGCAATCAGACACACGGGTGTTGTTAGCTGCGCTGCCTTACAGTGAACGTTACACCAGCCGTTAGCTGAATATTTGCAGTTACAAACTTCACAAACTCACAGGAAAGCAGCTAAACGTTGTTTATAACATACTATCAATTACACGTATCATTTTTCAGCACTGTGAGCCACTTTCTCTGATGTTTTACTGACAGGTTAACCAGATAACTAGCTAGTCGGTTAGGACTGTTTCGCCGACTGCACGCGCACACATGACATTGAGTTCAAGTTCCGTGGTCAACGAAAGCTCCTAATTTCAAACAAAAAACTTCACTCCACGAAATAAACTTACCCCGTTTCTGTAGCTACACCGGGGAGAGTCTTTTTACTCGCCGTAGTTTGTTGTTCATCATCAAACACGCTGAACAAACCATCTCCAAAGGGGTCCGCCATGTTTGTTGGGGGCACGCTTCCCACAATCCAACACGAGGTCGTCTCACTTCCTCTACGGCAGCCGTGTGGTCCAAAAGCAGAGGAGTGGAGAAACACATCACAGCGTTGTTTCTGCTCTCTAGCCAGCTAACCAGCAGCTCGCAGATGACCTGGCATCATATAACAACGTAAGGGAGCCACAAACAGGCATAGATTTGGTGAGCTAATGGGCGGAAAGAAGAAGAAGTCGGCAGGGCAGGCGGCCGGTCCGGTGGCCCCGGCAGGAGGAGCAGCAGCAGCGGGCAGGACTGGAGCCACCGCAGCGGGGACCGGCGTGGCGGAGGAGCCGATGAAACAGACAGGAGGCAACAAACCTGCCAAACCAGGCAAAGAGAGCAAATCTAAAGGTGGAGATAGCAGACAGCGCAGTAAATTCACTCCACATTGTGTTTATATCTTTTGTAGTTCCATTGTATTGAGAAACATCTGTGTGTGTGTAGATACCTGCAGTGTTGAACAGCTGCATAGGTTGTCATATGGTTTGTGGTCGGCGATCAGTAGCTATTAGGCAGTAAGCAATGACTTTACCACACCTTTAATGTCTGCTGTGCTGTTACATAAACTGTATATTTATTAAACAGTCTATGTGCTGTTAGTATGAGCAAAAGGCTTCAGGACTGATCAGATTTAATGCCTAAACTTTTCATATGGAACCCTTTTGTACTCCTCGCAGTCACCACTTGTGATTTAACAGGATAAAGAATAATGTGGTTTGGTTGCTTTCCAGATATGTGATTGTTTTTTGTTGTTGTTGTTTTATAGGTCAGGTTTGTAAACAAACATTGAAATTTGGTCACCTGTGGTTTGAAGTGTATTGTGTGTATCTGACTTGCTTTTTAGAGTCTTAAGCTGGATAATAATAATCTGCATTTGTCAGGTAATTTGTTAGATAATATTTTACAGTCCTAATGTTAGTATTTTATTTAGTCAGGTAAATTTGCATTCAGTATAATATTATCAGGTCTCTAATCTTGACATGTAAATTTTTAAGGCCAGTCTTATTTCTTTACTGGAGAGCACTGCAGCTTTCTAAGATTTGTTGTATAAATAACAGACTCAGCTTGGCTATTGAGGTTTTATTTCTATAATAATTTGACTCATATTTATTATTATTGTCAATGCATTCTGTGGCTTTCATTGGGCTGATTTTTTTTCTCTCTGAACAAGATACCATTGCACCTAATGTGAGGTCAAAGACTGTACTGCTGCCTTGTCCTACACGTCTGAGTCCCTATATTTCCTTATATCACAGCTGATCATCACCTGAGTAATTACAATAAATTCAGAAATAATTATTACACATCAAATATAAATATAAAATGATAATTACACATCAATTCACAAGTAATTCAACAAATTAGCAAAGTGGGAGGATATAATTTGCAGTCAACACAATAAAAGGTGTCTCTAACAAAGTATATCATTCTATTTTGTTCTAATATCAGCTCCAAAGACCTACAGTCTCGCCAACACCGCCCAGGTTGATACAGGTGGGGTCTCAGACAAGTCAATTCTTAAAGTAAGTATTTTTCACGAAGTGTCATCCGTTTTGTCAAGTGTGTTTCATGCTGGAAAACATTACAAACGTTGACAGTGAATGTGATTTGACCTGTCAACTCAGGTTTCCATCCAAGCTGACCTGGAGAAGAAGATCATCAAACTGATTAATGACTTCAGACAGGAGAATGGGGACAAAGGGCCGATATCAGGCAGACTTACGAGCAAGAAATTGCTGGTAAAGATAAAAATACTCCTCTGATGATTCACAACATTAGTACACATGTAGATTTGGTGCTGTGACAGATTGTTTTTTCATCTGAATGTGCTTGCAGGACCTGTACACAGCGCTGCAGAAGTTCAACTTTAAGAGAGAGCACATCGAGGAGGCGATGAAGAGTAGTGTGCTGTACGGAGGAGATCTCCACTCTGCTCTCGACTGGCTCTGCCTCAACCTTAACGATGGTAACAGAGCATCAGCAGTCATTTGATCATCATCATCATCATCATATTAGTTCTTTAAAGTGAAATTGTGAATTTATTGTCTGTTTTACCAGAGGAGCTGCCGGATGGTTTTAGCCAGCAGATGCAGGAGGAGAGTCAGAAGAGTCGGCCTCGATTTCAGCCTCCTGTCCAGCAGAAACCTGTAGCCCAGAGCCCCAAAGCTCCCAACAACACCCACAAAGAGACATCCAAGGTTTGTGTGCTTGCTTGCCGAAGTGTAAGTCAGCTGGACTGATTTCCGTGTTTTGTCACAAAGCTTTTAAATGTGTGTGTTGTTTGCCAGGTCACTGAGAAGGATGAAGCTGCGAGCATGAAGGACTGGATCTTAAGATACGCGGAGCAAAGCAGCGAAGAAGAAGAAGAGGAGGAGGAAGAGGAAGGAGGCAAGAAGAGACACAATCCTGAGCTTGATGAAAAGTTTGATCCAGTAAGTAAAACTAAAGCAATTTAAAGCTGAGTGGAATTATTTATTCAAAAAGTCTGCCTTTAAGGGAAGCCTGTTGTCGTACCAAGAGTTAGATGAGTTTTTCTGCTTTTTTGTTGATTAGATTAACTTTAAATTAACATGTAAATTAGCAAATATTATCGTACTGGTCGGCAGATAGAGTGAGGCTAGCTGTTTCCCCGTTTTCAGTCTTTATGCTAAGCTAATCTAACAAGCTGCATCATATTTAACAGACGGATATGAAAGTGGCATCAGTATTCCCATAGCTGTCAGCGAGATAGTGTGTTTCTCAATGTATTGAACTATCGCTAAAAACAATCTGCTTTTGTATAGAGTTAGAAAGTTGTGACAGTCTGGTAAAGTAAATGTCACTAACTATACAGCCTGGTGTAGTTGTCCGATAATAGCGTGTATTATTTTCTGCTGTGTAGAATGACAGGTATTTGATCCTTACTGCTCAACTGTATGACACTAAAGAAATGGCAGCTGCTGCCAAGACCAAAGGAGACAAAGCAGGACAGAGGTCGGCACAGGACCGAATACGCATCATCCAGCAAGGTGCGTGATTGCATAGAAATATGTAACTTTTGAGTCACCTTTATCAAATGTGATTTCATTACTTTCCTCTTAAATGACACAAGGGAAAAAATAAACAGTGGAATATAAAATGTAAATGAATTGGAATATTAAAACAGAATAAACACAAAAATAAACAGATCACATGTATCATTTCTCATTGTGTCATTTCACCAACATTTTCTCTGTGTTTTGTCTTCACAGAAATGAAGCAACTGGAGTCCCATCCCATGTTCAATCCAGCCATAAAAGTGGTGGACGCACCTCAAAAAGAAAAGAAAACTCTCCCTGTCAGTGAGGAAAAAGAGGTTCTCGGCTTCAGTTTGTTTGAACAGGCTGAGAAGGTCCCTCCTAAAGAGAAAGGTACGTTCTGATCCGAGTCAGAGTCACAGGTTCTGAGTGTTTTTACAGGATGTAGTCAATACCAAATTTAAGCAGTAGCTTTAAGGTTTGATCTGATGGTTGAAGTTTAATATACTGCATAGTACCACTGTAACAGATGCTGTAGTTTGTCCTCCTGCTGTACTATTTTTAAATGTTGTTTTCTGACCTCTGCTCACATGATGTGGATTAATCGTTAAAACCTCCAGAAATGTCAAAGGGTACAGATGATCCAAAAGCACAAGAAATGCCATCATTTAAGTGTGTAAGGAAGAGACATTTAGGATGTTAATGTGGCACAGAAGCATCAAACAAACATAGCGTCAGACACACAGGTGAAGAAACTTGATCCATGATCCTGACAAATTTCTTACATTAGATCCATTAATCCATTAGTTTTCAACACTTCAAATAAGAAACAACTATTTTCATTATGTTCCAACCATGTTTTTAGAGTCTTTTGAGGACAACCTGCAGTTTTCAGTGGCTTCTGTTTGAGACAGGTTTCGTTGCCGACCTTTTTTCTACATTTCTCTTTGCAGTTGTTAAAAAGAACGAGCCAAAGGACATTCGCAACTTTGACTACACGGCTCGCAGCTGGACCGGAAAGTCTCCCAAACAGTTCCTCATCGACTGGGTCCGAAAGAACCTACCCAAAAGCCCACCGCCGGCTTTTCACAAAGTTGCTGCTGGTCGATATTGGAGATGCAAGTAAGTATGAGTGTGTTTTTCTGTGGTTCACCCACACAGCTACTACCATTTACACACACATGGATTCTGTTGTGTGTTACTGTGTGATGGCACATAAAATAATGGAAAATTGTAGTTTTTACTGTGCTATAACATTTGTGCCACCTGGACTAAAGAATTAGTGAATTCTAATGAGTGAATTTAGAAATATTTTGTGTTCATATGATATCTTTGTATGCATCAGAGTGCGTGTTCAGAGGGTAGATGATGTTCTGGAAGTTTGTCCTACCATCCTGACTGAGGACAGCATGCAGGCTCAACACCTAGCAGCCACACTGGCGCTTTACAACCTGGTGAAAGGACAGGTAATTTGTGTTCAGAGCAGGATGCAACAGTTTTGCCAGTTTTTGCTCCAGTTTTAGCCACACCTATCTTTGTGTCAGCAGTGAATTCTTTCCCGTCCCTTCTCATTGTTTTGTTCAGTCAGTACACCAGCTCCTTCCTCCAACCTACAGAGATGTGTGGCTGGAGTGGAGAGACAGCGAGCAGCTGCAGCAGGAAGAGAGCCGCACTGCTGCCAACAAACCTCGAGACCAGTTCATCTCCCGCCTCCTGACCAGACTCAAACAGCAGCAGAACCAGAGTCGAGGGCAAAACTCTGCATCCCAGGAGCAGCTGGGGCAGAGTGGGGCGGACGACGAAGAGCCTGAGGAATCCTGGGAGAGCCTGGCCAGTCTGGATATTGGGGAGCGAGGAGAAGAAGTGGAGGACAAGAGTGAGAAAACAGGAGGGAGGAGGGAAGGAGCACTTGAGGCAGCCAGAGAGCTTTTAATGAAGCTGAAGAAATCACCACTCGCCCAAAAACTGAAGGTAGATGCACTTTACATTTTCCTTATAATGCAGTTTGCTTTAAAAACAGACATGTGATTTAATGAGGATCTTAACTTTAAGGCAGAGCGAGAGCAACTGCCTGTGTTTCAACATCGACATCGTGTCCTGGAGGCTCTGCAGCGCCACCCGGTGGTGGTGGTAGCTGGTGAGACGGGCAGTGGGAAGAGCACTCAGATCCCTCAGTTCCTGCTGGAGGAGCTGTTGACTGGAGGTAAAGCAACACAGTCCTGCAACATCGTGGTGACTCAGCCCCGCAGGATATCTGCCATGAGCCTGGCCTGCAGAGTGAGCCAGGAGATGGGCTGTGAGGACGGACCAGGATCCAAGGTGAAGATGCATTTTTAACATTTTACAGCTTGTGGGCCTTTAGTGTAAAACACTGTTATTATCTCTTTCACTGCCACCTGTATTAATGACTGTATTTCATGTTGACTTCAGTCGTCGCTGTGCGGATACCAGATCCGGATGGAGAATCAGTCTGGTGACTGGACCCGTCTGCTCTACTGTACTACTGGAGTTCTGCTCAGGAAGCTGCAGCATGACAGACACCTGAGCTCTCTGACCCACATCATCGTAGACGAGGTGACAGCTCCTGATCAAACACAGCATTAGCAGATTAAATAGCTTCTCCAAGCATCGTTTCCACTGTCAGGCTGATATATTCAACTGCGGCCCTCTCAGGTCCACGAGCGCAGCGTCCAGTCGGACTTCCTGCTCACCATCTTGAAAGACGTCGTCATGAGGAGATCCGACCTGCAGCTGATCCTCATGAGCGCCACAGTGGACTGTCACAAGTTCTCCAACTACTTCAACCGCTGCCCAGTGATCACTATTCCTGGCAGAACGTTCCCAGTCGAGGTAAGAGTTGGAGTTTGTGTTTATTGTATATCGAATCTCATTTTACTGTCCTGCTGTCTATTTGAAAGGCTTTTGAAAGTGCATTTTTGCCTGTGACAGTTGAAAATGTTGCTCTGCTAGCATAAAGGGAGGCAACATACAAACAGTTCTTATCAGCTCGACAATTATTTATTGCTTGTCAGTATATTAGTATGACAAAAAAGGCAAAACTGCAAAGAAGCAGGGCCAGTGGCTGCTACCAAATGAGACAATTCATTGAAGAAAGCTACAAAAGAAAACAGTAAATGAACAACTAAACTTGCAACCCAAACCAAAACACAGATACAGCATTACTGCTGCAAATTTTTAACAAGCAAAACTCTAGTATAACGGGAGTATATGGGTGTAAACTAAGCTTGTCCAAGTTCCAGGACACAGATGAGATTCTAGTTCGATTTGTCAAATAATCAGCAGCAGACAAGACTACCAGAAAACATTTAACAAGGTATGAAAGTCTGAAAGAACAGCAGGCACGGTGGTAGACTCTTCAGTTAATATCACAGCAGCTTTGACTGTCAGATTTGATGCACTTTTAAACCCGATTGTTGCAACTTGATTGGAGCAGACAGCTGAGCAGCAGTCCAAACAATCACAGGTTAGGTGAAGAGAAACTAGGCCTTTAGTTTCAAATCAGTCAATCAGGACTACAAGCAGGATGCGGAACCAGATGGGTACCACTCCTCAGCAGCCTGTACATGCCAAGTTGCATATATTAAGCAGAGTGAAGACGGGTTAAGCAGAAAGTAACACAACCAAGAATCAAAGATACGACCAAGAGGATTTTCAAGCTTCTGTGCTTTTGTTTCCAGGTGTTTCATTTAGAAGACATAGTGGAGCAGACAGGATACATTCTGGAGAAGGACTCGGAGTACAGCCAGAAAATTGTGGAAGAAGAAGAAGAAGAAGTCAGCATCTCTGTCACACAGAAAGGGGGCAAGACATTGCAGCACCAGGTATACAAAAGTTCTATATCTGGTGTTGGTACGTTACTTGTATATGTAACCTGCTCTATGTATTTTTTGTTTCTAATCATTGTATATTCTGGTATTATTTTAAATCTTATTTGTTGCTGTTGTCTTCATAGCTACGTTAGTAAATACCCACATTTCCAGCAACAATTAGTGTAGGGGTTGTGTTATTCTCTTTTCGCTCTTTTGTAGCTCTCCACCATCTCCTGGGTGAAATATGTGGCTCTTTAGCTGCTAAATTTACCAGATAAACAGAACTTTACAGTGACCTTGTGGTGTTGAGCAGGTTCTCTTAATGAACACAGCATGTGAGAGTGAACCAAAGTAAACAGGCAGCTGAACAAAGCTGAAAGTCACATAAAGCTCTGTAAACTTTAGGAAAGCTGCAGATTCTCTTGTCATTCTCTGGTCTGCTACTACAAGCATTTGTTGCATTTTTTAAAAACTGTCATAGCATATCTATAAAAGGGACATTTCCCTTTGCAGGACACATTGGTGTTGACGGACACAGTAGTGCCTGTTTAGATGGGTTTTAACCAACAGACTGAGTGGATTGTTTTCATACCGTAAATTATTCCAAATAAAAGTCCATCTGTGTGCTGCTCTTTGTTCCAGGAGGTGATAGTGAGGGACTCGTCCTCCGGCTGGGATCTCGGTCCAGACCTGGACCACTTCAGCAGCAGGACTCGGCAGGTGCTGCAGTACATGAATCCCAATAAGATCAACATGGACTTGCTGGTCGACCTCATCGACTACCTTGGTACAACATCTACTGTCTGACTCAGGCAGCACTAAAAACAGATTCATACTGGTTTTAGTTTTGTTCTGTGTATTAAATGTCTGTGTGTCTCTGGTAGATAAATCCCCACAGTTTGCAGATGTGGACGGAGCCGTTCTTGTGTTCCTGCCTGGTCTGGCTCACATCCAGCAGCTGTATGATCTCGTCTCCTCAGACAAGAGGTTCCGGGACAAAAACAGGTGACGTTCACACACTAATATATGATATACTTTATTTTGGTGTACCCCATCAAACTTTGGAAACAGTAGAAATAGTGAGGCACATTTAACTTGACCTTTTCCCTCCGTCTCACTCTGAGTTTTGTTGATGTTTTAGATACAGGGTTGTTGCTCTCCACTCGACTCTCTCATCAAAGGATCAGGCTGCTGCCTTCACAGTGCCCCCAGCTGGAGTTAGAAAGGTACATTAGAATGTGACAAATTTTAAAAATATGAATTTGAAGCAGTCGAGTACATGTGATGCGATTCAAGAAGTAATTTTCTAACATTGTGTTCATTTATTGTGCTGATTTTTGCTGTGTGTTTAAACTTTTCTTAAATAATGTGTGTCTCTTTCAGATTGTGTTGTCGACTAACATTGCTGAGACAGGTGTGACTATTCCTGACGTTGTGTTTGTCATCGACACTGGAAAGACCAAAGAAAATAAGTAAGAGTTCCCAAACAATACCAGACAAGTCTTGGTTTTATTTATATTTTCATTATGTTATACCATCTTAGGTTCAACTAGATGTCCTGTTTGTCTTTAGAACTAAATTAATGGAATTGGTTCGTCACTGCAAAACATGTTTAATCTTGGTAAGAAACGAGAAAAACAAGACAAATAGCCAGAAGGTGCAGCTGCTTTGAACTAAATGGTAGCAGTTGATAATTAGCACTAAATACAAAGTACATCTGAGGCTGTCTTTAGTTTTGTAGGTATATGGTCAGAAAATAAAGTCACGAAGTTTGACCAGATGATGGCACTAAATAATAAAGAAAGTCATCACTGCAGTTACAACAGCTCTTCCTGAAGAGGGAGACCAAGGCAAAAAAGTAAGAGCTCCTGAACAAAAGTGTCTGGACCAAATTTTATTTCACTTTCAGACTTTTCACTTTATTAATAATGACAGCAAAGGATGTAGTGCAAAAATATAGGGAGCATCAGTAGAAAAATAAAAATAAACAAGAAATGTATGCAAGTATGTGAATGTGGAATATAACAATATTGCACAGAGTTATGGCTGCACAGTGGCTCGGTGGTTAGCAATGTTGCCTTGCAGCTAGAAGATCCCTGCTTCACATCCAGGCCTGGGATCTTTCTGCATGGAGTTTGCATGTTCTCCCTGTGCATGCGTGGGTTTTCTCTGGGTGCTCTGGCTTCCTCCCACAGTTCAAAAACATGCTGAGGTTAACTGGTGACTCTAAACTGTCTGTAGGTGTGAATGTGAGTGATTGTTTGTCTCTATAGCCCTGTGATAGACTGGTGACCTGTCCAGAGTGTCACCTACCTTCTCCCTAAGCCAGCTGGGATAGACTCCAGCCTCCCACAACCATAATGAGGACTAAGCTGTGTATAGAAAATGGATGGATTGATACAGAGAGTTATTCTATATGTAAAAAAAACAAAAAACAAAAGTGTATTACACAAATTCTTTCATAAGTACAAAAACACAGACTCTTAACAGATTTTTCCAGACACCAAAAAATTATATTGCAGAGTTTTACAAATTTACAAAATGTTGATAATGCGCAAGTTTGAATGCATTGATGTTGCTCCAGGATCTCACCAAAGTCATCTGGCTACATGATCAGGGAAATTAATATTTCACCTGATTTTATGACAGTTGAGTCACTAGTTGCTGAGAATGAGACATTTCATTCAGAGATATTAAGGCGGGCTGACTGCAGATCACATTTCCCCCTTTAAGAAACATACCAATAGCGTGAGTAATAGTTACTGCAATTGAAAAACATAACTGAAGCTGTTTGTTGACAGTCATATCTCTGTTCTCTTCTTGTGTCTTTCAGGTACCATGAGAACAGCCAGATGAGTTCTCTGGTGGAGACGTTTGTTTCTAAAGCCAGCGCTCTGCAGAGGCAGGGGAGAGCAGGACGTGTCCGAAACGGCTTCTGCTTCAGACTGTACCCAAAATACAGGTATGGAGCTCATCACTCACTGTCTGTAGATGTACATGGAAGCAAGAAAGCAGAGAATATACAAAGAAACTGTATTCCTGCTTCAGCTGACCTGTTCTGCTCTTTCACTTCAGGTTTGATGCCTTCATGGACTACTCCATTCCAGAGATTCTGCGGGTCCCACTGGAGGAACTCTGCCTTCATATTATGGTATATAAATCACTCTCAGTCACGCCACAAAAATAAAACTTTCACTCGAATGCCAACAGTTTTGCTCCTGTCTGGTAGAAATGTCAGTACGGCTCTCCGGAGGACTTCCTGAGCCGAGCGCTGGACGCTCCTCAGCCCCAGTCGGTTAGTAACGCCGTCAACCTGCTGAGGAAGATCGGAGCGTGTCACCCAGACAATCACGTCCTCACCCCTCTGGGACACCACCTGGCGAGTCTGCCGGTCAACGTGAAGATCGGAAAGATGCTCATCTATGGAGCCATCCTCGGCTGCCTGGAGCCCATAGTACGTCCTTCTGCCTTATTACTCAAAAAACAAACACTGTGGTCCTTTGTAAATGTTTAACTGTTACATCTTTGTGTCATCATTTTATGTATTTTAAACCGTTATTTGTTTCATATGCTTCGTGAATATTTTAAAAAGCCTTTTCGTTTCAGGCGACCATTGCAGCAGCCATCACAGAGAAATCTCCTTTCTCCACACCAATGAATAGAAAGGAGGAAGCTAACCTGGCTAAAGCTGCACTGGCATTATCCAACTCTGATCATCTGACCATATACAATGCATATCTGGGGTACGGACTAGTCTGAAAACTTGACTGTTTAGGACTTTTAAAGGTCTCTGAGATCGATCACACACAAATAACAATTTAATATCACTGAGATGTTTTCAGTGGAGTGACTGGACAAAAGAAACGGAGCCATTAAGTAGTAGAAGATGAGCAGAAAAAGTACCTGTAGGTCCTGAAAAGCCTTAAGAAGCAGTGAAATTCGGACCCTCTAAAATGGCTTCAGATGGCATCTGAGAGTCAAGAATATTTTTTTGGCCATCCTTTAACCTCAGTTATGTATTTTTTATGTATTTATGAGCTGTCATGTGACATTATACATCAATAAAAACAAGTGAGGCTGATGCAGAAGTGGACCACACATGAAGGAAGTTGCTCAATCTATTTTTGTGCATCTTTTCAGTCAGCAACAGGAAACATTTAGCAAATACTGTGACTTCTGCTAACCAAAGTAATTACAGAGATCATTGTTCCAAATTTAAAAGCTTAGGGGGCTTGTGTGTGCATCAGATATCTTCCCCTTTTGCTTCCCTTTCATCATTTAATTGTACAGCAACTATGAGTTATTGTTATTTACAATGCGCTGAAAAGTACCAACAAACATATTGACCGAACTGGTTTTCTGTCAATCTCTGACCAGTATGAATTAGATAAATGTATTAAATTGCACCTTATGTGGTTTAAAAGGCCTTAAAAAATCTTAAAAGTTTTGTAAATACTACAGAAATTCTCTCAGTGTTAGGAAGAGTACCAACATGACAAAATCTATGAAAACAAATACACATAACCATTTGTGGTTTTTTGTGTTTTTTTTTTCTTTTTGTGGTCTTTATTTCATAGCTATAGTAGAGACAGACAGGGAGGACAGGACAAATAACGCTACTACTTCTCTCAAAAACCGACATTTTTGGTATTTATATCAATTATTAGCGTCAGGGTTCATTTTGTCATGACTTTCTTTATTCTTTTAGGTGGAAGAACTCACAGACGGAAGGACAGAGAACAGAAATGTCCTACTGTAGGAAACACTTTCTCAATCGAACAGCTCTTATTACAATAGAGGTAACATATCAGATCCACATAGATGCATGTTCTCACCAAGGATTCGCTTCTTTCAAACTAATCCCTCTACTTGACGCCATCTTCCGTGCAGGATGTGAAGCGCGAGCTGATGAAGATGATGGAGCAGGTGGGTTTCTGGTCGTCTCGCTCCTCCTCCTCGTCTCGATCCAAGCAGCAGACGTCCTCGCTGTCCAAGCAGCAGATCTCCATCCTGAACGCGGTGCTGACGGCAGGACTCTACGACAGCGTGGGCCGAGTCCTGTGCACCCCGTCTGTGGACGTCCTGGAGCGAGTCGCCTGCACGGTGGAGACGCCTCAAGGGAAGGCTCAGGTTCACCCCTCATCTGTTAACCGCAACCTGCAGACACACGGCTGGCTGCTGTACCAGGAGAAGGTACGGATGGAGCATGTTGGTGGTGTTTTCATCAGTGTTTTACAGTGGTGTTAACAAATGTTGGTCCACAGGTGAAATACACGAAGATCTACCTGCGAGACACCACTCTGATATCTCCTTTCCCCATGCTGCTGTTCGGAGGCGACATCGATATTCAGCACAGAGAGAGACTCATCACTCTGGACGGATGGATCCACTTCCAGGTCAGAGATCACAGAGAGCTGCTCCCGGATTGGTTCAGTGTGGCATCAAAACTGTCAATGAATTCATCTGTCATTTCCTTTTCTGTCACATCCTTTAGCAGCAGAGTGTGTGTCCTGGAAAACTTGACTTTGTAGATCGATGGATTGGATCTTTTTCTCATGTCTGTTTAATTTGTGTTGTTCTTAATAGTTTGTCAGTAACTAAAACAGTTCAACAGGACTTAGAAAAGACCAAAAAAATACATTGGTCTAGCATTCTGAAACTGAAACTCCTACTGTTATGAGCCATCTCAGGTCTGCCCACTGTCCAGAGTCAAAACCAAACTCAAGGAGGCAGCTTTCAGATTTTATTCTCCTGACTTTTTAAATTGCCTTGTTGCTGAAGGGTGCTGTACAACTAAACTTTCTTTGCTATCGCCTTTAAAAGGCTCCTGTGCGGATCGGTGTGATCTTCAAACACCTGAGGAAGCTGATGGACTCTTTGCTTGAAAAGAAGTTGGAGAATCCTCAGATGAATCTGGAAGGTAAACACATGACGATTTGAAGTGAGCTGCATAAAACTAAAACTAGAAATAAACTTGCTGGTAGTTTGCCTCCAACAACCAGTCAAGTTGAAGTTGTGTCCTTTCTTTTAAAGAAAATATATCTTGACTAGGAACAGATGGCCGCCTGTAGGACAGTGCTGAGGCTCTGGTGTATTGATGCTGTCTCTTTTGTGGAGTAATGCCTGTCTTTTCCTTCATATAATCCTAGGTGGAATTTATGATCATACTGTCACTAAAATTGGCCTCAAGCTAAACAGTTTTTTTTTGAGGAACAATGATCCATTTTTTCATTTTAAAGCAAACTTATAAGGTGTACATTTCCAAGGTACCATGTAAGATCAAACAGTCTCCAGGTAAAAATAACAGGTTTCCAATAATGGATCTGATTGTCTGTCTGATATAGGTGAGACGACCATCCAGATGATTCTTGATCTGATCAAATCAGAGCATACTGTGTAACAGTGAACCACCACAGGCTGCCGCTGAAGAACCAGAACACCCTTTCTTTCACAATCAACTACATCTACTACGAGCAGGCCTTCAGGTGTCCTGAAGGACTTCAGTACTCAAGATGAACGCCTGCAGACACACTGTCACCCACTGGATGATGTGGGTGTCCTAAAGATGAACTGGTGGTTTCCAGGAACTCTTAACTCACATTGAGGAGGACTGTATAATAGGAAATGTATAAAGACATGCTCAAATTTAACTGGAAGAAATAACAAATGAGACAATAATGATGATGCCAAATGTAGTGGAAATAAAGCTGTCTTTGTTTTTATTTGAGATGTTCATCGTGTCATGATTGACAGTCAAAATAACATCTTCAATAATATATACATAATGAAAGTACAACTCATGGGAAATGTTGGCTTTTTGACATATTTGATTCTCTTTGACACAGTGCCTACAGATAAAGGTGATATACTCAAACAAATGACACTCTTTAAATCCATAAAATTAGAATCAAGTGATCCAGATTAGGTACCAATTATTGGAACATGCTTAAGTGTTGTCAGATTGAGCTTGTCTTATTTAAACCTCTAAAACCTAGCGGCTACTGTTCTATTAGCTACTGAAGTCTGTGGTTTCATCAAGCCAAGATTTAAAGAGCTCCTCAAGAAACAAAAGGGCTAGCTACCTCAACCTGGCAAGGGATCTAAAAACTATCACCAATATGAGATGAATCAGTTACCTTAAGTTAATTATTACAGTGGAAAATCATCTACAAGTGGCATAGATTCTTAACAAGCTGTCAGTTTGTCCAGGACTGACTGATGCTGCAAACTCAGCCCAAAAAGCAGAGTGTTCGATGCAAATACAATCTCCAAAAACCCTGAAGTTTCATCACAGGATCTGCAGGTAACTCTTGCAGCTGTATGTGTCAAAGTGATGAGTCTACAATCAGGAAGGGATTCATTAGAAAGCAACTTTTGCTGTCCAAAAAGAAAATTATTACAAAACTAGAGTGAAGTTATGTGAACATACAGGAGAAGTGCTGGGTTTTTGGAAAAATGCGCTCTGGTCAGATGAATGTTCTTTGGCCTCAGGAAAAGGCTAAAAACAACTATCTGAAAGTTGAATTTGAACCAGAGGTGGAGCTTGTAACAGGATAATGACCTACACACAATAAATCCAGCAAAGGAATAGCTCAAAAAGAAGAAATGTTGGGCTTTGGCCAGGCCTACATTTAAACCCACTGAAATGTTGTGGAGTGAATTGAAATGGTCACACCCTCAAACACCTTGGAACTGGAGAATTTTTGCACTGAAGAGTTTTGATTTTTTTCAATAAGTGGATGTCAGAGATCATGGATAATTATGCTAAAGAGGGCAATATCAGCTCCAAAGTGTACTTACTTCTTGAACAGCAGAATGTTACTCTATTACTGTTTTTGTTGAATGCATTATTGCAAAAGCTAATTTTCCTTTTGGTGTTCAAGAACAACTTATTTATTTGTAGGCACTGTTTGGATGAAATGTTTGCTTGTCCAAAAATGTCAAACAAGCACATTTCCATGAGATACTATCCTGTGTGATGTAATAACGCAGATCAAGTTATTTGATAGGGTTTGGAATATTATGGACTTTGAAAAGGTGCAGTGGAGAATATTTACTTCTGCAATCTCAAAAGCATACATTTCTACAAATTGTGCATTTTCAGTAAAAATAAAGAAAAAACAAAGTGCAAAAACTCCTCATCACACATGTATGTGGATTACTAGAATGTCAATGTAGAGCAGAAAACTTGAAAGTTACAGGACTTTGGAGACTTAAGAAAACAGGCCAAGTGTTGCAATTTCAAGGGGCCCTTTCCATCACAAGATATCTGTCAGCTGACACGCTACTTTCACAACATGGAGGAAATGAAAACAAGTAAACAGATGAGAACTTGCTTGATTTTGTGAATCACCGTTGCAAGTGTGCTAAATTTAAAAATAAATACAAACCTGAAAATAAACTATAATGTAGTTATGTAGAAGAAAGAGCCCCGAAGACACACACAATAGTTGACAGCCTCTGTGTCGGGACAGTGGACGGATTCATTCAGTTTATACAGTAATTCGATAGACCGCTGTTTTAGGTGTATGCTTGATCACTTTTAAGTGTCAATTTCATCAAAATATGAAGCAGAAATCCTGTTTTTAATCTGTTTTGACCTTGACAAATACACAATTCTTTCATATTTTCAGGATTTAAATATTATATTAAAATATATAATATATGTATATGATATTTCCTCTACTGTTTATAACACAGTGATAAGTTCAAAACATCAACATAACCTCATCTGAAACTTTTTATGCACACAGTTATGACACACATTTTCTGCCTGACCTTATGTTTACAAGGACTCACAAAGGAGGAAGTAATCCCATACAGCCATTAAACTTGCTGTCTGTGCAGCACAACATGTACAATAAGTCCACCAGTGGATCTGTGTGTGTTAGTACTGGATGAGACTGTAGCCGGCGTCCTGCACCGTTGAGTAGAGTGTATCTATAACAGAAGAAAAACACAAAAACGGCACAGTTTTTAAGCATGAAAGCATACAAACACCTTTTGTTTCACACAAACACAGATCAGCCACAACACTAAAACCAATGACAGGTAATGTGAACGCCATTACTTTACAACACAACATTCTCCTTGGAGACCTGGATCCTGACACCCGTGTGAATGTTACTTTGACACCTCAACACTGTTGCCGAACAAGCAAACACCCTCACAGCATCAGCCTCCCACAGCAGAACAATGCATCCTGAAAAAACTGCTCGAGGAACCCGACCAAGAGCTCTGGACATCGGCCTTTAAACTCCCCAGATCCATATCTAATCAAGCATTTGTCGGAGCTGTTGGAACAAGTCCGATCCACTCCACAACCCACGGGAATCAAACGATTTGCTGCCAGCTAGAAACCCCAGGACACCCCAAAGGTACAAATCCATGCCCTGGTGGGTCTGTTTTGGCAGCACAAGGTGGGGAAACAAAATTTCAGGCATGATGTTTTAGTGTTGTGGCTTATATGTGTATTGACATAGCTCATATTCTACTTTAGAAATGCATGTTTCCAATAAATTTGCCATAATCGAAGTATGATATGGAGAAAATCTGAGGTAGTGGGTGCACTCCTCATTTACGGGCACCAAAAATATTGTTCCTTTCTCTGAAAAAAAATCCAAAAATTCAGCAAAAAAAATTGCCCAAATTTATAAAAATTTGCAAAATCTTCAGGAAGAAAATTCCAAAAATTCCTTAAAAGTTTTCCTTAAATGTTAAATTTTTTTTTAAATCCCCAAATTTGGCAAGAAATAAAAAAAAGTAAATATTTTAAAACAATGAGTAAAAATCTTCCAAAAAAAATCCTAAAAATGTCTAAAGTGATTCCATATATATCAGTGAAACTTCTAATATTTTCTTTAAGAACATTCAGAAAAAAATCTGATTTTTTTCTGAATGTTCTTAAAGAAACATTTTTTTTAAACATTTATTTTTTTCCACCCAAAAATGATCAAACATTTCCCAAAAATGTTGAAAATGTGGAAGTTTTTTACTGAAAATATATATATTTTTCCCCACATTTTCAAACTTTAAAACAGATCAATTTGACCCGCAGGACGACAGGAGGGTTAAGGTGGAAAGAAAAACATACCCCTACTGTTCTGTGTTGGCTCGGGTAGTGGTCCCCTCCTGCAAATTCAAAAAAACAAGGAAAACAATCACAACTGTGCCTTTAGTGCTCTATAAAAGTAGAACAAACTGAACAATGAAATCAATAGACAGATGTGTTAACAGACGGGTGGCATTTCCCCTTCAGTCCTTCTCTTGTTTACCTGGTGATAGGTGGAGGCAGTCGGGAGGGAGGAGCTGCAGTTGGAGACTTCTGACCACTGTAGAAGTTCTCATACACAACAGCAGCTGTTAAAGAGGAAGACAGACACCATTTACATTCACCGGTAGCAGGTGAAACAGTGTGTGCTTGTGTGTTGTCTGATAACCGCCTCCCACAGTTTGCATTCCAGCACTGGTTAATTGTTAATGTCACAACGTTGTCGATGAATTGTTGCTGCGTTCACACCTGGTGGTTTGTCGCCAGTCCGCCTGAGGTTTACAAAGTGTTCGAGATCTTCCTGGATGTTACACTGTTCCAGCGACTTCCTCACTTCCTCATACAGCTACGACACACACACAAAGAAACACACACACATGCACAGAGAGTAAAAATAAGGTCAAAAGTCTAGTTAATCTATGACTTCAGATACACTTAAATGTTTGTCCAGGGAGGTTTTTTTAAACTGAGATTAATAATAATATAACTTTTATTTCCTGGTTGGATTCTAAACCTGCATTAATAGTTTTTTTTTGTTTGTTTTTTGGCCACCCACTGACATACCTTACAAAGCTGTTAACGCAAATGTCTCCATTCATTTAGTTTGTGCTCATAAGTCCAATATTTACTCTTTTTTGTTTGGTTGGGTCTCCGCCAACTTCAGCTGCGAAATGCTTCATTATGTTCAGCAGATAATTGCCTGCTGTTTGGTACAGGGCTGAGAGTGAACACTGGGTTTATCAGAGTTCTTTCACTGAAAACAGCTGCCCAGTAAGACCAATGAGAAAAACCCCAAGCAGCAAAGGTACAAGCTGTAAAACCACAACAATGAGTGGAAAGATGCTAAAATGGTGTTATGAGGGACCATTTTCACATTTTGCATGCTCATTCCATGGGCTTAATAACCTTTTGTCGTGTCTTGTTCCTGTCACAATTTTACATTTGTGGGCTTGTTTTTTGTTTGTTTTATTTGCATTGTGAAGTCTTACAACTCTATGGAAACAGCACAACCACGACTACAAGTAGAGAAAATTCAATAATGCCTTTTTTTTGACTGTCTTTTATTTCATAAATCAAACAAAAGATAAAATAAACCTCAGACCAGCACTTCCAAGTGTCCATATGTGCTACTAATACTGGAAAAATTGTGATACTACACACTATGGATCATTTGTTTCGATGCGTGTCTCCTGTCTGCTTTCTGTAAACACTGCCTGCAGTTCAGTCGAAATGTTTCAGAATTTTTGTCACATGACCGTTGGTTCAACTGAGTCAGTAATAGCTTCCCAGTTGCACAGAGGACTGCAGAAATTTTTGCTTTTTACAGAATTCAGTTAGAACAAATAGCTCATTTTTGTTAATGAGACATGTAGAATAAAGTAATTTTGATGAAATGTCACAATTTTAAACTTAGGTTTGATTGAATTTCTCAATAGAACGATGTGAGTAGTTTGAGGATCATCCTAAAGTTAGAAATCTAACTACAGTGGTCCCTCGCCATATCACGGTTCACTTTCGCGGATTTAAAAATTGTATTTGGTATCGTGGATTTTTCACTATATTGCAGGATTTTGTGGTATATAGCTATTTTTATCTATTTATCATTTTGATTATTTTTATTATTTTGGCAATAAAATAAGCATTTTCTAGCCTAAAAAATTGAAAACAATACAAAAAAAATACAAAAATAAAACTAAAAAATTAATTAAATGCAGAAATTATTTTTTTTAATATATATATATATATATATATATATATATATATATATATATATATATATAAAAAATAAATAATTTCTGCATTTCTTTGCAATTTATATATATATAGAGAAATTTTTTTAATTAGCAAATAATACATACATATATATATATATATATATATATATATATATATATATATATATATATATATATATATATATATATATATATATATATATATATATATATATAATATTTGGGTCTTACAGGGTTGAGAGCATAGAAGTGTTTATAAGAGTGTGAGGAGGGTTTATAAAGCCTTAAAATACATATAAATAATACATTAAATATGGGTGCTACTTCGCAGATATTTGCCTGTTGCAGGGGGGTCTGGAACCTAACCCCCACGATAGACGAGGGACCACTGTATTCTTTCTGTGTTTACAATTAGTCACTCTAAAAATGGTGCAATCTGACAATTTTTCAAAACATAAGCTTCAAAACCCGCTGGTAGGCTCTGAGGTTCGTAATATAGATATAAAATATTTGTTACAGGGTGCCCGTATAGCTCAACGCGTTGAGCAGGTGACCCGTGTAAAGGGGCTGGTCCCCGACGCAGCTGGCCTGGGTTCGATTCCCGCTCGCGGCCCTTTGCTGCATGTCTTCCCCTGACTCTTCTCCTGTTTCCTGTCTCTCTCACACTGCACCTATCCAATAAAAGCTGATAAAAGGCCAAAAAAATAACTTTTACAAAAAAAAAAAAAAAAATATTTGTTACAGCAGCTTTAAAGTTTCGTGTCTTTACCTCGTCACTGGTCACACATTGCTGGGAAAGCTGGTTGAGGTGAGTCCACACCGTGTTCCTCAAAAAGTTGATGCGCTCCACTGACTGTTTTTCAAACATCTATGATGAAAACATAAGAGTGACATGAGCTCATTTACATGATACATTTCAGCTTCAGCAGTGACTCACGGTCTCACCTCACAGGCCTTAATGTGCTCCTTCATCCAGTCGTCCCTAGTCTTTCCCATTGTGGCCACATTCTGCTGATATAACCTGTCTGCCAGTGAAGCACAGTGTAAACATGATAAATACCCACACACCATGCACTGACCACAACAATAACTCATACATCGAGACAGTATTAAATCATGTCCAGTCATGCATGCAGCTCTGTGAGGAAAAGGAACGAACAGAGTCAAAATCTGAGGCACTTCAGGAAAAGTTCAGGGATGAAAAGTGATCAGAATTCATCTTTAAAGACACCTACTACATCTACTGTATAACAAATTCAGTGGTGGTAAAGTGATGACAGCTTGGAGGAAAGGGGTGGAAATGATCTGATATTGGTCTCAGCCATAGACTGTATATAGTGTAACTACATAGCTGTACATGAAAGACATAACTGTAGATTTCAGATATCATGCAGATGATACATGCCCCTCAATATTACTATAACATTGGTCCATAGATGCAACAAAGCCTCTGATAGGGTCATTTTGCTTCACTATGTCAGACATGCATGTGTCCTGAATATGCAGAAAATTTTGAACATGAGTGGAAATCCTGCTGAGTCACATCCGAGCTTTTACAGATCCAGAGTTTTATAAATTCATAAAAATCTATTCATGTTTCATAGTCATTACGAGGTGCCATGTGTACATTTATAGAGGTTTTTGTACAGAAGAGTAAATCAAGACTTTTTAATTTATAAATCAATTCCGAAAAAGAATGAATTGATGCAATAAAATTCACCAGAATGCAGTAATTTCAGAGCTTGATGCTAAAAATACACTGGAGAGGATGCTCGGTTGTCCGATCACTGTGTTGATACCGAGGTTAAAACTAAATCTGCACCAGTAACCTATGTAAAGCAACGCAGATTAAAGCACTATATTTATTAATGCAGTCCTTACCTGCTTCGTCTGCATTCTGTTTGGCCTGCTGAGCTTTTGAATAGAGCTGAAAGATGATGGTGGTAAAGTTTAAATAAAAAAAAAGCTAGCTCAGATCAAATAACACATACAAAAAAACACATGAGGTTTTCTTAAACTGTTAATCTCGTGCTTTTCTGGGATAAATGAATTGACACACACAGTAAATGGAAGTCTAAGTACAGAGTTAATAAAGTGCAAACAGCAGCAGCATTATTTGGTTAAACCTACGGCAGTGAGATAAGACTCATGAAAGAGCAAACCTCCATCCCTGCTGTGGAAATCATGATGTCTGTTTTTTCCAAAATACTCCAAATTTCTTTCTCACAACTTGAATTCAGACAAGATAAATGCTAAGACTTCCTAAAGTCTACCCACTCTTAAATGCTTTTGTTGATTAAAAGAACACCACATGTAAAATCAATAATCACTGTTTGAAGCCACCTTCTCCACTCTGGCAGTCTGTTAACCTCTGATGTAGAAAAAAGCCTCCCAGTACTGCTATAGTTTTCTTTAAGGTCAATAATGTAGGATTCACATCTTGTTTAGGGCTTTACTTAATATTTCATTATTATTGTTGTTGTTCAGTTTTCAATAATAAAAAGCAAAAAAAACCAAAAAAAATAGTGTATCCTCCCAATTGAGAAGCTTGAACCAATGAATATTTGAGATTTTGAATATTTCTGGGATGTTTAAATTGTTCATAAGAAACTGTTTGTACATTTGTTTTGATCAGGACTTCCTGGAAGAAGAGATATTATATCTACATGAGACGTTTCTGGTTAAATAAAGTATGCATGAAACAAAACATAACTGATAAAAATACATAACTGAATAGCAGTACAAATGCAGTTTTGTTCTGCTTTGTATGGTTTATATGCAAATTAATGTTTTTTTCTGTGATTTTATTATCTGTAATTTACCAGAGCGGCTAAAATTTGCAAAATAACAATTACAAACTGTTTAAATAAAATTATTTTACAGTGTTTGACTGCAAATTACACTTTTTTTGCTATATATAAATTAAAAAATACATTTTACAGATATTGCTGTTCTTTTAAAGAAAAAAATATGTATATTAAGGATTAAAGAACAGTCAATAATTGTCTTAACTGTTAGATGTATGGATTTTCCTGTTTTGTTAAATTATAGATCATATCTAGTAAAATAAAAGAAAAAAGTAATTATTTAGATCCCATCTAAATAGTTATTTTTTTCATTGATTTTGTTCAAAACCATACATAACATCCATATTAAACATCAGGTTTTTTTTTTTTTTTTTTTTACAAATAGTAATTAAAAACACATTATTTACATATATTTGCTTATATTTTTCAGTTTTTGAACATCACCATATTCTACTGCTTTCTTTCTTTCTTTCTTTCTTTCCTTCTTTCTTTAAACTAACATGTTTAATTTAAAGTGTGGACACCAGTGATGCCTGTGTACCTTCTCCATGTGCTTGGTGTTGTTGGTGTTTCGGTTCATGTTCTGATCTGCTTCTTCTTTGTCTCTGCACTTCTGATCGTACGTCTTCTTTGACTGGGGAGGTCACCACAGTTAATATTAGATTAATCATCACAAACTGATTGCTCATCACCACAACATTTGCAAAGCAAAACATCCACCAAACAAAGCAATTCAGTCTGCTGCCATCAGCTTCTTCAGCACCAAACACTAATATTTATGTTCATTTAAGTCATGCATGACAAGGACTTCTTCTTTTGGCGAGGATTGTCATGGTGTTAAATGACACACGGTGGTTCACTTCCCAGGCTGGTCAACACAACTTCCTCCCTCCAAAGAGGAAGAACAGGGAAAGGATAAGAAAGGCATTTTCACAACACAACTGAAACTCCTCCAGTGTGACTCACCAGTGGACAATCTGCTGGTGTTATTTTGCTTAAATACTTATGGTTTTCATTTCACTTTAGCTACCTTGAACGTGACCTAGAAAGCCCGCTTGAAACTGTGACTTTTCTACCTTTAAATGTTTGACAGATATCTCACTGTGATGATCATCAGCTCAGTTTATCAATAACACATTACAGGAAAAGGAACAGAGATGTGTTTTGTAGGAAAGGCTTTCGTCTTTTACTTACATCCATCGTCTTCTTGAACTGTGAAGCCTTCTGTTTGTGAAGAGCATCCATCTGTTGTTCTATCTAAATAACAACACCACGTCTCATCATCAGTATCATTTTTGTTGGGTAGATTCCATCATCTCTTCAGTGCATCACACTTCTGATAAAAACAACCAACCTTTTTTCGCGCCTCTTTTTGCTTTTCTCTGAAATCTTCCAGTTTCTTGGCTTCGTCCCTCATGTTCTGGGCCAGTTGTAAGTGCGACAGACTCACGTGTTCAGTCTCTGCAGGGTACAAAACTGTGGTTTAAACCATGGTCTAGACAGAAATTATGAACTGAAACATCCAAGCAAGTGATAGCTGTATAACTGAGACTCAAATGTATTGCACTTACGTAATTTGAACACGTCCAGGGACCTTTTTAAGGAGCTTAAAAAGTAGAAAATAAACAAGATTACAAAAAGATTCCACACATTAAAACCTGTATAAAATTAGTACACAAAGACCTAAAATATTGGACGATGGACACATAGATGATGATATCAGCAGAATTATCGATATCAGCTGATAAAGGCTTTAAAATTAAATATCAGCATCAGCCCAAAATGAACACTAACTAGTTTAAAAAAAAGGTGGATAAAAGTTTAAAGTTTTGTTAGAAAATGTTACAGAAAAACAAATATGGCATATTTTACATAGAAGTTGGAGTAGTTTTCTGCAAGAGTAGACATAAAAACATATTAACTCCACTATAGCAGAGACCTGTTATTGTCTGCAATGAGTAGGAAAGATAGGTGCAGGTATCAGTATCAGCCAAATGGACACATCGGCACATCAGATATCTGTAAAAATCCAGTGTGCTGCATCATCACCATACAACACACACAGGAGACTTTACAATAAAAGTACTCTGTGAACTTTGACCACAAGTAGTACTCTGGAGTAATGTTTCTACAATGGGTTTCCTTTCTATCAGTGACACAAATTATGATCAACAGTCACGCCAGTGACAAGAATGCACCAACAAGCGGCCGGCACTGATCTAAACTGCATTATTTTACTTCTTCTTAAAAAAAAAAAAAAAAAAAAAAATTACCTTTCAAATGTTTTCTGAAGGAAAAACACTAAATGTGTCTATTCCAGCTCCAGAAAGGAGTTAAATTCACGACTATTTACTACATCGATCCCAATTTATGACTCATCATAAACTGGACCAACTGAGCAAATTGTCAAAGTAGGAAGGATCAGGAGTGTAATTATTAGTTAATAATGAGGGTCCTTGCATCTTTGCTGGTCAGCAAATCCAATCATGCCTGTCAGGTGTAATTTTGGCCTATGGCCTGATTAATGATGAACTATTCAAACTGTTCATCAGGTGGTGCTATGACTGTGAATGTATGTCGGCCTTTGGATGTCATCAGGGCTGGAGTCTGATCACATATATAAAGTTTCAGGCAGACTGGTGCATGTGCAGGATAGTTACACAGCATTTCCTGTTTCATGGCAGAGTTTCCTAATATTTAAATTCATTTTATTAATGCAACTTTGACTGGTATCAGAAAAAGTAAAAATCAACCCAAGAAACTGAGATTTCTATCCTTTCTCTGGTCATTTATCTAACCCATATAAGCTCACTAGTGTATATAACTTTACATATTGAGAAGATTTTATCCTTAAAAATAATTAATTCCTGTTTAAAATGGTTTATATATAACTCCCCTTATGTCCGTTTACCCGCCCATCCCCACATGCTGCAACTCTAGCACACCAGCTCACCTCTGACTGCTCAGATACTGTAAAATCTATCTACAATATACAATAGCTAGTTGTATTATTGGAGTAATTCATTTATACATGATCAAGCACAAAAACAAAATTGAAGAAAAATATTGATAAAGTAAGACCCCACACCACCTGTTAACAGGATTAGTTGGTGAGGTTTGTGATGTAAGAAATCCTGGAAGTCTGAATCCGTGTTTTTGAGACTGTCATCGGCATACAACAGTTTAAAGGTGGAAATGCTCAGCTAAGGTGCTGACTGCTTATGTCTCTCATCTTATGTCTTCTAGCATATAAAAAACAGCACATGGACTTGTAAGCAAGTAAAAAATTGTTTTCACCAGAGGGCATCTTTAGCAAAACTGTTAACTTGCCCACATGAGACAACGAGCTCATGAGGTGCTGCAGCAAGTGTTAGCATTTTTCACAGCAAAGCTTCCTGCTGCATGATCTCACCTTTAGTTTAAACGTATTGAATGTCTCCCAACAATCACCTTCACAGACCTTTAAGATGTACAAGTGACGGACAACACAACAATGATTGATAATTAAATTTAGGACTTTTCATTAGTCTCTACTGACCGTTTTAAGGAAACTGAATTTTCATGGTTCTTAAGGCTTTTCAACACCTGCAGGTTTTCCGTTGAGGATTTCTACAATGCATTTTGGCATTTGCTTGTTATAAAAATGGAAAGGAAAGGATTATTAAAGGCTAATCTGATTTTATGAAGTAAATGATTTTCACTGTATCACCACCCTGCCCCCATTAATCTTTCTTCCTCTTCACACCTAAACAGAAACAAAGCCAC
This sequence comes from Amphiprion ocellaris, assembly GCF_022539595.1. NCBI lineage: Eukaryota > Metazoa > Chordata > Actinopteri > Pomacentridae > Amphiprion > Amphiprion ocellaris. The sequence continues at coordinate 13,136,205 of NC_072782.1, forward strand.
ACTGATTATGTGACCACTTACTGAACAGGAACTAAGCTGGCTGATAAAGAAACAGCATGTCAACGTGAGAAGTTCAGTTCTAACAGGCTCAAAGCAACATTATTAAGGAACCCTGACCTGTGATGAAGTGCAAAGATGATTTCCACTTTCAACATGCAAACCACAGTCAGAATATTCTCACATCTGGTGAGCAGTTCTGTGAAACTCATGCATTAAAATACATGAGGCTTCCTGTAAATGAAGCTCTTGATGACAGCATCTGAGTTCAGAGGTTGCTTACTTCATTTCATTGTGTCCACACACTTTCTTGGACAAACCCAGGAGATCTTTGGCGTATTTCTCTTCAATTGAAGCCCTGCGAGGAACAAACGGGGGGAAAAAAGGAATGCCAGCAATGAACAAGATGACAAAAAGGGCGACCTGCAGGTGAATTTACATGGGAAACACACTGACATCAGTGATGGGAAACACCTTATCACTAATTTACATTTTACATCCAGTGGACATTTCTAGGGACGGACGTAAATTTAAATGTTAGGTAACTGCCTTTAGAAAGACAGGGCTACATGGTGCTATGAACAGAGCTTGTGTTCCTTTAACATCAAGTTGTTTTGCATCAATTTACATTGAAAAAATGTAGGAAAATTAAACTAAATATAGAAATTCTTATTTAGAATTTATCTCATATAAGTGGAGGTTTGTGTATAACTGAATAATCAATGACAATATAATAAAAGACAGTTCAAATATATCTTTATAGGAGAAGTTATGAATGCTAATAAGCACTGAACACAAGTAAAAAAAAGTCAAATGAGAGTTAGAAAGCATTTATTAAATGTTCAAATAATGCTTATAAATGCTACATGGGGATGTTTTCCAAACAGAGCTCACAGGGTAAAGTCTAATTGCTCTAGTCTAGTAGCTTTTCTTTGAGATCTGAACATTATTCCATGATTATGCTGTGACAGAAGACAACTATGATACTTTAAAAATGAAATACTGATATCATGTTAGTATCACACATATGATAATATTGTAAATGATACAGCCTCAGTTGGACACTAAAACATCCATACAGCTCAGTTGGTGGTTATTAACTCTCTCTCCACCTCCCTACATTTGCATTTTAAGTATAAATTATTTGCAATAAAAGAGGCAAAACACACAAAAGAGTTAAACATGAATTTGACTGAGCGTTTAGGTTTTCCTAGTTCCTCCTATGTGATCACTGTGAAGACTTTGGCCTCCAGAATTATAAAATGGAAATATGCTGTCATGAATTCCCCAAAAGGATAATGAGCACAGATCATAAACAAACACACAATCTGGTACTTTAGGAAAAAGGCTGATGACAAGGAAATGACCGTCCACACAAATTTCAATTCAAATGGCCTGAATTTCTTATCTTGTGCTGACTCAGACTAATAAGGAACTCCACGAGTCAAATAAACACGTTAAAATGATGAGGTGTAAAAGAGGGACTTCTGTTTGACTAGTCTTTGGTGCTAATGTAGAACAAATAGACTGACAGTAACTGAGTCAAAGCTCCGTGTTCTAAATGTTCTGTAAATGCATTTATTTTTGCATGCTAAGACATTATTTCATTCCATTATAAGTACATTGAGACAATGAAAAAAAACCTGAGATAAATTCCTCATGCGTGCAAACAAACGTGGCCGGTAAAGCTGATTCTGATTTAGCTTTTTATTTTCATGCAGCACACTTTACTTCCAGCAGGTTTCATTACTGTACTTTTCATTTCAAAAAGTATTACTCCTGTTATTTTGCAAATCACAGGGGTTAAAAAAATACTTTCTATACACTAAATTGGGGAACTTATAGTTATGTTGTTACATAATATCCTTCCTTGTTATTTCCATTGTGTTTTACACAATATTGTGCTGCTACAATTACCTGTTACTAGTTTAAAAGCATCATATTTGAACCCTAGCTGCCAACTGAACTTGTGTGTTTGTGTCTGAGTGCACAAGAAAGCAAGGACAGATTAATTATTATTTGAGGAAGAAGGATTTCAAAATTCAAATGTGAACCTTTGCATGACTCCATCATAAAATCTATTTAAACTGTGCTTCACAATAAATGATTTGTTACAAACACTTGCTCAGTTCGTAGAAGAATTCAGTTCTGCTGCTCTAACACAGTGCAGCAATGTGCAGGTTTAAGTTTAAAAGGAGGGAAAATCTTCCAGATCAGGGCATTGAATTAACTTCATTTAGATTCACTGCTTGAGGAAATATGCGTATTCAGTGCTTTAGAAATGACTTTTGCGGCATTGAATAGTGTGTTTGCTTTTTCTTTCACATTTACACTTAACCCTCACCCTAAGCCACAACTTTTCATGTGTGTTTGTTTGAGGCTTGCAGAAAGTTGCACCGGTAAACGCAGCACAATTTGCTGTAACATTTCTGAAATTTCAAAAAGATATTCTGTAGTGAAAAACTGTATGACTCAATATGTAATTGCGGGACTTTTTGTATCATAGTTGACATTTTTGCTGTTTTCAGGCCTAAAATCAACATGGCCGCCTATAACCAAACACCACATGGCATTTTTACAGAAAGATTCTTCTAAATATTATTTACACAATTGGGTAAAATTGAAATTGAAAGTTATTTATAAAGATATTGTAGTAAACCTGTTGACATGCGATAAATCCACACTTGACTCACACACTACTTTATATTAAATAACTCAGAAAGCCTTGGAGTCTTGCCAGTCTTTTCTTCAGGAGGAAATGACATCATGTGGAGCAGGTCATGTGATCTGGAATTAACTCACTTCATTGAGAGGTGTTTTTGTAATGGGGAACTTAGTTGAAAGTGATTTCTCGGACACAGATACAATTTGTTATTTTTCATATAAAATTTTATATTTTGCAAAAAAAGAAATATCTGTCATGATTATCTCAACTTATTAAAAAGAACACAATCAAAACTATTTCTGAATGAGCTCATTTTATTATTGTTTAGCTAATTAGAAGGGGATTGTTGTTAAATTCGGACGGTTATTTAGTTGACATTTTAGTGATATCCAGTCATTTTTTTTTATTAATAAGTGATTATTTCCATAATATATAATTATGGAATTTGTAAAGACATGATCATAATGAACATAAAAAACATTAATTTTTTACTTTTAATAAAAATGCATACAAGATATATCCCATGGACTTCAAAAGTCCCTCAATTATATATTAACCTAAAGAATGAATTTTGGTATTTCTCCATCAGAAATCCATGCTATCACTGAAACATGTTGCTCCCCCTCAAAAATTTGACCTCAATACCCCTAAAATCTACTTCTCTGAACCACTTCGGCCTTGCAGAGTCATAATTATGCTATCAACCCACCCACCTACCTCCACTACAATCCCTCTAATGTCTTGAGACGTCATAACATTTATACGCTGATCAACTTTGCAACTTCTGTGGTGTAGATTCTCAGTCATCCAGGTCATGGTAATCCTAGAAGCTTCAGTAAAAAGCAACTGAAAGAGAAGGCAAGAACCTGACAGAAAAGTCCAGCTGCTTTTTTTTTACTGAAGCTCCTCAGATTCCCACAATAATGACTTAACAAAACCAGAAGTTCATGTTCCTCCTTTTTCATAGGTTTCTATTTCAATTCACTCCCTTCATCTTTTGTTTGTTCTCCAGAAGCTCCATCTCAGTCTTATACATGACAAAACATGAAGCCTTTTATATTCAGTCAAATAAAGTGGGCTGTAATTCTGTGTTCATAAAACCCCAAGTATTTATGATTTTATCACACTGGATCAGTTTCTGTCACATAAACTTACATTCTACCCATCCAACCTGCTGCCATTAACTGACTACTACTGGAAGTCTTGAGTTGATTCTTGCTAACTTGTGCTTGAACAGAATAAATACATATTTCCATCCTTGCTTGTTGTATCTACTCTCAGATGTACATCGCATTGGACAAAAGCATTTTGTGGCATCCTTATATACTGTATATGGATCATAGCATTACCTGGCTTTCATGAACTCCTCCACCTCCTTGCATACTCTCTTGCCATCATTGAGATACTGAATAATGGCATCGTATCCCCCAGTGCAGGTCAAGTCTGAGTTCTGTGAGCAAGATCAAAAATTCTGCTTTTATAACTTATATAAATAGACAGTGTCTTCTAAATTCATTATGACTTCAAAACAGGTATCTTATAAGAACACAAACCTGCTTATATCACTTCCTCTGCTATCACTTTGCCAACAAACTCTCTGTCTAAACTTGTTCAACAGACAGAAATGAACACTCCAGGATGGCAGGCTCTTCGCTGCAGAGTGTAAATTGATGTTTTGAATTGTACATCTCCGTAATTTAGGTAAGATGAGGGCAGCAGTCTCATCTGTAATCATCCTCATCATGGAGACTTTCTATCTCTTTAAAAGTTATGGGATATTGCTCATTCAGAGTTCAGTGTTGCACTGCTAATTTAGTCTGTAAGGAAATCCACTTTTTCATAAATGAGGTAGTGGAATGGAACTTTTACAGAAGTAATGTACTGAGAAGTAAGTTAAATGTTGCACAGTTTACTCCACTACAATTATCTGACAGACATATTTACAGTACAAATTGCCATTTAGGATTTCAGATCCTAAACATGTGATCTAACTACAGCAGTAAATATCACTTACACATTAATACACAGCAGTCATTTTTCTAGTATTGAGTGCCTGCTCATGTTATTCATGTTCTTTAATCTAAGTCCAAATTGGACATCTATTTGTAATATTACAGCAGTAAATACAACATACACATTAAAAGCACAGCACTATTCATTTTCCAATAATACAGGGTATAATAATGAAAATACAATAGTGTCCTGATGCTCCTGAGTGCATAGTTACCTTTTTCTGTTCTTTTAAATAATAATAAAAAATATTTCCAAAAAGGAACTGTTTCAATTTTTTGTTGTCAAATAAAGAATTTGAATGGTTTCAAAAATAGTCTCTAATCTCCATCACAACTGAATAGAAAAAGAAACTGCAGTTAAACAATAAAATCACTTTACAAAACACTTCCTTTTCACGATTGTGTTGCTGTTTCAGCCAAAAGTTTCATTTACAAATAGTAACGAATAAATGAAACGCTAAAGAAATAACTCACCCAGAAGAAATCCTTGTAATGAAGGTTTTTCATAACTGAAAAGCTTCAGACAGCAGCTATCACACTTCCAGACTCCACGCAAACTGACACGAAAGACCTGCACGAAGCCGGTCACACCGACGCATGCGCAGTGATGATGACAAAAGGCGGCCCTAAAGACTGATTATAGACAGATTATAAAAACAAATTCAGAGAGTGTGCTGCCATCTGGTGACTGATGGGGGTAATTACATGGTTTACATGCCGTTCAAATCATAATTTACACCAGTCAAACATAGCATTATGACCACCTGCCTAATATTGTGTTGGTCCCATTTTTGCTGCCAAAACAATCCTGACCTGTTGAGGAATGGGCTGCACTAGACCCCTGAAGGTGTGCTGTGGTATCTGGCACCAAGATGTTAGCAGCAGATCCTTTAAGTCCTGTGAGTTGCGAGGAGGGGCCTCCATGGATCGGACTTGTTTGTCCAGCACATCCCATAGATGCTTGATTTGAGTGAGATCTGGGGAATCTGAAGGCCAAGTCAACACCTCAAACTCATTGTTGTGCTCCTCAAACTATTCCTGGACCATGTTTGCTTTGCGACATGGCACATAATCCTGCTGAAAGAGGCTAGATGGTCTGAAACAATGCTTAGGTAGGTGGTACGTGTCAAAGTAACATCTACATGGATGGCAGGACCCAAGGTTTCCAGCAGAACATTGCTCAACGCATCATACTTCCTCCGCCAGCTTGCCTTCTTCCCATAGTGCATCCTGATGTGTTCCCCAGGTAAGTGAAGTACACGCACCTGGCCATCCACACGATGTAAAAGAAAACATGATTCATCAGACCAGGCCACCTTCTTCCATTGCTCCGTGGTCCGGTTCTGATGCTTACATGTCCATTGGTGGCGCTTTTGGTGGTGCACAGAGGTCAGCATGGTCAGACCCTGACTGGCCTGCAGCCCCATATGCAACAAATGTATACTGACACCTTTCTATCAGAACCAACAACAACTTATTCAGCAATCTGAGCAACAGTAGCTCGTCTGTTGGATCGGACCACACGGGCCAGCCCTCGCTCCCCATGTTAATCAATGAGCCTTTGCCGCCTGTGACCCAGTCGCCGGTTCACCACTGTTCCTTCCTTTTTTGATACCACATTTGATAGATACTGACCACTGCAGACCAAAAACACCCCACAAGAGCTGCAGTTCTGGAGATGCTCTGACCCAGTCATCTAGCCAACACAATTTGGTCCTAACCACACTCACTCAAATCCTTACGCTTGCCCATTTTTCCTGCTTCTAACATCAACTTTGAGGACAAAATGTTCACTTGCTGCCTACTATATATAACCCACTAACAGGTGCCATGATGAAGAGAAAATCATTGTTATTAACTTCACTTGTCAGTGGTCAGAATGTTATGACTGATCAGTGTATATCAGTTTATAATATTTATAGTAGTACAAAGTGATGTCCAAGAATAAAAAACATGTCCATATTAAAAAACCTCATTTTGTGAGGTACATGCCCAATATTATAGATTCTGAATCAAGGATATGATGAGAATCAACAGTGAAAAATGCAAGCTTTAGTCTGTATTAGTTACTGTCATCAGAACATACAGACATGAACAAAAATTTACATTCACTTGTAAAGACCATGTATATCATGGCAATCTTTTTCAATCTGACCTTAAGTCTGACTTAAATTAGTCATACTTTTGAGCATGACTTTACCTATTTATCCATTAAGTTGTGTTGCTACTGTTAATGGATGAATGGCTAAAAAAGACTATTTTTGATTTCATCTGGGGATGAATCTAACATTCATTTTCATCCTTGATTATTCTCTTTACTTACTTGGAAAAACTGGTTGGTGTATCAATGCCAGAAAAAAGTGTTAAATTCTCATCTTTGCTTGTTTTGTCCAACTAACAGTCTCAAACCTAAAGTAAATTCAGTTGCTGACTATTATTCTGTTGATCGACTCATCAATTATCGATTAACTTCTTTAGCTCTAGTTTCAGATATATTTCTCCTGGAGTGTATCTTGGAGGTTAATAAAAGCTGTAGAAGTGACACTCAGGTGAAAGTGCCTAAATATATTTACTCAAGTACTGCAGTCATGTACAAATTTGACATACTACCTTATTATACTTCACCTCCTGTACAGCAGAGGGACTGCTGCACTGCATTTATCTGACAGCTGCTGTTAATGGTTTTCTTACACAATAGAATGGTTACATACAAAAGATATGAACCAGTAAAATAATAATATAAACCATTGTTATTATACATATAGTCAATATTTTATAATCAATTAACCAAAAAAACTGTCAAACACTCAAATGACTGACAGAAAATGTATTTACAGCTGTTCCAACTGGATTTTTAAAAAAAAAAGCAGCGTAAAGGTTTCATTCTGAGCTCTGACAAACCAAACAGTGCATCAAGATAAACATCTGAATTTATAACAAAAAAATTCAGGATCTGTAGCCTGTTTGAGGCTAAAAAGTACTCCATATAGACATGAAAGCCTCAGTAATAATAATGTAACAATTTCACCTATAATAAATAAAAAACTGTCTGCAGACTATACATGAATACAATATTTTAAAGGCAGGACATTGACTTATTATGGAGCGTTATTACAGTAACTGCTGATATTTTACATTTACTGTCTTACTGTCAGTAGCAGCTGATTTAAGGCCCCGGTTTTCAAATCTGATTATTAAAATCACACCTGTGTGCTCTTTGTTTTACTTTGTGTCTTTCCCTATCACGGCCCATTCAATATTGATCCAATCAAAGAACAGAGCCAGCAAGTTATTGTTTAACCAATAAACCCACTCAAAGTATGCAAGTATGAAGTTCAAATTAATCTGTCAAACCCAGTTATGCTGCTAAGGCTTTATAATTTACTTAGTATTCCTGAACACACACACACATTGGTTATTGTTCCTATGTCCAAGGTGTGGTGGAGCAGTGAGGTAATTTATTTTCTGAAGCGTCTTGGACAACAACAACAACTTTGTGGTACAAAATATCACACAACTAAACACTGTGAAGGTACAGAAACAGTGATAAGCATGTTCACAGCATAATTACAGCGAAAACACACAAACTATCTTCATGGTGCAGCGATAAAAGACGACCTGAGACGTCAAAGCATTTTACAGTTCTTTTATCAGCAGCAAGTGTCCGCACCCTCTACAAACATGTGACCGCTGTGAATGAACTACACTGTGCATGAAATTATGAGAGGTGGAAAACACACATTTAGTCTTGGAGTATATTTACTCACAAATACAGTTTTAAGGTGCATTTGTCTGACAGCTTTAGTTGTTATTTTCTTTACAGATCAACTGTAGTGTGTAGTGACATGGCAAAATACATGACACTGTTAAAGTGTGAATCTAAAGCGACATTTCTCCTTTAAACTTCTCAGATTATTTAATTAAAAGGCATACTATGGAACCCTTTCACAATAAAATATGTAAAAATGGCCAGTGTTATATATTTTGTTTACTTGTGCAGATGCAATGACAGAAATGTTTCCAGCCATGTTCAAACCCAGAGAAATCCAGTTTTATTTTATATAACTGTGTCTTTCATTTTGGTCACCTGACAATGGCGTCATATCCTCTTTACCTGCTGTAACCAGGGAGACGCACTAAACACAAGATGACACGTCAGAGAATGCGGACAGAAGAAGAAGTCATCAGACTAGCCACTCTGTAGTTTGTTTTCGGTTTTGGTTTCTATTCATTATGTTGCTAACTCTTAATAAATCAAAGATATCTGAGTGTGAGTGTTTTAACCACTGGAATGTCCCATGATTCAGTTCCATTCATAACTCTGGCAAAAGTTTAGAGCTGAATGATCTGCAATAAAAAAAAAATCCTATTGGGATTATTTCCAGGTAGTGTGATTCATTCTTTTCCACTGAAACAAATCTGGAAATGATAATGAGATTTTTGCTGCAGTGTGTTCCAAACAAGCCAGTTCCCTTTTGTCTGGAGAATCAGATTTGTAGGCTTCAGCATCTCTGTATCAACACAATGCTTCATTTCCTCATTTATGAAAAATTGTAGTTCCTGTGATTTGGACATTGCATTTGGCCATACTATGATTTCGAAGATGTTTTGATTCACTGTTCAGCCCTACTGCACAGGGGTCATTGAAGCTCAAATACCCAAATTTTTAGAATACACCATGTCCCAAAAGTTCAATCTCCCCAGAAAAACAAAGCCCGAAGACTGAATATGCAATATAATCAATTTATTCAATAACCAGTATTTCCCCCTTTCACTTTGATCACAGCTTTCAGTCTTTTAGTCTTTCAGGCATGGAATGTACGAGGTTCTTGAGTGTGAATGGTTCTATCTTCCCCTACTCCTGCACAGCCCTAGAGTTGAGCTGTTTCATGGTGGTCGGTGGTAGACTGATAAAGACGCAACTGTTCAGGATTCCCGAACAGTTCTCAATTGGGTTGAGGTCAGGGGAGTTGGGTGGCCATTGCCCCAAGTAGATGCTCAGAACACCATTGCTGAGTCATACTTGCACCATCTCGCATAGATATCAATTCCCAACATCTGTTAAACATTTTCCATTCAGTCACAGGCTCTGCTTTTTTCCTCCTGGCCAAAACTGGAAGTAGCACCTTTTCTAGAATGTTGTTGGTGTAACATTGTGCATTAACAGTGGTACCTTGAAGCACAATGCGCAGCTCTGAGAGACCTGAAGTGGACACAGCCCCCCCAAACCATACTATGGGCACTGAATTTCACTTGCTCAGAAGATCTTTTTTTTTCACAAACAGTACCTGATTGACCAGGCGGAACCCATTTTGATGACAAACAATCAAACATGTGGGAAGAACAAACTTTTGGGACATGGTGTAATTTCTGCTTTTTACAGCATAAAATGCAGATATTTACAAAGATATTTGAGAAAATTAGCTCTTTTAGCTATCTGTTGCGTCTTGCTCACATAAATACATCAGAAATAAATATACATCAAGGCATGAAAGCTATAACTTTCCACTAGAAAAACCCTAACTATCCTAACAGATCTATGTATAAATATATATATGTATATATGTTGAGTGCATATTAGCGAAAAAAATTGAGGTCAACTAGCAATGTTGTCTGAATCATATGTAGGTGGATGTCACAATAATACAAAACAAAACAGAATACTTTTTAATACATAAAACAGTTGGTGACAAAGATGAAAAGAAAGGTATTGTTGTTGAAAATCTTTGGTAATTATCACTGCCTTATGACATCAGGACTACATCAGCATAATGTGGCCATGTGACCAAATACATAGATCTGTTAGGTTAGTGGGGGTTTTCTATTGGGAAATTTTCATGCCTTCACATATATTTATTGCTAATCTGATGTATGTATGTGAGCAACTGTTTGATATGATCAAAATAAATTTTCTTTCTTTGTGTTCCATTAGGAATGAACTTGGCCTTCAAGACCAATGTCACTGTTTAAGTGTGAGTACATGTCTATTTATAGTGACTGGTTGAGAGTTTAACTTCAAACTTCTCCTTCAATAAGTATATCGATTCAGTAAATAAAACAGGTAACAGTTCACTGCCTCTTAAGCGTACAAAGTGGTGGCAAAGAATGAAAATACGTCCATATTAAAAAAAAATATTTGGTTAGGTACTTGTTCAAAATTGTAGATTCTGAATCAAGGATATAATGAGAAACAACAGTGAAAATTTCAGGCTTTAATCTGTAATAGTTCCTGTCATCCAAACATACAGACATGAACAAAATTGTACATACACTTGTAAAGACCACACACACATACACGAAACAGTTATGAACTTTAGTTCTTTTGTAGATTTATAATCTGCTTGTTCAAAAATATACATACAACAATGCTAATATTTGGTTAAACATCCTTTGGCTTTGGCTAGCAGGTGATAGTTTGTGTTTTCTTCTAGACCATGGCAGTGGAATCTGTAGCTGCTTTGAAATGGTTCCAAGCGACCTTCCTGACTTCTTCAAGTCAATGATTTGCTTTTTCAGATCTTTGCTGAGCTCCTCAAGCTTTCCCACTCTCATGTTCGTGTCTGAGTCTAATGTGTGTATCAAAAGGGCCCTATTTAAATTGCCTCAGAGGAGTCACCAGCTGTAGTAAATTTTAACTACTCACAAAAAATTAAGAGGCCATACCACTAAGAAAATTTAACTAACATCTTTCTACATCACTAAAACATATCATTCAAGTTGCTACATGTATATTTTTGACCCAGACAATTTTGTCATTTTTTCAGAAGACCTATACTAAATCTGTGAAAGAACCAAAATGTACGATTGTTTTTTGTGACAAAGACACATGGATTTCAATTATTCCATCACAGAAAATGTACAGTTATAGGAGTCACTGGAAACTCTGACATGATACACATGGTCTTTACAAGTGTATGGAAACTTTTGCTCATGACTATAGCTTTCAATTTCAGTTTGAGAGAAAAGGTGGTAAAATTGAGTCGACAGGAATTAAAAAGTAGGTCAAGCTTGATTACAATGAAATTACACAATATGAACATGCGACTGAACATAATATAAACAATAGCATTAATACAATATCTCATCCGTGAGCTTGACATCTGCCCGAGTAGCGTCGAATAGATTAGCAGTGGAGTTGAGGACAATTTTTTTCTGTTTTGCCAAAATTCTACATTCACAAATGTAAACAAACAAAAAATTTGATTGTATTTATGGAGGTATTGGAGTAATACATTTCAACATTGTCATCCTCACAGAAGAAGAAAGTTTTTTTTTTATTTATAATCAATTACTGTCAAGGTTGTTGATGTGAATTTACTACTATGCTCTAACTTTGTCTTCTTTCTATGTAGATTATTTAATCTACATTTTTAAAATCTGCTGTCCTTTTCTGTTTAACAGCTTTTGTTTTGCTCTCTCAATGATCCAACAGTGCAGTAAATTGTAAGGCCTTCTTCTGTTTCTCTGTAATGTATGTCGGCAGTTTGTCATCTAGACCAATCCATTTTTGTCACGTACATCTGCAGTTTTTTCTGTCACTACCCAACCAAACATAGTTGGGAGCTGAAACATAGATTGACTGGTCAATGGAGAGCGTTGCCTTCCGTTTTTACCCCACATTACTGCTGATACAGTATGTAGTTTGTAATCAAAAACAACACCTCCCATGATTCTTTGTTTCTTCACAATGTCATCAAGCAACATCTTGGCAAAAACTGGACAATAATAACTATAATAAATGAAGAAACTTAAGTGAAGTTAACCATTTTTTTAAAGCAAAGATTACTAAAAGGTCATTTAAAAGGCATGCATATGTGTGACTAAAACTTTTCAACCCTGAGGCTGGGAACTACTGGTCTAAACTACTGATCTGTAGACAAAGCAAGCTCCACTCAACCAGGTACAACAGTAAACAGCTGATCACACATCATGCCATGAGTGTCACCGAACTGACAGTGTCATGCACATTATTGTGATCTGAATGCCACTACATTTCCTTCAGCTTTGAATGCATTAGTTATACGTATAATTTCTTCTTTGACGTCAAGAAGAACTTGTGAACCTTTACATCAAAAGGTTCACACTGTCATAATTTAACGTATTACTGAAATCATGATGACATATTCTCTTTATTCCGAGTGACGTAATCTTCCTGCAACGTAGCCGGCAGTGGTCAGATCACCTGATTGTGCACTATTGTATTTTCCAGGGTACTTCCCATTTCTCCAGAGCTGAAAACGTCTGTTCTGCAGCAACAGGGGCAAGTTGTGGCATGTTTTTGATGCCTGTACTGTGCAGAGTATTGAGACTTCACGCAGTTTTAAAAGAGAATCACATGTGTACACTGAGTGCACACATGTACATGTTTGATACTGAAGTCAGCGCCTGAGTGTTTAATTTAATTAGAGGTGCTTTTGGTTGAATGAAATGCCTCATTACTTGTAATCACTGGACAACAAGAAGTTCGCTAGTACAATGCTTTGATGGAAAAAAAATCACGTGGCAAGTTGGTTATTTTGAATATTCTGTGTTTTCGTTTATATAATGCATGAAATTACATTAGTTCTCTGTACATTCTGAGAAACAGACACTGTGTTTAAACATCTTATCACTATTATCAGGTCATTAGGACAGAAAATAGGCCTGTTGTTTTCCATTTAAAGTGCCCTCTGAGAGAAAAAAATAAACCTTCATGGCGGACTTATATAAGCGTCACTTCGAACAGCGTGGCCTGTTGTGATGAAATGTTTTCCACGTGATGCACTGCAGCTACTTTGCCGCGGCTAGACGTCGTTTTACTTTCTATATGATGTTGCTTCTGACCTCGATAAATATCTTATATGTTTTTGTGTCTGTTAATCATCTAATATTGTTTAAAATCACCGTCTGGCACAAACAACACAAGTGTGTGTTCAACAAAGTGTAAATAAGGTATATGTTTCATGTTGCACCGATGGTTAAAGGATTCCAGAACAGTCTTGTAAACAAAGCTACGAGAAGGAGGAACTTGGCTGACTGACGGGGATTCCTGAGCGGTGTGCTTACATCACTGAGAGTACTTAAGTTTGACCTGCTATCAATAGTTCAAACCTGTTCCTTCTTGTCAAGCCACAACTACAGAGCTTTATAAGCACTGAGAGGAGAGAAAAACCTGAACTTGTAAAGCTTTCTCGGCTGAGGGATTATCATATCTGTAAAAATGGCTGGCCATGGTGAGTATCAGAGCAGATTTCATTGCATTTATTTTACTTAAGCTCCATCTACATAATAATTTGAGTTTCAGATTATGTGTACCTAACCTGTCTTATCTAAACTTTGCCCTCAGATCTCACTGCTGCTATTGAGCTCTGTGCTCGCGAGCTCCGACAGGCTGGAGACGAATTTTACTGGAGATACAAACTGCTGGAAATACTGATCAAGAACTACAAGACTGTCTCTAAAGTAAGATGAGACGTCCGACCGCATTGAGAGGGATCGGATCTTGTGAACCTGGAAGGCGGTGAGCCAAAGCAGAAGAGTCTTGGATATAGACTCATCCCTGATTGGAAAATGGTGGCTCTCAAGTGGGATGTACATACATGAGCTTGTGGAAACACCTTGCTGGAGTTGCTGGATGTCAACTGGCAGTGGACTTGACTTAACACCGGAGCTCTATGGAGAAACAAACATGGCGGATGGTGTTGACCCACTGATTCAGACCTGTGGCTGACTGGACGAAAGAGGAACATCGGTACAGAAGTTGTCTGCTCCAGATGCTGATAGTCACATGTACATACTGTATGTGGACATTTATGCATATTGTACTCTGTTATAAGGCTGTCACATTCATGTTAACTGAAGATTTGGAGGTAATGTGACGCTGCGCTTATGGATGTGCTCAAAACTCTTAAAAAAATGTTTGCTTAATGGGAGCATTTAATGGGTTGCTAATAAAAGATGCATATTCAGCGAACTTAGTACGTGGTCATGTGTACTGTCTGTTGTTGTCCATGATAGAAAAGAGCGAGTGACTATGGGACTGAAGCTAACAGTCAGTTAAAAGATTTAGCATTGGACATTGTTGGAAAACACAGATCTACTATTTTTGTTCAGATTTCATACCTAATTAAGCAATTTTTCTTTAACTAAAACCACATTAATCACAATAATTACTCAGAAGGGGACCATCTTCCAAGCCTTCTCTGAATTTCTATATGATTACTGTTTTTATTAATATTTTTTAATAATGAAAAATTGCATCACAAATACAAAATGGCAGACGGTGGTAGAAGTGTACCCATTATTCTACAAGAAACTTATAGATACAAAAATACTCTCTGATCAACTGCGCAGAGTAGGAATAGCTCTGACCACACATATGGCTTAGTCATTTTTTAGTCATCCATTATATTCAGGTCATCAGGGCCCTATGTGTTACGTTAGTGACAAAATGATAAATAATATTATGATCAAATTCTTATGTGATAGCTTATAAAAATGAAATTGTGAATTACTGTGCACACTAAAAAAACACTTGGGGAGGTTTTACTGTGATATCTATTAGTAAAAAATCTCTACCTGTAAATAGTGATTGCCAGTAAAAAAAAATTACACAATGTTTTTTTGCCCCAGTCTGACTCAGAAATCTGTGCTTCAGGGATACTTACACACATCAGATATTCCAGTTTTACTTCTCTCCGTATTCTAAAAATGGATACAGAAGGGTTTGTTTATATGTGAGTTATAGCCTGATCTATAAAACATTTTATTCCTAAATATATGAAGAAAGTTTGTTTCCTTGCCGTTGACAATACTTTATGATGATTATAGAGTCATAAAAAAGAGATGCCACAATCCCCTCCATAAAAACCTTCCACTCTTACATGTCAGCAAAATGAAAAAAAAAGAACTTTGAACATGGCTTTATCTAATGCTCAGATTTCTGTTCAGGTTGTTATGCACATTAACTTATTTTTAATGAGACAATGCCTCATTTGCATATTAAACATAACATTTTCAGGAAATTTGTAAAACCAGAAATTATTGTCATAATGCAGATGTTAGTACATTTTGCCCTAAAGTGCATTTAAATGGTTGATGCACAGCATCCACTACAGATGAGCACCTCACTCAAAATATTGAAAAAATCCAGTTGGACATGTCTTTTGTCTATTTTTTTTTTTTTTTTTAACTAAATAGCCTAAAATGTTTAAGCCATGACTACACCGCTCATCTTCAAAGAGTTGGAAAGGAGCCCCAGTTGAAATTTCACTTTTAATGGCAAACACAATGCTAATAAACACAGATTCACAATAGTTTTGTGGATAAATACTCAATTTTACATAGTTGTGTAATTAGTTTCTAAATATTTCAAATTCATTTTTGAGAAATTTTTATCATATCTGATGGCAGCAGCTGGAGAAGTTCTGACAACTGACAGAACATAAGATGGAGATTGGATGGATTAAAAACACAAGACCATTACTCAGAAGACTGGGATTCATGTGAAACGAAAGTCAATGTTGACAAATTTTTAAAGCTTAATCAACCTGGCATTTAGTATATTGAACTTTATTTTTATTTTATTTTTAAATTGCAGTGGTTCCTCATTTTTTGTAAGCAAATTTCACTCATTCATGCTATTATTGTGAGCCTCATAGATTATTGTTTTTCCTTGTCAGTTGCAACTCGACTGTTGTTTGTCTCGGTTTCAGGTGGATTATGTTGGTAGCTGCTGAAGCAGGCTTAAATGAGTAATCTCAAACAGAAATAAGAAACAGGTTATTGACATCTTTGTTTGGACCCCACACGCCAAGAGTAAACACACCTTTACCCTGCAGACATTTTGACTCATCGTAGCAGGAATGCACAGGTGGAAGTGCTAACATTTACAATAACGCTGTTCCAAGAAGCACAAGAAGCATCTCTAGACATGTACCACATCAAACGCAGGGCTGAGCTAAGCTAAATGTAATACAGCCACTATTAATGTGAATAATTACACCTGCTTTGATGAGTTAAAATGCCTGGTGGTAAAACAGTCCATTAGGGAGTTTACTACATGATATGCAGCTCCATCTAGAGCAATAAAAGCTCTTACACACCACACCGCACTCCACAAGGCTTGTAAACAGACTTACTGGATGTCATCTTTGAAGAAACTGTTTTGAAAACATTTTGTTGCCCAGAGTGAAACTGGAAGAGTGATACCATTACTGTATCTGTGAGGAAAATAAGTAGCTGGAGCCAGCACACTGTTAGCTTAGCCTAGCACAAAGACTGGAGCTTGGGAGAAACTGCCAGCACAAAAAACACCACTAAGACTCACTAACAAACATGTTATACATTGTTTAATCAGTACAGAAATTGGAAGTTTTTATGTTTATAATAATGTGGCAGCTTATTTCCTCGTTGGGAGCACAAACGTTAATTGACGTAGCAGCTGCTAATGCTAAAAGGTCAGCACAAGGTCCCCACCACTCCCTGCAAAACTACCAATTTACATTTGTAAACTATCCTACAAATCCAACACACAGATTCGACAAAGGTAATTAGTAAGTCTTAGAGGGACTGACATAGGGTTTTTTGCCTCTTGGACAGAGCTAGGCTAACACTTCTCCCTGTTCCTAGTCTTTATGCTATGCTAAGCTAAGCCAAGCTAAGTTGCTGGCTGTAGCTTATTTGGCCTACAAACATGAGTGATATTAATATTTATATGTATCTTGACAAGAAAACAAATAAACATTGATACCAAATTATTTCATTAATATGCAAATTCATTCTTCAACTATTTTTTTAGTGTGCATGGCTAATATGTAAGAAAAATAACCATCACCATTTCCCAGAGCCCAAGATAAATCCTAAAATTGCTAATGGATTTTGTCGAACAATAAAGAGGATTAATCAAAGAAATAAAATATTCATATAACATAGACAGCAGCAAATGCCTCACATTATTAAGGTAACCACAAAGTTTGGCATTTTTGCTAAACAAATTATTCACACAATTAATAAAACATCTAAATAATGAATTTTAGTGATGCCTTGATTAAAAAAAAAAAAAATCTATCTGTAAACATACACAAAAAGTGAAATAAAAACCGCAGCAGAACATTGTAAATTCAGGCACTTAAAGGATCCTTACTTTATTTTGTGTGGTAATACAAAAAGCATACAGAATTATAGAGGATAGGAGAGAAGATCCCTTTCATTGAATTCCATTAGATCGTACACATAAAATGACTAATAATTACATACAAGCCTTTTCTCTGTAGCTACATCCACAAGTACCCCAGCCTTCCACCAGTAGCATGCATGGTCTCTGCTGTAAACGCATCTCAACAGTTCTTCATACCCATCAGTATTTTGTAGGTTGAAAAAAAAAAAGAAGACAGAACTATACTGTAAGTATGCCATCAAACAATATGTGATGTAACTTCATCCACAGATCACTCCCATCACACCAGAACAATGTCTATAATCGTGACTTTATAAGGTTTCCCAGAGCTGCACTGAAGCATGTTGGGAGTTAGTTTTTGTTCCAAATGAGTGCATGTTGTTTAAATATTTCAGTCATTGACAAGGATTATTCTGGGCCCAAGTAACCCTCCCATCATCTGCATGTATAAAACAATACGACGTGCCCACATGGGCATATTAGACAGAAATAACATCTAATTATGACATGACATACAAACTGAGAGATGCATCATACTGCAAGAGGGAAAGGATCAGCTCACCCAAATTACACAAAACATTTCCTCGCTTACCTCTAGTGGTAACTAGTGGTATAATATAATCCACCCAACATGCAGGTTTTATAGGGATCATTTCTTAAGTGGAAGGAAAACAGTTTATTGTCAAACGTGATTTAGTCACAGAGTAACTCCTGCTTGAGGTGCTGCCTATGATGAGAATTTTTCAGTTCACCCTCACTGTATTCAGAGACAAATATCCCAAAGCACAAACACTATCGTGACTGTCTGCATGACTAGATACCACTATAGTTAAGTGAGAAAAATTGTTTTTTTAATATATATATGCATATAAATTTGGGTGAATCAACCCTTTAACATTAACTAAACTGAAGCTAGCTCATTTGGCTAACAATATTCAGCCTATTAGTATAAGCAGGAACTAATGATCATTGTAAATTTTGTGTAGCTTGTTTAAAGATCCAAATCTGAACAGATCAGAACCTGTCCGTCCTGCATCTTTACATCTTGATTCATTATTTTAAAAAAATAGCAGAAGCATTGTAATTTATTTTTTCAGATGTGCAGAGGAATGATTTTAAAGTATGCACATAGCTCAATAGCTGTAGACAAAATAAGTGAGACCTTTTTTTTTATTTTACCATAGTTGCTAAGGTTCATAATTTTCAATCTCTTCTTCACAAGTGGGTTACTCAACCCATGAAAAATACCTATAAATACTATCCTACCTACAGGGCTATTGACTGTGCAAAATAGCTGATAAACGGCAGGCTACTCCAAGCATCGACTAGCAACATAAATAGAAATGGAAGACTAGCCACGTTCTATAAACTCAGAATGGACCCTCGCGAAAATAGAAAATAAAAGAAATTTGTCAGAGTTGAGGTTTAATTCTTCATTTAGGCCAAATTTTATTAGAGCCAAATTATCCACCGCACGCTTACTGATGCAGGAGCTGAACTCTAGTATTTATCCTCTCTGGCCTCCTCAAAATACAATGAGGAAGAAAGGAGGAAAGAGAATTTGAAGAGAAAAAAATGTGGTAAACATTCAGGTAGTCTGCTCTAACAGTAACCCTAAGCATGTACTCCCAACACAAGTGGGAATGAACAGGTGGAAGCAGGAGTGCAAGAGCATCAATAGCCGTGTGATCTGCTATCCTTTATCCTTGCATAAGCATGTGGGAGTATGGAGACCAGCTTTCAGATTCTGGCCTGATCTTGAAGTAATGTAGAGATGATGTTCCCGTGGTGTAGAAGGGAAACTTGGCCCCAGTCAATATCTTCATTTCCACCATGACTACTGTGGCTGCCACCTGCTGTGTTCTCTGATGTCATCTAACATTAACAGAAACCCATCTGTTCATAGTGTTGATGTTTTTTTAAGTAAATCCAGCTTTGCAGCGGCAGATTATTTACCTCAGCCAGTCGTTTTTCATTTAGAGACCGTTCCATCCAACCAACTGTTACTCGGTGAAGCCCACCACCAATCAGATTGCACTGTGATAATATGGACAACCACCAAAACGTCATCCGGAATAGATGTATAAACAGGCTCCCCAACCAAAATAGATTGTCTCATTAGAGTGAAGTCTGTCTTATTAAGTGAAGTCCTTCAACCAATTAAATAACACAGACCATAGCCAGATCTTTCAGTCCAAGTAATCAGGTATTTTCATTTAGTGAATGCCGCCACCACAGCCCACATTAGTTCGTTGGTGTTGGGCTTTGTGCTCTCTTTCTCAGGCTCCAGCTCTAGCAGAGTGTGGACTCTCTTCATGCCCAAGTCGTACTGGTCGTCTTGGAGTGGGGCGAAGGCGTTCTCAAGGACGTCAGATGAATGAGCCAGAAGAATCAGGGACAGAACTCGCTTGTCCATGCGGTGGGGATCATTGACCCACTTCTCCAAAACAGAGTCCTGGACTTTCTTGACAAGGCGCTGCAGGCAATGACATGAATGTGTGTTTTACAGATAGCTGTTACATGGATCACATTTAAACTTTGCATAGATTCAACTAAATAAAAGACCAAATGCAGAGAATAAACACAACAGACGTATGCCAATAATGCACTTTTTAAAAGAGAGTTAAATGAGAATCGTGACACCACAACACACACATTTCTGCGTGTTAACAATGAAGCTGCAGTTTAGCATATAGATTGAAAACAAGAAGAAACAACTGGTCACCAACCGGTTTGTTGGGCCTCATTCAGAACAAACGTAATATAACATTGTCTTGGCTGTAGCTTCATGTTTAGCAATATCTTAAACCTGCAAGAGTGAGAGAGCAGTTTTTACCCCTCAAGATAAAACTGCACTGTTGTTAATTAGCATAGATTGCTAGAGGATGTTTTTTTTCCTCTTTCCTACGAATTATCTATTAAAATGAGGAACGCATCCACTACATGAAGCATAAATCTAAAAATAATCTGCAGTAATTACTAGTTTGCAACATTATTACCCTTTTCTGTAATGCCAGATCAAAAGCAAAGTTCAATTTGAACTATGAGAGAAACAAAAAGAAAAGGTCAGCCTTGTAGCTTCATGCACAACAACAAATAACATCCTTTTAACCAGAAACAAAAATTGCTCTTTTCTGCTCCACTGAGTACTGATGGACAATGAGTTTTAGTCCGTCCTTTTCACCGTCAATAATAATGTTAAAACAGTATTTTATTTTGTTGTTAATAACTTTAAACCACTAAATTGAAGAAAGAGGGTTGATAAATATTAATAACATTTGTTTACTGCTAAACTGAGCCCCAACAGGGGACCTAGAGACAAACACACATGCATGTTTTGTTAGCAGCATTACTGAAGAGGAAGGACCATAGTAGAATTTAAATAAGCCAAAGTATACATTTCCCTCGAGTCTTCTCAAAAGACAGCCCCTTCATTAGGTCCATTATAACAGAAACGGTGCAATTATAAGTCAAACCTATGGAAAATGAAGCTGAGAGTGTGACTGTTTCTCTCATAAAAGCAGACTAAACTAAAATAATTGTGGTGCAATTAAGTAGTAACTTCCAATTCAGGCAGCAACTCAAACACCGATCGAGCTATTTTAACTCCTTTACTTGCAAAACTTGACTGACTGGATTTTGCAACAAAGACCAAGAGAACACTGCTGCCCCATACCTGTTTGATGGTGCTGTTGGTGAGTGGATGTGTGGTCATGTCAAAAAGCAGGAAGTTCTGTTTCTCTGTGGTGAGAACTCCTTTCTCTACCAGGTTTTTTGCCAGGCGTTCTCGGACATTTCTCAGCTGGTAGTGCAGCTTGAGGGGATTCCAGGTCTCTCCTGCAAGACAAGGGGAGATCCACTTTTAGACATAACAAAATACTAGTGTGTACATCGATATCATTTCATCACTTTACCTGTTTGAGTCAAGAAAAGAGTCATCATTTTCAAATTCTTTATGGTGCTGATGTGTTACAATGTGGACAATGCCCATAAACCAGAACATTATATCGATGACTGCTTCTTTAACTACCGTCATTTGATGAAATAAACTGTTAATACATTTTTGTCAAACTGATTAAAGTATTCCCAATCAATCTGATGCCTTACAAGGGCAAAAACAACACAAGGTATGAAGATAAAAACATCCACATGTCCATCAGTGGGGTGTACCACGAGGCTAGTTTGACATAGCTAGGCTTTCTCTGTTTAAACTTGGTTAGTCTAGTGTTGCCAGTTCATTCTGTAGAACATAATGATCCAGCTGCACCAAATGATCATTCTGCTACAGGAGGAAAAAAAATGCTCTAGTAAAGGATCCTGCTTTGGTGTTCATTCAAAACAGTGACGGTGGAGTTGTAGTGATGGAACATTTGCACGCAAGGGGACGAGCACTGAGATTAAAATGGATAATCCACCAGAGAACCTAGCATGGCTGTCTTATGGCATGATCCAGATCCTCAGCAAAATTTAAGATTTTCACTGTGTTATATTGCTTTCCAGGTGTTGTTATTGCTGAGCGAAGAAAACGGTAACACAGAGATAGCGGAATGGAAGGACAAAGCTGGGTAGGCAAAGCCCAAAACCCCTACTAACGTTCTTTGTTAACTCAGGCTTTCGTCACCAGACTCTGTGCGCACACTCATGAAAGTGGCATTTTTCTCACCATGCTTTGCGTCTGTATAAAATGTACAGACTGTGTGCCGCCTGCTTCAGTCAAGAAAAACAGGTTGTTATAATGGAGAGCTATGAAGAATACAAACAATATGGTAAAAAGTAGTGCTAATGGAAATGAAGTAAGCTGTTAGAAAATTGATACGCCTGTAAGTTAATAGAGTTATTTTGCCACACTCAATGCAGCTGCTTATTAGAGCTCTGACAATTTACACTTCACACATTTAAACATGATACTCGGGAAGTGCATTTATGTCTGTTTAGGTAACTGTACAGCTTTGTCCAGTGGGATTAATATGGCTCGACAGGTTTATGGGTATAACATATTCCCTCAGCTTAGAATCTGTATTGCTCATAGAGAATATCTTTCAGAAAACAACAGCAGTCAATTTAAATACTAAACTCTGAAATAGCCTCCTCTAGGGTAGGTTGGCTGTGTAGCATAAGTTATGGGGGTGTCTAACTAGGTTAAAAGAGAGCCACTTTTGTGATACTGCAAACTCTGGCTGCAGGCTGAACATACCTCACTAACACATTAATCTTGCTTCGTAATACACCCCTCAGGTGGAACCACGAGTAGATTACAGAAAAGTTTGGTTAGCAAACCCGGCACGGCTTATCTCACCACTCAGTAACTCTATCCAGCTCTGGACAGTCTCTGGAGGCTGGGTTTCTTTGATGTGCTTCAAGGCCTCATCCAGTAGCACGTCTCCTGTTGGAGCATCGGACTTGCAGATCACCTTGCCAAACAAAAGAAACCATATTTAACTAGGGTAATGGTTATCGTCTGCCAAGCTCTGACCTAGACTCGCATCCTGCGCGAACAGGATTTACAGGGAGTGAGAGGTGGGAAATTGTTGGCAAGGAACTACCTGCAAGATGAAATACAAACAAAACCAAAAAGTGTTGAACATCTAAACACCGGCGTAGATTTCAGGGGTGATGCAAGGGATATATCCAGCTAAACATAGTATTTGCCCCACCCTCCAATAAAAATATGAAAAAAGCACAGGACTTCATCAAACGTTTTCTCAGAGATGCAACAAGGTACCCAACAGAGGTGGGCCTTTTTTCTTTAAGATGCAAATATGTCCAGAGAGTTTTGGACATCTAGGGGTTTATGAATTGAATAGTTGATGATTGACATGAATCCGTGAAACCTGGACATTTAAATAGGCCATTCACAAGAGGGAAAAAAAGAGTAAATGGTGCCTACTGTATGTGTGTTGACTCATGAGAGATAATAGTAAATAAAAAACGTTGGTCGATTCCAATTATACACTGCTCAAAAAAATTAAGGGAACACTTACATCCTTGACATAGACTGCGTAATTTTTTGAGAACAAAATGATGTAAGAATAGGCATGGAAACCAAAATTATCATTTATACTTCCTAGCTGTACAGATCCACATACCAGAAGCTTAGTTGAACTGGTTTTCTACTGAGATGATTATGTGTCCCCTTAACTGTTTGAGCAGCGTATTTGGAATTGTCACCTGCATCCTGAACATTGCGTTTCTTTCACATGAATGAAGATATTTCAAGTGTTAATTGGTGCAGAAATGGAGCAAATTGAAGCATAACACTTCACATTCAAACGACATCTATGCCTGTGGTGCCACTTGAGAAAATCTGTCATGGCTAAATGAACCGTCCTTTTCATTCCAAACATCTGAATACGTGAACACGTCCCTCACCTTCCTGGCGAGCAGGCTTTTCCTCCTCACACCGCAGGCCTCCAGCTGTAGCCTCCCCCTGAGGGCCAGCTCCACCAGCATACACCCGCGGAGGCCGGAAGAAATACAGTCGTTCCAGAAAGACGTGTAGCCCTGGAGGCAGGAGTGAGAAGAAGAAAAAAAAACCACTTGCTTACTTAGCTGACGTGTTGGTTGGTGGACATGCAAAGCGGGTAGCGGTACGTCCAGGTTATAGAAGCGGGGAGTCACGTCGCAGCTGGCGGGTTGTCAAGAAAACTGGACAGGTAATGCAAGAAACGAGAGCTACGTAGCTAAAACTGCTAAGTTAGCTTCGGGTAATTTTGATGTCACTCGAGCAAAACCAACAAACGAAACAACTGTTAGCTAACTAAGCTAATGGTACCTTAACATCTTTACGTAGAAGCTACTTGGCAGGTTTGCTAATAAGCTTAACAGAAACACATTTGTCACACGAATCCACGAAACATTAACTACAACCCGAATAAGCCAAGTTAGCTTTGTTGACATTTGCAAACACGGTTAGTGACGCAACGTAAACACTATGTTAGCTGGTGTAGCATATAACGAACAAGTTACTAGCTAGCCTGGCGGACGGATTAGACTGTCCACACCTCTCGATCCTTGAGGCCCAAGAGCAGCACTTCCTCCATGAGCGTGAGCCTGGTTTCCTTCGAGTCCCCCTTGTCGTCGTCTTCCTCCTCCCCGCGGCGCACCTCGTCCTCCTCCCCGCCGGACTCCCTCTCCTTGTCGGCGGCGGCGCTGCGAATGGCCTCGGTCCTCCGCTGGACGAGGCCCGAGGTTCTCTGCGTGAGAGAAGTCATAGCTGTAGCTGCGAAACGAACAGATCCGGAGAAAAGCGTCTGCGTCGACCAGAGAGGAAGCCCCGCAGCATGTAACCTGGATGTTAAAGGAGAAAACGGTGAAACGGTTGACCGATCGAGAGAAGACGGCCGTTGGCGTTAAGCTCGGCTCGGGATTCCTGCATAGACTCTGCCCACTTCCTGATCCAACATGGTGGCGCTGCCTGTGACGTCGACTGTGCGCTGAGCGACTGAGCCATGAACGCGTCTCTCGTGGTGCCTTCATGGACGTCGGAAATACCGGAAACTTGTACGCTCAACACATGCAACGCAATATAGTCGAAAAGAGGCGCTGTTATGATCTTAAAATACTGGGGGCTTTAGTCCAACCCACAAATCAACCAAGATACTGACAACTCTGATATTATCAAAGATTAAAAACAGCACAAGCTATAATTATGAACACAACACGTACCGATGGTGTGCTGCCTACTCCAGTCACGAGGAACAGATTGTTATAATGGAGAGCTATGACATATAAAAAGTACAAAGTGCTGTTATTGAAAGTGATGCAAGAGGGGAATTCTTGTAGAAGACTTTTAATCTTGTGGATTAATGTATTTATTTTAACACTCAGCGCACTCCAAATGCAGCTGCTTATTTCTAACAATTGTAATTTTTCACTTTAAACTTCATACATTGAAACATGATTCTCAAGAAGGGCATTTAGGTCTGACACTGTTACCTAATGGAGGATATCTCTTTGGTTGTTGGTCAAATCTATGTCAAATTAATGGTACTGATTTAATCATCCTTGTAATAAATATTAACAGATTTATCAGATTTTCTAAACTATGTTCTATTAGCTGAGGTCTCATAAATCTTTACACGTAAGCCTCTTGATTACACAGTTTTTCAGTTATTGCATTTTCAGAGTAGAATGAATATACAATGGGAGACACTGCGCTCTAGGCAAAGTCTTACTTTCTTTCTATGCTCAGCCCACATAAGTAGCACAGTGAGTGAAGGTAGCTGCAGAACAGTAGTTCTCCAACTGTTTGCCTTGGAATTAGCGTTAATTTTGCTGAATCACACAGCTATAATCATAGCTAAAGGTGTTCCTTGTGGCAAAACTTCGGCTACACCAGGGTTGCCACATTTTCGCTACCTGCAGGAATGAGAATATATATCTTATCAGTTATTAATGTTCATTATTCTAATGATTTTTCATTCTAGTTGTTGTTATTATCATAATAATAACAATAATGTAATTTATTTTCATCATAATTTGAGTGACTAACCCTTAAAATAGTCCTGAAGTAGGTGCTTGTGAGGGGAGAAAGTTCACCTATAAAGTCTCAAAACACAAAACCCCAAATACATAACAAACAATGATGAGAGGAAGTCTGACGCATTGAGGTGATGGATAACACTTAGTGTTGCACCGAAAAGTGTTTTTGATCCACAAATTGACTTCAATAAAGCTTTATAAAATATGATTTGAGATCCTTCTGTAAAAGCAGGTGATATTACACACCTATACTGAGCTATTATGAAATTTGACTGTTTTAAAAGACAAAACATAGACCATGTTTTTAAAAAATGAAAAATATGTTGATATACAGTATATACACTACAGGCCAAACATTTGGAAGCAACTTCAAATTTCTGTTCACAATGTCTTTCTTAAAAACAGTATGAATTCTATGAGTTTTGGGACGTATTTACTGCATGATCAGACTTTGCTTTCATTGATATGCACTGTTTTCCTCCATTTGCCTTTAGGTATACAGTGAAGTTACCAGACAGTTACTGAATAAATGTAAACAAAAGAAAAGGCGGACTTACTTTTAGAGTTGAGAAGATTTGCAAGAATCATAACTTCAGGGCAAAAGTAAAAAGCAAATCTCAGTTGGCATTATTCATTTTAGCTCTTTGACTTTTGAGAGTTTGCAGACAAAAATCCCAATAAAAATCAGCAGTGTCCATATCTCTATAACTACCACAGAAATGGCTAGAAAGAAACAGATAAGTATAGAAACAAGCGTACAGACAGAAATACCTGCTAAATATAGTAAAAATGTATCCTGATGAGTGACTCTTTAGATAATAATCATGTTTATTTTGTTGTTGTATAATCTCTGTACAAATCTGATCTGGCTTTGAAACTTTTGACCTCTAGTGTACATATATTATTCCCCCCCCAAAAAATCCATCAATAAATAAAAAAAAATCACTCAAGAAATGATGTAATATCAAGTGTCACCACAAGGTGTCAGGCTGTGTGTAGGAAATATGACTGCTCTGCTTCCCTTTCCTTTGCTTTCATAACTTCTCTGTACCGGGTGCTGCTGAATCCTCTGATATATTTTGTCACAATCTCTAAGATTATACTTAGACTACATGTAGATTTTAAATGAACTGATAAGAGGGAAAAGCTAGCTTATTAATTCACTCTACGTTAGTGTTATTTTTACATTGCTGTGATAGTCAGTGCTGGTATCTCTATCTGTTGGCTTGAGCTGCTGTATGTCGGTTGTTAGAGGAGCACTTCACCCTGGCAGAGGTCCACCGTTGATGATGATTTAGCAAATAAACTCCCAAATGTCCTCCACTTGACCTCACTCCCCTTCCATCTCCTGCATGCCAATATCTTCTGCAACTTTCTTAAAGAGAGGCGTAGAGGCAAACCTCAGGCCATATGCATGTATGCAGGTCTGGAGTTCCATCTGGTCTATTTTATGGCAGATATTTTGCCTTATGGCAGAAAAGGCACAGGTGGAACTAATAACGTTAATAAGCCGACGTTCATAAAAACCGAGCCCTGGAACTGGAACGACTTATTCATGTTATTAGTTACACTTGTGATTTTCCTGCTCTGATGTCAAATGTCTCCCATTAAAAAAATGTCCTTGTACACATCACAAGAAACAGAAGTCGCTGCTATGCTTACAGAATGTTCCACTATAAAAACGTCACATTCCTCTGTTGTTTTCTTGTGTTTTAACTTCCCAAACTAGAACACAGGAAAATCATTTGCAGAGTTATTGGTCACTGTATGCAAAAAGAATGGAAAATATTCAAATTACCACAAGTAAAGTCATCTGCAAATAGGCTGGACAAGGCTTCAAACATTTTTTTTTCTTTAATGCTGTACCGCCTTAAGTGATAGAATATCCAGTAATCTTCAAAGATAGTGAAATGCACCGCTAAACTGGTTATACGAATGAATAGAAGGCAGTTTTCATGCTTGGAATATCAACAATTATCATGCATTAAGTGTAAATACAGCATGTGTTTTTCCCTGCAGTTAATAGTAAAGAATAGCTCAACTGTTCCTACACAAAAAATATGTTGTTTTTTTGTTATTTTTCGAGGTAATTTTACAATATGACATTATAAATGTACTTTATTGTTTGAAATAGCACTTTTGTTGATATCTTATTCATTGAGGGATTATAACGACGTTTCTTTAGTCATATTGAGGCATTACAGTCATGCGTCACAGTGTTGCATGCGCTCCTGTTTTTTAAGATGTTCTGAGAGCTTCTCCTGTGAGAAGTGAGTCTGCATTCAATCTGCTGATGAGGAGGAGTCCCACTGGGAGACGTAGCTGTCCTTGTATGGTTAGTTTTGTCAGGTATTTATTTTGTCGTGCTCTCTCCTCTCCAGCTGTAAAAAAAAAAATATACAGACAACATGACAGTTTGTGTGTTTGTGAATTGTTTTTGCAACTCCTCCAAGTCAGAGTTTAAACCTGAGGCAAAAAAAGCTTTGAGCAAATATGAATCAAGTTCCTGAAAACAAGAAAATCTTCCAGCAGACGAACAAACACTGTTAATCATGTTGATTATTGGGGTAAAATGAGGTTAGATCCAATTAACACTGTTGATATTTAGGCTACGTTGTTAAGAGTTCTCTAAGCAATGTTTCTGATTTCATTAAGCAATATGATCATTATCAGCAAGAGTTCCTGAATGGTAATGAGTAAAGTCAACAACTTGGTCTCTGGCCTGCATGTTTCATTAAGTGAAATCAACTATCTTGACTATTTGGGATTAAACTCTGAATAACTATGTCATAAAACTATGAGCCCAGGATATTAAATCATGTGTTCTCTTGAAGAGGAAATGTTTGTAACTGCCTGCAGATCACATGCAGCAACCACAACAGATCTGGAACAAGAGGATTTAATCTGAGATAAGACGAAGCCATTGACCCCTGCAGGGAAATGAGGTCTCTGCAGCTGCAAACACTGATTCAGTGAATTTAAAGTCACGATACAGAACATAAACACACATATTTGATATAAAAAACGCAAAAGAAGTGGTGGAAAACAACAAATTCGTCACAAGCACCTGAATATAGACAAAGATAATAGTTGGCTAGTGCATTATTTTATGCAAAATAGCATTAAACAGCAATGATATTGGAGATAGTGCAAATGGTAAACAGTCCTTTACCATAGTAAACAAAGCTCTTTTTAAATTTTGATTGAACCACTGACCCTGCGATTATTGGACAACCTGCTCCACCACCTGAGTTACAACTTGAACAAGCTGATGCATAATTAATAATGGAAAGACAGCATTGAAAATGCATTGCTTTGTATGGACAGGGATGTTCTGTTCTTTTCTTTTTTTATTTAACGGTGATCTGCAAAATGATTAGTCACCTCATGTTGACCTGCGGTGAGTATAAATCACTGTGAGTTAATCCCAACCACTTTAACACTGAGCTCTAAAGTAAATCGTGTTAATTTTTCTTTGTTTTGCAACTTTTTCAGCGACATGCTATTGAGTAGAAGTCCTGTGAGAAGGACTTGTCTTACGAAATACCCACAAAGTGTCTCAGTTTATGTCCCCAGCTGAGGTTTGAAGTCTTGGCATGTTTTTGACCTGGTTCAAACCTGAACAGAAAATGTGCCTTGTGTTTTAATGGTGGCAGCAGAGATCAGGTTGAAGTTGAGCCTTTTCGTGACACCTTAAAGCCTCAGTAAAGAAAAGCAGTTGACCTACTAATCTGCTGTGTGAGACCCCTGGAGACCCCTGTTCAAAGGAAGCCGGGCCTTTGATTTTATTGTTGTGGTCGGCTATAAATGTGATACAGTGATTACAAGCTACTGTGCACACAATGCCCAGTGGATAATGTTGCAACTATAGCTCTACCATAGCTACTTCTATCAGTATTCTTTTTTTAATGACTGTGATATTGTTCCTAATTTCATTCTTTATTATGCTTCCACTTAACTTGTGGATACCTACAGTCAATCGTGTTTTAAGCTTGCTTTTAAAGAAATCTGATTCAACTGGCATAATGTTAGTACTATTGTTAGCTTACAAATGTATTAGCTCACATAAACTTGTGATTATTAGATTTTGTTTTTAAATAAAGGCTCATGAAATGAATCTAAAATGTAAAACAAATCACATCAGTGCTGTGGAGGTATTACCACAAGTAGCACACTGTAAAAATACTTTATGTTTTTTGTAATTGAATTAGATTTTCCATCATATATATATATATATATATATATATATATATATATATATATATATATATATATATATATAGATAGATAGATAGATAGATAGATAGATAGATAGATAGATAGATAGATAGATAGATAGATAGATAGATAGATAGATAGATAGATAGATAGATAGATAGATAGATATAGCTGTCATTGTGTTGCTTGGTTAAAAAAGATTAAATGTAAAACAAATGTGTTATTATGTAATTGTATGGATTTGGTTATGCATCTTATCTGATAATGTACTGACAAATTAATGTAGAGGATTCAAAATTACACTATTTCCTTCTTAAATGTAGCATCATGTTGTAGAAATAAAACAAAAATTGTCATGTAGAAGTACCCTACTTAGCTCCATGACTGATGAACCCACACCTCCCTGACTGAAGCACACTGTGAATAAATTACCTCAGTGTTTGCATGAGACAAACTGATTAAATGATCTGCATTGTTCTTTCTTCATTAACTCTGTAATGAAAGTCATAACATATCAAAAATGGCCTACGAGGAACAAACACTGTCTTCTTTTCTGACGTTAAAGAGCCTGTAAGTGTGGCTCTAAAAATTCCTTAGAGAGACGATTCCCCAGACAGTTGGAAATATGCTCTGTGTAAACAACCATCTGTACAACATCACAGCCGAGATGACACTCTGACCATCTATGTCGCATTTTTGCACGCAGTCCAAGATGACAAGATGCACGAGCATTAGAGCACGAGGCCTGGAAAGATGTCTAAACAAAAAATCTCTTCATGATAAATCCTGCCAACAGGTGAAAACACAACTTAAAACTACAAGATAATTTAATGTTAACAAACTGTGCTCAATCTAAATTTAGCAACAACATAAACACGTTAGTAGATCTTAATTAAATCATATTCAAAGTTATGAGACAAGCATGAGTTGGACTTCTACTCATTGAAAACCCTTCTTCTTTTCCTCATCCAAGTCATGGTAATGGTAGGAGCTTCAGTCAAGTGGACTTTTCTTGCAGGTTCTTCTTCTTTTCAACATGTTAAATTCAGACTGGACACAAATTTGTCTTGACATATCAGCTCATCGTGTGCTGCCCCACTGACACTGTTAATAAACCTCTGGATCCCTGTGAAGCCTACCAGAGATCTATGGTTTCAAATGGCCCCAACAAAACATCTGTATTTTCCACTTTGTACATTTTTGCCCACTGATCTTGGCGTTCTGGTCCTGACAAGCAGCCTAAATCACTCCCCGGAGCTTTAAAGGAAGCCACACTCGGGCCCATATTGGAGCCATTTCCTGTCTCTGGAGTGGGCAAAGGGGTGACCCTTGGTGACCCCCCATATAACTGCACATGAATGCACTCACATACACATATGCGCACACTCTTTTAAGACAACACCCCCATAGAGAGAACTGGGGAAATCACTTACCATTGCACCACAGTAAGTGAATTATAGAATCTCTCGTTCGCCTGCCACACAGCATCTCACAGGAGAATAATGGCTGAGAAAATATAATTACATTTAATAGCCTATGATATTCAAAAGCTCCGAGGAGGCTGAGAAAAAGCAGGATCACAATTTTGGAATCATATGTGGAGGGTTCGAAAATGAAGATCCTATCAATTTTCTCGCAGTTTGTTGCAATAATAAGAAACCAGATAGGACAAGAGGCCGATCTGTGTGGAAATAATTGGAGAATGAAAGGTCACATCTGCAGATTTCTAAGCAGTTGGCATTGTTTCTCTGTTTCAGGCTGGTGTGAACTTGAACAGCGGGTGAAACAGAAGCTTGGTGCAAATCGTGGTGCGATTACGACAGCGGTGCGTCCTTGGCGAGGAGGCCAGGTGGGTTAAATAAGGCTGTGGGCCGTACAGTAAGAATACCAAACAAGAAGGAAAGTGAAGGAGAAAGAATAATGAGGTGAAAGAAAGAAAGCAGCAAAATAATGTCTGTTTCCACATCTGCTCCAAGTCTGCACAATGACGGGAAGTGCTTTGCTGCCCCATACAGTGTGACATGAATAATAAACATAACAATGACGCAATCCATCTACAGCTTATAATGCATTTGACTTCAGAGTAACTTCACTCCCCAGCAGAGGCTTGAATACACGTATTGAAAGCTTTGGATCTGGGACACAATCAGACAGTGGACAAAGGAAGTCTTTTATCACATGGATTTGGCTGAATGAAGTCGTTCTTTCAGGATCAGGCAAAGACACAAAACATGACACTTGAAAGTGGAATTTTAAGATGCAATCTTTTTTAAATTTGATCATCTGGTTTAGCTTTTTCTTGCAAGAATGAAAGCTAAAGTTACAGTTATCCTGATTACAATAGCAGATTAATTGACAGCATTTTGACATTAATGAAAACAGCGTTTAATATGAGTGTAGCGGCTTGTAGAGACAAACCTACAGAGAATGACTGACTCATAATTTAATTGTCAGACCCATAACTTTTGCTTTAACAGTTCTCAGAGCTGAGAAAAACCTCTAAAAACCCACTGAAGGCAACCTGATAAACACTGAATAGCAGTAGATGATTATTTAGCAGTAAAAGAGACACATATTTCCTTCTGTAGTTGGTGAAGACCAAAAATAGAGCAAAAAGAAAGTGCATATTGGCTGAAATGTGGCTCCAAATTTATATTAATGATTTTCATGGCCCCCCAAATACTTAAACTTAGTTATAATAGATTTAAGTGTAATTTTAAAACCCAGGTCATGTAAATTTTGCTACAGAGTGGACACTACAGATAGAAGTAGCTAAAATGCTAAACATAGCAGAAGCGCAAAAGTTATAAAGTCTCCAAAGTAACATGGTGAAGTGGATTACGCAGCATTTTTCTATAAAAATATTTGATAATATTAGTCCATATTATCTATATTTACTATATCGTATATCGTATTGTCTATGAATTCAACTTTTATTTGAAAAAAATCCTTTATTGTGTATTGGAAAAATTAATAGTCTGGGGTTCAAAATGAAAATTATTTATTTTTTCTCTTCAGCCTTCAAATTTGTGTGATCCTCCCTTTCCTCTGTTCTCCCTGCTAGATTTCTGCAGGAAACCCTCAACAATAGGACCCTCCAGAGGTTCTGAAACCAGCTGTAAGAAACTCCACACACACACAGCGAAGACACACATGTGACCACGTTTACATTTGCACGTACACACCCATTCACTGTCCGCACAGGGAAAGTCAGCATGCGGCCATCCATTTACTTGAACATTAAATAGAAGCTTCCCTTGTTTGTATGATGAACTGAGTTGACAGGAGACCCACATGGTTCATTCAGGTTTCTGATTAATAGTAACGGGAACAGCTGATGAATCAGTGGCACAGCTGACCTCACGTGTAACATATGGTTTATTTGCTCAGCAGAAGTGATGGAGCGACTCAAGGTTGTTCTGCCCAGTTTAACATCAAACAACCAGCAGTTCAAAGTAACTGAATGAATACATTTACACATATATGGTACTTACAGTGAGTACAACGTTGAAATGTGAGAAAAACAATGACAAAAACAATCATTATCATATTTACACAAGCGTATATGTATTTATTTGGCTTTTTAATATATACATAAATAGATTAAAGTAAAAAAACCTAAATATTATATACAGATAAAAACTTATTCCTTCAACATTTTAGTTGTGCAAGCTTCTGTAATAGATATCTCTCACTTAATAAACAGTTCTATCTAGAATTGCAGAACCAAAACTTCTTTTACTGTTTATTGTATTTAATTCTAAAAATAGATATTTAGAATATTTAGCAATTTCTTGTACATTTTTTTAATGTGATGTTGCACTCACTTTATGCCAATTTTAAGAAGAAAATGTGTTAAGAATCAAAACGATTAATTTATAGGTTTTTAATGTTCTTATAGATTAAACATGTAAATGCACAATATATTTGTGTATTTCAAAAATGCAGAACCAATCTGTTAAATAAAAGGGAAGAATTTTGTAAAATTCCAAATTTTTCTTTTCCTTCTTTTAAACAGTATATGTGCTTTTTTTTTAATGCTACCATTTAACACAGCTTCATACTTATACACCACTACACACTGGAGGGAAATTCAATCGACTGCATTTATTTGACAGCTAAATCTACAAGTTAGCATTAAGATTAAGAATTTAAATAAATAATGTTCCAGAAAATAAAACATAAAAGAGGTGTCTGTTTTCTGAAATAAAACTTTGAGTTTTGACTTTTAAATACAGTTCTTTTTTTTACATACGTACATAAATTGTGAACATTACATAGAATTTGTTTGCAGTCTGTGTCATATTTACACATCATCCACTTACAGAGCAACGTTATTTATTTTTAAAGCCACCGTGGGAATTTAAGAATATTAACTCTCTTTTTGCTCTGTTTTTAGTCTCTACCAGCTCCTGATAGAAATAACAGACTAGCGACTGAATCCTCCGTTATGTTCACCAACCAGTTGCCAACTTTGTGTGCTGAGCAGGTACAGTAAATGTTTTATAAGAGCACTTTTTACAGTAATACCTGCTTTCTGTGGCCAAAAACAACGCTATCAAAGCAGTGAGCATAAATGAAAAAGAGTTATGAGCCGTACAGTTGAACAATGAGCCGAAACCTGTGGTACAGCTCTCTAAAGCAGAATAGGGCTTTGGATTCAGTTGATAAATATCTGCAGGTTCATCAGCACAAGTGACTGCTTTCATACTGTCATTTAATGCAGTTATTTAACAAATATCAATTTAAACCACTTCAAGTAGAGAATCTGAACCCAGTGAAAACAATCTAAGTGTTTGAAGAGTTAAAAATGTTCTGGTTCACTGCAGATTTAACCAGTTTCAGGTAATAATCCTATCCAGATGACTTCTCATGCTGGTTTCTAGTTGTGGTCAGAGGCCAACCGATGTTCACCCCAAAACATGAGATCTGCGGCCAAAAGAGTCGAGTAAATGTGAGCTTGATGATGGGGCATGGAGACCTTATGATCTTAATCATCATCTGGTTGCACAGTGGGAGGTTGAGTGTTGCCGGGTCAAACACACACACACACACACACACACACACACACACACACACACACACACACACACACACACACACACACACACACACACACACACACACACACACACACACACACACACAGATATTCCCACTGAGCACCAGCCTACCTGAGGAGATGTGACCCCCTGAGAGTCTGAACTTGCGCCTCTGTGCCTTTTCTCAACCTCTGGATTCATATCCACCACAGGAGACCTGTCATCGTGACCAAAACTAAATCTGTCAAAGCTTAACTTCCTCACAGTTATGACACGAGAATTCATAAACAAAAAGGGAAACTGTCAACAAAATTGAAGCCACTATTTTGGCTGCTGTCACTTTTGACCAACATGATGTTTTACTCAGACACTAAAAAAATCTCATGCAAACTGTGTGTTACTGCTACATGTGGCGTCGTGTTCCTGATGTGGGTGTGTGAGGAATCGTTTTGCTGACAGTGTTCAGGTTTGCCAAGTCTGACAGCCAGCTAGTAAACAACTTTCTTCCTGTTATTAGGAGAGCATCTGGACTGAACGGTCGGACGGAGCTGGCAAAATAAAATGTAATAAAAGTCAGGAGCAAAGCATATACACTTGAAACAGTCACTATGATGTTACACTGAAACCACATGAGGGGAAATACCATAAACTCATTGTTCAGTAGCTACAACAGAGGAAAAGTACATGTGACACTTGGAGGAAAACTGCATTTTTCATGCTCATCTCTCTACAAAATCTGTGACAAATTTCACTCTTAACTCTTGTGTTTTATACCTGAGTGGATTCATTTCCTATAATAATTAGTTTTGGAGTAAACGACTCAGTTTAAAGGTGACACATGAAAACATGATTTTTTTACATTTTTTTTAAGATGGTATTGTATCTTCCCTTTGTGATTCATGTAAATATGATTTATTTCATCTCCAGAATGCTGAAGTAATATTTGTTAAAGTAGTAAAATGATAAAGGCTTGGTTAATAGTTTACATTACACTTCTAAATGTGCAGTTCGAGAGTTGTAGGTCACTGATAGATATATGACTCCAATACAAGAGACAAAAGGAAAAATCCACAGTCACAGTCTTCAAAGTTCACCTGAAGCTGATCTATTCATTGAGCTTTTTTCTGCAAAAGTCCCCAGGCTGGAAACACTAAGACCAAATTGGAAGATTTTGCACTCAATCAACTACAACTTTGATAAGTACTTATTTGAATTGACTAAGTCTTTTAGTTTTGGCTTAACTTTAAAAAGATCAACAAGGACCTCAGATTTTGTTTCCATCATTTACGTAGATGTAAGTTAGGTTGGATTTCTTTATTGCCTGTATGAAGAAGAGAAACCTGCTTTATGTAAATATGAGCTTGTATATATTAACTTGAGTGAAAAATGAACAATCAATCAGTTAATCAAAGTTTATTTGTATAGCCCTTTACAACAGCCCAAAGGGTGACCAAAGTGCTTCACAGTAAAATGCAAGAAAATAACTTAAAAACAATACAGTAACTTAAAGCAGGACCAACAATCACACTCGCACTCACACCTATGGGCAAATTTAAAATAATCAATTAACCTCAGCATACCTTTATGAACTCCACAAGATTCATAATGTTGGGTTTATATAGTTAGTGGTACACAGATCTTTTACACAACTCTTGGTTTTTGATGATTTAATAATTTAATGGTTGATTTCTAGTTAGTTACAACTGGCTGATATCACCTCTTGTGCTTCATATAATCCAACACCACATTCATCTACCAATCACCATCTCTGTCTGCTTATAAGTTAGGCCGCCTTTTTGACTTTAAGGTATTTCACCACTGCCGTGAGTACAATTTAGTGGATTCAGTGGAGTGTTTTTTGTTATGTGTGCTCCGTAGATCAAAGTATTCTTGCATTTCAACCAGCTCCTAAAGTCAGTTCATGTAAAACAGACACAGACAAGAACAAGCACATGTGTTACTAATAATGTTAGTTCTGGCTCCGTTCCATTCAAACGTCCCAGTCACAGCAGTGTGATAGTTTCTACTTTATCTTTTTTTAGGTTATCTGTTGGGCTTTTTGCCCTTGTGATAGGGGCAGTAGAAGGGAGACAGGAAAGAGGGGGAGATGAGGAGATGACATTTAGAAAAGGGAATAAAACCCAGATTGTTCCAAATGGTTTGTGTGCAGTTGAACTACTGGGGCATTGGATTACTGTTATTTAATTATGTACACCGATACTTTCGTCAAAACATCCTCCATAAAAACGTCCACTGAAGACTCCCGAGCTTTTTTGTACAACAAAATGACATGTAAGCCTGCACTTTTCTAATCAGCTCTCTGTGTGATTGGGTGATCTGCTATTTTTCACGAGAATGTCAAAAAACGCACATTGAGCTTTGTCTCCAGTTAGTGGGTGGGCGGCAGCAGACTGCTGTAAAGCTGCTGTCTGCTTCTTGAAATGTCACCGGCCGGAGGGTTCATAGGTCAGATGTTGAGTTTAGAAACAACTGGATGCATGCTGCTCCAAGCATGGACAGCACACAACACTTTCTTGTGTTAAATTGGGAACATAAGTTCAGGAATCCCCCCCATATGTCTCCTCCTGTGTCTGCCATGTTGTCATGTCAGATGTCATGCCAAGAAATGACTGCACCCTGAGCAGAATATGATATCCTCCAATCACAATGGCCATGCGACACGCCAAGAATGTGATGTCACTTGCTGGAAACAACTGTGTGTGCACATGTGTAACGTGCCCCTTGATATATGTGCGTTCATGTCCGTGTGCTTGGACAAAAGAGAAAAGTCATTATAGCAGTTCATTCCTCAACAGAAAGTCCTCTAAAGCTATTCTGGCTTTTTGAGGGGAAATTGGTGTGAAACTGCCCGCAGGGAGGGACTGCAGTCCTGTTTTGGCACTCATCATTCTTCGAACAATTTAGTCCACTGAGTGAAGCCCCACCAAATTTCCTGTATACTGACACCATGGACTGGGGACAAACTGAGATGGAAATCACATTCCTGTCATTGTTAGGCACTCACAGTCATAAAAAAACAGAAACATAATGGCTTCCAACTTCAACTCTGCTTCCACAATAATGCAACTTGTCAGGGGGGACAGCTATACCACTGTGAGGCTGCACGGCTTTGAAGTAAATACTAACGTCAGCATGAAAATATTCCCACACTTTTATGCTAACATGCTAATGCTACACAGGCTAATTATTTATAATGTTTACTATCTGTAATTAATGTTTTAGGTTTGTAATGTTTGCTAATTAGCACTAAACACAGATTACAGATGGAACTGATGAGAATGTATTTAGTTTCACCAGTACAAAACAGTGTGCTAAAGCATTTAGTAGATGTTGAGAAGAATAAATAAGTGAAAACTTTGACCTCATAATAGGCTTAAAGCAACTGTGAAGACAAGACTTCATTCTGTTAATATCTGCACCCATCGCTGGAGGGATTACGTATCTCATCTGGCCTGGAACCCCTCGATATCCCTCAAGAGGAGGTGCAAAAGGTCAATGGGCGGAGGAATGTTTGGAATGCCTGCGACCTGACCCCGGATATGCAGAAGAAAATGGATGGATGGATCCCCTAAGTGTTGAAGCATTTCATAATCTCGTAGTGGCATTTGAGGCTGCATAGTGGCTTGGTTGTTAGCACCGTCGCCTTGAAGCTAGAAGATCCACGGCTCATGTCGCGGTCTAGGTCTAGGATCTTTCTGCATGGAGTTTTCCTGTTCTCTCTGTGCATGCGTGGGCCTTCTCCCACAATCCAAAAATATGCTAAGGTTAATTGATAACTGTAAGTTGCCCATAGGTGTGAATGTGAGTGTGTTTGTTTGTCTGTGTGTAGCCCTGTGATAGACTGATGACCTGCCCCAGGGTGAACCCTGCCTTCGCCCCAAGTCAGCTAGTCACCCTAGTGAGGATTAAGTGGTGTATAGATGATGGATGGATGGCTGGATGGATGGATGGATGGAATGATGGATGGATGGATAGTGGCATTTTAGGAAATCAGGGGATCATTGGAAAATCAACCTCTGTGCACATCAAGACCTCTGCTAGTGTACAGTTTTATAGCTGATATATATATATATATATATATATATATATATATATATTTCAGTTAATATCAATTGTAAATTAATTCTTTAAAGCAGGGATGCCTTTAAAGACCCCTCTTGTGAAAACAGGAAACTGCAGTGTTCCAGTGACAGTCTTCAGGACAGATTTCTAGGGTTTTATTCGTAACAAACTAAAGAAACCGATCCAGTCTGCTTATAGGGTGGGACTTTCAGAATCATTGTTCGTCTTCAGAATGGATTCCAGTTTGAACATGTATGATTTAATTACTCCGGTGCTACAACTTGTGTTGCATAGAGTTGAGATAGATGTGCACATTCTAGAGGAAGCAACAGTGTACATCTAAGCCAGTTTGAGGCTGGACAGCATTATTTTCATGGAAAAAAACTTCTAAATATGCCATTTTGATACAAAGAGATGAGCTTGTAGAGGTTAGCTCAGCAGACAGAGTGGGACTTTAAATCTCAATATAATATAAGGGCACAAGTGTCCAATGCTTCTAGTCAGGAATTTCAGAGTTGCAAGGATTCATGACTGCAACAGAGTGCAGAAGTCGGGGACAGAGAACCAGTGGCCAGGCTGAAACTGAAACTCTCGCTCGATGTTGACAGAGTCAAAGGGTCTCGACCCTGCGTTGGCCCTCTGTAGAGTGAAGTGGTCCATGTCTTGTCAGGCAATCAGAGTGTGGGGGAGAAAAGAGGAGGCTGATGAGACATCTAATTACTGTCCACAAGTGTCACATTGTTGTTTTCAGCCACTCAGGGGGAACTGCAAAGTTACTTTGAAGATAGTGTGCTAATTGATAGTCACATGCTCCTATTTAACCATCGGTGTCAATTAAGGAGCGATTAGCTTGTTCTTTGACACACTTGTTGACCAGTGATGAATGCCTTGCTGCCACTTTCTCGTCTTTAGTTCCCTGAAGAAGAAAAATGGATTTCTGTCAGGTCCTTAATAAATGATCAGTGCATAAATAATCAGTGCATGATGACAAAAAGGTACCTCCCGCACTGTCTGTAGGCACCAAGGTCTTTGAACTTGTTTTATGGCACTTATCCAGGTTGTTTTCTGCTGACTAGGTCCTTGCTTGTATTGTATCCTTTCTCAGATGTACGTCACTTTGGATAAAAGCATCTGCTAAATGAAATTGTAGAATTGCAGGTTGTGGCAATGCAGTGGAAAGTATTTCAAGGGTGATGTTCCAAGACAAGACAGTGTCTAATACCCAAGTAATAAAGCAGATCAATTTGTCTGTTTTTATCATTGGTTGTTTCCTCTTTGTTGATGACTGTAAAATAATTAAAATTTTCATTATATAAGAACAAAAGAGACAATTGTACATGGGAACAAGAAACAGTGAGGAACATGGGGGGAGTTTGAACTCTGAACTCCAGATATTTCCATTTGCTCTCCTTGGTCTGGTTAATGTTAGAGTTCAGAACATAGTCAAAAGCTGTTCTCATCAAAGAGGAATCAGTTCGGATGGATCTGCTTTCTTTCACACTGAGCTGACACAGGACTCAGTTTTTTTTCCCTGAAGTTCTTCGACAGTGGTCTTGCCGAGTCATGCTTACAATCAACCAGGCGCACTGCCACCACCCAAAGCAACAGCATGAAAAACTTTAAAATCTTATCTTACACATTCACTGTCGACATGGTTTGTTGCAGATTAAGAAACAGTAAAAAAATCTAGCTAAGGCACTTTCAAAAACAGCTCAGAGCCAACATGCCCTTATATAGCTATGAGCTCATGTATTAGTCCTCTTATTAGTATGCCAAGTCAAACTTCAAAAGCAGAAATAGCTGCTGTAACCTCTTTTGGCTTTAAAACTTCCCCTTTAAGGATCTTTACATTTATGCGGCTACATAGACTGTGATTGTCCACAAATTTGATCTATTAAATGAAATACCCACCACTCAAAAGCAATAACAGGTATGGTTTGCTTACATAATTAATATAAAAACTGTGCCGCATACCAATTTTGCAGAGTATGAAAGACACTAGCATTTACCATGCATGAAGGGTCTTATAAAGAAAGTTTTTACTTGCCATCTTTGAAGTGTGAGAGTCTTTGGAGCTTGATATGAAGGACTGCAAGGGTTCATCGGCCTCTAATGATCTAGATATTATTTTAAAGCTGTATGAATTGAGCTTCTAGCCACTTTGGGGCAGCAGAATGAGTTGTAAACAAAGCAAACATATGACCTTTCAGATTTATTGTTGATTTGCTAAACTTGTTGCAAATAGTTGCTTTTGTACGCATCCAGCAAAGTAACTTTAGGAGTTATGTCTCTGGCTACCTGAAAAATAAGTCCAATATTTACTCTTCTTTATGCTCTGTTTTGGTCTCCACTATCTCCTCTTTAGCAGTTTTTGATATTCAGCAGCTGGTCTTTAACTTTTTCTGTCTGTCGTTGGTTGCTGGCTGATAGTATTCAGTGTTTTTATCGGACACAGGGTTGATGTGAGCAGTGAGAGTGAACCAAATAGTAAATTTGCTGCCAGGCGACCAAAACAAAGTTCCATAGATCTGAAGGGAACATCACATTACTTATTAGCACTGTCAATGTGACATCACCCTGCGTGTCCCATCACCTCAGACTCTGATCTTTATTGATGCAACATTTTTTCAGGAAAATATTACCCTTGTAAGATTACACACATTAAAGTACAAAACAGCATGACTTTCCTCCACTGGTTCCTCAACTCTCTCTTTTGGACCAATTTGGACTGATTTGACCTGTGTTTTTTTTTTCTTTATTCTAAAGATGCATAGTGATAGAAAACTAATAATTTTAGGTGTATTCATAATGACTTGTAAAAATTCAGCACACAAAAGGCCCAATCGAAAGTAAATTCAGCAGTTGTGCTCCTATATACAGTATATATACTAGTATACAGTATCTAAAATAAGAAGAAGCTCGACTGTAAATTATACCTTTACAAAACTTCTTCAATTTCAGTTTTAACTGATATTGTCGAAGACGGTTTACTTCTCTCAGCAGATACTGAGTTGAATAGAGTCTCAAATTTCCAGGTATCACGTCAGTATTCACTGCCGCAAACAGTGAAGACCATAGAAAGTGTATGTTTACTGTGAGCTGTCATCTACCTTCACCACAAGCACTATCCTCTTGTATACATTACAGATTCCTCAGATGCTCACTGGAAATAGCTTTCACTGGAGGGGAACGGTTGTTATTGGTGAAAGAGTCTGCCGTTCGGCTTTAGCATGAGCCAGCGATTGAGTTAGTCTGTGCAGAAATATTGTCTGTCACACTTTATGAACTGAGCTAATTTCCTTCACTTAAAGGGATTCACTGTGTCTGAGATGCACTGTTTGTCTTCATTACCTTGGAGGATCTGTACGCCACAAAAAGCCGCTCAGACAAGCTGCTGTGATTGGACAATATGAATGTTTTTTTGTACTCTTCAAGCAAAGTATCGGTGAAACTGAATCAAGATGCCTTTGATTCATTAGGGAGCCAGAGAGTTTTGTTTCTCCTACACTCCTAATGTTCTCTTCCTGTCTGTATGTATACAGGCAGTTAAAGAGGAGAGAGAGAAGAAAAGCACATTAGAATAGACTTCCACAGCTAATAGAGGAATATAGTATGTCTGAATGAAAGGCAGGGGACGGAGCAACAGGGGAGGAAACTGTGTAGGGGTCACAAATGAAACCATGGAGCACCATTAGTATACTCTCTATACAATGTTACCATGAGAAAAAAAAAAAGCATGAGTGGGCCGAGGCATGTAAGAGGATGAGGAAAGGGGGGAGATGGGTGGGGAAGGGTATGTTACAGTGAGGAAGTGCATGGAAGCTAATCAGAGTCTTCCTGAGTCTCAGTCAGAGATATCTGCAGGGCTGAAGACAGGAAGGACTCCTGTAAACTGTCTGATTCACAGGGAGTTCCTGAGATTCTGTCTGATACAGATCTGTGCTGCATATTTAAAGTGTGCATGTGTTGTGTTTGTTGTTTGCTGTGTAATCCCACGTTTTTCTTCCCCCATATGGCGCGTTTAGACGGATGTACTTGAATGTTAAATAACTCATCCTGCATGCTTGCGGATGAGATGTTCTTTATGTTTGTAGTTCTTTGTATATAACGTGATTCATAATATTTACACACAGAAATAGAGAAGGATAAGCGTGGTTCTGCTGCTCAGTTATTGAGGAAATGGATACGATCATGCAGGTGTGCATGACTCCATGTGTTTGTGTGGGTGCAGTGAGAGAGTATAATGTTGCAAGTAGTCGATATACACATGAGAGACAGAAAGTAACACAAGGCTGTGAAGTAGATCGAAAAGCAGACAATAATACAAGATGTCAGGTGTGAGTCTCTTTCCTGAGGAATATTCTTCAGGAGATGATTAC
The DNA here is from genome assembly GCF_022539595.1 of Amphiprion ocellaris. Lineage (NCBI taxonomy): Eukaryota > Metazoa > Chordata > Actinopteri > Pomacentridae > Amphiprion > Amphiprion ocellaris. The sequence goes on from NC_072782.1 coordinate 13,180,238, forward strand.
AGCAATGAACTCAATGAGATTAAATGTGTCTGAAAGGGGATTTTATGGCAAAAATGTACAGTTTTTTCTACATTTTTAAACATTTTTTTGCTCTCACAATGATTATTTTATGAGACTGTGTTAGCAATTTCAAGAAGGGCAACAAAACGATGTCTTTTGATTCTGGCGTGACGAAGCTGCTGCAGTAATTAAGAAGCAAACATGGTGTGGTTATTACAAAACAACAAAGTCAATGTAGGGAGAAGATCAGGGTGGTTGGATAACCACTGTTCACAATTGTCTCCATGCTTAAACAGAGCAATTAATATTCTATAGTTGTATTCATCATTGTTTATTAAGTTATTCGTAGCAATTTTGAAAAAGCAGAGAGAAATTATGTTGCCACTTTGGTCTCCAGATAAAAAAAATGCTACGTGTCCTTGTAGATAGCATTATTAAACAATGTATTTTGTTTTATGTGTAATGCATATGTGGTATAACTCAGCACTGACAAAGACATTACACATAAATAGTTACACATATCTCAAAACAATGCCATTCTTTAACAGGTGATCCAACTGAAACGCCACTGGAGGCAACACCTGAAACACAACACAATATGATAAACAATCAGAAAACCAAAGACTTTAAAGAATATGTACAAAAACCAACATACCTGATAGATCTGGCAGCTTTTGGAGAATTTTTCCAGATGTTAACACTTTATTTCTTCCATTGGCTGAGAGGATAGCTAATGTAATGGTAGCTGTAGCTATTTTTGCATGAGCTAAATTATCCCAGAATGTCTGGCTGTCGATGAATGGTGGTCAGCAGGCATCTGAAAGGTAAATCCTGCTGGTTTCTAAGGTGTAATGATGTGGCTTCCTACTGGTAATTAGCTTTAGGAGGTGGATACTGCTGGTATTATCCCCAGCAGTTTTATATGACTTCAACCTGCTTTCAGGGGATTTAGGTGTTTTGCTTGTTAATTATTTCAAGATGAGAATAAGATACAAAGTAGACCAAAACTGTTGAGATTTGGTGTAGGGATATGAGGAGTAGGGAGACTTTATTAAAGGATTATGGACAGAACTGTGAAAATACTGCAGAGAGTGTCATGTAAGTGAGCCTGTTTGCTCTTAAGATGATGTGTTTGACAGGAAAACTGTTTTTTACATCACAGGGTAACACTATACTTGTATAGTTGGTTGTAATCAAGGCTCTAATCTAAACTGGCCGCCTGAATAAATACCATTCAACACCCTGTACTAATCCCTTAATAATCATATTGGGATTTTTGTGAGTTCTCTCCAGCTGTTGACCACAGAAATTCATTTAAAAAAACATTTCAAATTCGTTGTAATGACATAACCCCTCAGGTGCTGAGTAATAATAGTAATATAAAATGTATGTAGGCCGTGATAGAACCTTTCAAAAGCAAAATGAAAAAGTGGCTTACAATAAAAACATGTGATGACAGTAGTAAAGACCACAACTTAAGATATAAACAAGATAAAATAAGTTAAATTAACACAACAATTACCATTCATTAAGAACCAATAAAAGTGACTTTTATGAAGAGATCTACAACTAATTATACTGAGTTTGCCTGGCTGAAGTCCTGCTAGAGGATCTCAAGCAACAATCAGGCTCATATCAACAGAAACATAGACAGGAGTCAGACTTTTCAATCAATGAAATCTTAAAATGAATTCAGGTCGCTAATGAAAGTCAGAAAGGATGTAATGTATTGTGTTGACGTAATGTTGTCACTTCTCTTAGTATGTTAAAAGTCAGGCAGCAGTGTTTCTCATCAGCTGCACTTGTCGGATGTTTTCCTCTGCTGCTACCAGAGTAAAGTGCATCACCATAGTCTTGTGAATGACTTGTTCATTCCAAGAACTGAGCCACTGGCAAAACAAATGTGTCAGTCATATTTTGTGAGTGTTTTTCTGTACCTCATCAACTAGACTTCTAACTCACAATGCCAGTGAACCACTGGGCAATGTGAATAAATAATACAACTGAGCTTCCATCATTGACATTATGTTTGTTTTATTGTCAGATAAACATGTCAGTAACTGATTTAGAGCTGGTTAATTGTGCTCATGCTGACTATTACCAGTCATCACTGGAAACAGTTGTATATTGTTCTGACATCCATTAACTGAAAAGTTCCAGAAAATACAATGTAAGAAAAAAAAGTGTAAATCTGGCAAAAGGGTTCCAGAGAAAAATATATAAAAAATATAGTGGAATCCTATAATGTTAAAAAAAAAAAAAACATAAAAACATAGAAAATAATTGCAAATGTCACAAAAATAATCACATTTTCAGGTTGACTTAAATATATACATTGTAAAGGAACGGAATATTATGTCAAAATAGTGTTTTTTTATGTGAAGGTTATGTACAGCATTTTTTGTTGTTTTGTGTTTTCTGTTGTTGCTGTTTTTTTTGTTTTTGTTTTTGTTTTTTACAGTCAGTTTGTAAGTTTACACTTTTTTTCTCTGGGATTTTACTGCTTATCTGTAAACAAAATTTAAAAATCATTTGTCGTGTTTCAACCCTCAATATACATATTTTGCTCTTTTAAATAACAGCAAACATCCGTAAAATTCTGATATTTTTGCTAATTTAAATACAGCAAAAATGGTCTGATTTTATGTCAAAAATGTTTTAAAGGAACAAATTACTATTTGTAAATTTTTCTTTTTTTTGGTGGACATTATTTACAGTTTTGCCCTGCTTTTTTAGAGGTAACATATAAATGTGCACATTTTTCTTTTATTTTTCTTAATAATCAGTAAATTGACAAAATGGGGACAAACAGTAAAAGACCAGTAAATTGTTAAAAAATTACAATAAAAACTCTATTAAAAATGTTCACTTTTTTACTAACCCAGGCATCAGAAAAGTCACATCATCATACGATTCTATACTTTTTTGGGGGGGTGATTAAAGCCTCAAATGTTTGGACAAGAGCTCATTACTTTACCTAAAAACAAACTTGCTGACTTCTTTATTTAATGACCTGAATAAGACCCAAAAGATCATAAGATTAAACGGTGTTCTGACTGTAAATAATATGATGGGAAACAACTTGTTTGAACATCTTTCAGGTGCTGCACACTGAGATGTTGAAACTTATTTTTATTATATTACAGTGGCCCCAACTTTCAGCACCACAGCTGGTAAATGAACACTGACCTCTGGGAAAAGCATTACTTATACAGAGGGCCAAGTGCCAGAGAGGCCAATTTTACTATATTTATCAGGGAGCAAGAACACCAGTGTTGATGTTTCCATAGAACCCCATTTACATTTCATTCCTCAACTGTTTTTTGAAGGTTCACAAGCTGTCAGTCACAGTTGCAATCTAAACCTTAAGATTTCCACTTGAATTATTAAGTTTTACTGTTTAAGTTTTAAAGATTTTAGAGGAAAAAGCTATTTTTTCTTACAAATAGGGTGCCAAAGATGTATTTTCACACCGTAAATCCTAATTAAAGTAGCCATATTTGTAAGCACTTTTACCCTAATCACACTGTCGTTCAGTTATGGCGCAATTATATTATGAATTTGGGTTATGAAAACAATCCCAGTGACGGATCAGCTGTCACAGGCTGAATCCTGACTGTTGGACTGAGTCTATTCTGGTCTAACCGTTCAGTTGTGGTCTTGTCTCCAGACATCAGTGTGCTGCTGCTGCTGCTGCTGCTGCTGTTATTGGACTGCTAAGATTTTCCCATGCTGGCAGACCAAGCCCCCGCAAACGTAGCTTATAAGGTCCTGTGCATGAGTGAACTCCTTACAACTCTCCCACCCGCCTCCTTCCTCCTCCTCCTATTCCCTGTTTCTGTCGGTCCCGCTCAGCTCCGAAGACGCGCAGTGGACTCGATCTCATCCCGGGCGGTGGAGCCGGTTTTAAAACGTGACTTCAGACTGTTAAACTGCGGATGCTGCGGCTCAGGAAATGCCTTGTGGACTCTTGATAGGCATTTAGCGATTTTTGCTCCTCTGAGGAATCTGTTTATCTGAATACGAGCGGGAGAAGTCTGTGGAATAACTGAAGCTGCAGGACGCGAACCGGTGCGTCAGGATGCTCTGGTTGAGTCGACATTTCACTCTAACAGCAGCGGCAGTTGTTGGTGAGTAAAATGTGAAAAGGAAGCAGACGTTTTGTGCTGGTTTCCAGATGAAATGATCAATGACAGACGCAGAGAGCGCGTTTAGTGCCACGCCGAGGTCTCCAAACGCGTCTTTGCGCACACGCCAGGCTGCAGCTTCGGTCATGGAAGTCTGCATAATTGACGACTAAGCAGCTAAAAGCATCCATTAGGTGTGTCACTCACGCTGCCTGCGCGCCCTGTTAAAAGGTGGTGGCACCGCAGTGTCCTCGTTAACTGCCCCTAAATACTTTCCGTCCGTATTGCCCAGATGTTACTTATTCTGACTGAAGGGGAAACCGCAGCGCGCTTAATTGTTTCTACGTGCAACGGCTCGGTCTCAGAAGCATGGCACAGCCTCATATAACGGAGACATTACAGTCTGTCAAACTACCGTATGGCGCACTAATTGAATGTTGCGCATGCCAGTGTTTGCGCAGCGGTGCCAAGGCTTCCTGGAAAAGTGTCTCTGCAGCGTCATGGATTCATCATGTTTCTGCAGAAACACTGTTCTTTCTTGTGAAACATCATCACCGTGTGAAATCACGTCACGTCACGTCTTAAAACAAAGCTTTGGATGAATGCTCATTAGGTGGTCATTCGTAGGAGGTGGAATGAATCCTGGGACTATGTGCCAGTAATGGATATCTGCTGGGGTGTCCCTCAGGTGATGCTGCGCCCTCAGGACCAGCTCCAGAGCATCAGTGGTGAATTAACTTCTAGGTCAAGTCCAAGTCATTCAAACATGACGGAAAGTACCGGCAGAAGTTGAGAAGAGAGTCTCTCCTCTGAGTCTAGCAGAGCAAACAGTGCCTGTCTCTCTTTCATTCTTGGATACATGTGATCCTGGCTTGTGATGGTCATTAGAGAATTGAGTTAGAGATAAATGCTTGTCTGTGTGAGTGCAACATCAGCTGGAGCTCGTTTTTGCAAATCATTACCATCCAATCATTACATCAAGAATGAAATCAGGGTTGTTATGTATCCCTCTGTGTCCTCAGTTTGGCTCCTGCGGGTCATCACACGCTGCTCTTGGCTCTGAGCGCATTCAGGCTGATTGTTTGTGTAAATGGTTGCAGTTACTTAACCAAGTTGTCCCCTTATGTCCCATCCAGCACAGCTCTACTGGATGTAGCCTGAGCTGCTGGAGTGTGACCTCAGTAGGTTTACACAGGGCTGGAAGCTCTGCTTTGAGTCCATACTGGGAGATCCCATGTTGTGCTATTGGAGCTCCCTCGGCCTGCTTCAGAGGCCCACATGTGGTTATTGTAGTGGCAGCATTTAATCTCTGCAAATTCCTAACGGAGATGGGCCTACAGGTGGTTTGAGTTTGGTACTGCGGAGGAGAGGGGCATCTGGCTTCAATCAGTATGTGTCAGAGGGGAATGACCAAGCTGACTAAGGACATGAACAGCATGAACACCTATAGGTCAGACTAAGACAGCAGCTCGTTATCGTTTACATTACTGATTATCATTTTCTATTAATCACTTAGTCTGTAAAATGTAAGAAAAAAGCAAGATCCCAGTGTCCAAGATAAAGCCTTCAGATTCCTCATTTTGTCTGACCAAGTCCCAAAATACTCAGTTTAGAGTGGTATAAGACAGGGAAATGGCACAAAATGTAAACCAGCAACTTCAGTCACGTGTGTTTGATAAATGACATAAACAATTAACTTAGTTAACTTAAAATAACCCTCAGTCGGGGCTGCAACTAACAATTACTGACATACATTTTATATTGTATTAAAAGAAAACCTCAAACCTCCTAGCCCAAGATACTTTGTCAAAAACCAGAACATATGCAATTAAAAGTGGTGTAAAACAGGAAAAAATATCAAATCCTCACATTTGAAAAGATGGACTCAGTGAATCTTCAGTGAAATATTGCAGATTAGGGCTGCATCTTATTGTGCTAATGAATATTTTGTATTTTCATCATCATTGAACATTACATCAAAGGAAACATAATTTTATTTATACTCAGCATTTGAAGACCTCTCAGATTGGATACACTGTTCAGATATTGACACCATTTGGACAATCAGATGAAGCTCTGAGCTTGCTGTCAACTCCCTCATATTAATTTGGTGGAAACTGTGAGGTTCAATAGATCTCAGAACGTCCAAGAGCATCTCATTGGTTGATCCTGGATGTGTGATGTTGCAAGAGTTTTGTCAAATAAGGTGCACTGACCTCAACCAGTGAAATCTTAAAACCAAGTCTGAAGCGGACAGAAAGCCAGTAGGAGGAGGTGTTACTGGTGTTGTGTGATCACATTTTCTTTTTCCTGTGTTAGCAGCTGCATTTTGTACACTGCAGATACTAAAGAGATGACTGCTTTATGGCCTCGTGAAGGAGTCATCTCTTCCCTGCATGATATGAAGAAAATATACGATGCATGATAACATTGTTCAATATTGAGAACTGCAATAAATACTGAAGTGTGCACGCTAGTGAAACAGTTGCTGTGTCTCACTGCTTCAATGCTGCTAATATAGACCCACTGGATCATATCTGGTTGGATCCAATTTAGCCTCACATATTGCTATTTGGTTAAATATTTGGTTAAAAAAAAAAAAACGTTGGATTGATCTTTGACATCTCCTACAGATTTGACATGCGGATCAGATCAGTGGTCACAAGTACTGAAACTTTTATCAGATAAAGACTTTTCTCTTCCCCAAGGACTTTGACAAAATTATTCGTGTCTTGATGACCATTCAGTTCTGATGATATATATTTCTTTCCATCTATATCTGTAGTGTAAAAAACGTCCATCATTATTCCCCTGAAGCTGAAGGTGACATAATCTAAGTCTAATTGATTTTGTCTGACCAAAAAGCCAAAATTCCAAATTCAGTTTCTGATGTATGAGTAAAAATCCCCAACAGTTATCAAAACAGCTGATCTGCTAAGTATTTAGACACTACTTAAAACTCTTTATCCTTGATCTTTTTCTCCCTGTCGACCTTGTGACTGATAAACTGAAGCTTTATTTGTAAACCGTGCCCTAAATGCAGACACCACACAATAAGATGTTTGTGAGAAACAGCCACAGGACATTTTGGATTTCACATAGCTAGCCAGTCACAGCCTTAAATGGCCTGTTATTTGATTACAAAGTTGTTAATTAAATTGAAGCTGTATTGGGGCCTCAGCTTGACTGGTATTTTCACCTTGACCCAGGTATCACAAGGTGTTTAACAAATGAATTTAGCAGATGTTAATATCTTCTCAATGTCTGCTGCAATGCTGAAATTGTGAAGACGTAGTCGAACGCAAACTGATTTACATTCCCCAACATTCCTTTGAGGACTGGGGAGCTTTTTTTCCTGCAGTTTCCCACATCTCAGATTTGGGAATTTGTCTTTTCCCTACATTTTCCTGAGCACACTGAACGCTGCAGCAGCTGACCAGAGAGGACGGTTAATTCAGTGAAAGCTGTGAGGTCAGGGGATGCAAGTCCTCAGACATTATTGAATTTATGAGCTTGGCGAGACTTGGTAGTGAACCCAGCCATCTCCGTCATTAGCAATATGTCTCCTCCTCCTCCTCCTCTTCTACACTGATTGTTCTATCTTTCTTTTGAATCAGCTCTCTCCCTGGTTTGTAGAAATCAGCACTAATCTTACATAAACTGTCTGCTGGCAGTGGCACAAAGATGCTATGAGACGCAGAGTAATTAGAGTCTGAATCTGTTTGCGTTGTGTCTTCTTCTGCACCTTTTAGCCTCCTTATTTTTCCTGATGCCTAAACGTATGCCATTGGTACTGAACCCTCTGAAGGTGTGCCAGTAAATTATAGTTAATTGTCTCGATGTAGATTCGGTAAAGAAGCTCAGAAACATGAACATGAAGATGACAGAGTCAGAACTCTGAATGCTGTTGTTCCTCAACATACCATCACAGGAAAAAAATCTAATTTAGGCAGTCAGTTTTCAATATTTGGATATTATCTTTGGATTAATTGCTTTTCAAGTTTGTGCAGAAATTCATGCTACCCAAAGACTGAATCCTGCAGTGATCATCAAAACCGGTTTATTTTAGCTGAAATGTCCTAACAACTATTGGATGAATTGCCACAAAACTTTCTACACACATGCATCTTCCCCATACTATGAAACCTAATAATGATGGTTGGAGTTTTCCTAACTTTCTCTACTACAACCAGGAATGTTCTGAAAACTGATGCGTCTTTACCAGGTCAGCATTTAGCTACTTGTTTCTGTATGATGCCCACACTACTGCATGCTTGTAGTTCATATTTTAAGTTGGATGATCAGGGGCAAGTTATAAGCGACCAAAAGCCAGAATGTAGACAGTGTCACAGAGCAACTTGAATGAATGAAGAAAAACCCCTTTAACAGTTCTAGACAGCCTTCAAGGTGAACAGCTTTTAGTTAGCTTTATATTGACACCAGGTTGTCAAAATGTTCGTTATCTCTTGTTGCAATGCTCTACACACAATGTCAAAGTCTTTCTAGGAATGTCTCTCCACTCTGCAGCGATCACGGTGACATCGTTTATTGATTTTGTCAAATTAAAATGACCACATCTTTTCCTAAATGAATGGAGAGAGCCATAACTGCAGTTTTGCTTGACCTAGAAATTGCATGTATATAATTACCATTCAAATCTTATACCACCTGCTAAAAAATGTGATGACTTTTCACCAGAATAAGGTCAAAATACCATTTTTCTCCACCTCTACTATGCGCACAGTTTCACAACGCTGTGCTTCTATCAGTGCAACGACATGATTGGCTTTCCCTGCTCTGTGTGACTAACTTAATGACAGCTAATAATGAGCTGGCTGCTGCCCATATCAAGAAGCTGCAGTCACCACACTTGGAGAATTGTGAAAATTCTATGGTACTGGCATTGACTGTTAAATTTCTTGCATTGCAACATCCCTACACAACATTAGACCAGAACTTTTCTTACATAGGCTGTTAATTTTTAGCGAAATACCTGTGAAAGTAATGACGCTGACATCAGCCTGAGCTGTTTAGTCAGAGATGGTGTAGTGTTTCATAGAGCTGCTATGTTTTTGCCTTGTTTCTGTCAGTTTGCAGATAACTCTAAATACCACAACAACCACAATCATTCGCCAAAGTCAGAAAACTTTGCTGTTGCAGTTTCAGAACTCCCTGCCCTATCTGACACTGACTCAAAACATGAAGCAGAATTGAATTTGAACTTCTTCCCACAAACAACAGTGTTTAGATTTTCACAATAAAAGAAAATCAATTACCAAAGATTCAGAATCACCATTTTCACTGATTGAACCGGGTGGGTGTCATCCAAATCTTTAACATTATCTAATTCCTACCCTGGATACCTCAAATGCTTTTATTCCATGCATTAAGTAAGTCAGTAGAAGTAGAGGGTATCAAGCTCTGTTTGTCTAGATGTCAAAAACGCTCCTGTTTTCTGTCAGAGGAAGCTCATGTGCTCTGTTGCATGACAGCAGAAACAGCAGCATCCTGCTCAGTTATTGAAATAATTTGAGGATGTTAATCTTAAACGGCTGTCGAGTGAATCTTTGCTCAGATATGACCATGCAGGCAGCATGTATTTCTCGTAAATGTTTTTTCCTGGCAGCTTTTGGTTATAGTGATATATCAGATTGAGGAGACGTGCAGGTTTTCACATGAAGATGATGACAGACTTAACACTTACCTCATGGGATACGTTTAGAGTGTGACAGTCTGTGACAGCTTGTTTATCTGTCTGATGTATCACAGCAAGTGTGAGGATGGATTTCAATATCGAACGTCTTGACATTGTACATACATACACACACTTACATGTACAGCTAAAACCAAACTGACTCTGGAAGGTGACTCATAAATGACAAAGAACTAGAAAGACTGTGTGAAATTACCTCAAATTAGGATCCACTTTGTATCAGTTTCTGTGTTTTTAACTAAAGCTCAACCAATATATCATTGGACTGAAATTATTGGCTAGTTTAGACCCGTCAGAGGTATATTAGTATTACCATTTATGTTGTAAGATATGAAAGCCTGCTTGAAACTGCTGGAAAGTAACAAAACAATGACCCCAGGTTTTTCCCCAGAATATTCCTCCCCAATATTCCTCAAACATATGCTAATGTTAGATAGGAATAACTTCTGGTGTTGGAATGCATAAACAGCCTCCTTCAAGTTTCCCAGATCATCTGCTGACTCCTGATGGATCATTTTGACCTTTGTGATGAGAACTTCACACCTACTGTTTTCCAAGATCAACAATTGACTTTGGTCTGGTGGGTAAAACACAAAATATCACTGCAAAGTCTCCTCCTTTGTTGAATGCCATAACTCTCGTCCGCTCTCTTCACACATTCTTTTCTGTATTTCATTTTTAAACACAGGACGAGAAGTAGAAGTAAAGTTTCCTGCATCTAGACTTAATTTCTCTAGAACTGTAGTATATGACAGGCTATCATGAGTCATTTCCAGCTGTTGGTTACACAAGCTGGCAGAGAGGCCAACATGCACCGAGAATGCAACCTGCAGAGCTTAACACTGCACTAGTTGATTGGTTGATCCAGGGGTTGTCAAAACCTGACACACTGGGGCCCTGCTGGACAAAACTGAAACAACTTTGTATTATGTGTGTGTTCAGATTCGACCGAGTTGTGACTCTTTGAATGAGCACCTCTTTCTTAGTTATGCAATTTCTTGCAGCCTCGAAGTTTCAGTACATCTAGATTGATCCATACTTACCAGTTTTTGCTCAAAATCTTCTTGTGATTGTACAAAACAACCATCTGAACGCCTCTGAATGTATCCCATACATGTTCACATATTGTGTTCAGCCTTTAGCTGCTTTAAGTTTTAACCTGTATCACTGTTCCAGCTTAAATTTTTAGTCATAATTAGTAAAACATATAAATAAAGATAGAAGATAGTTCTAAAATATTTTAAAATCCTGTTCATTTCTATCAGAACATCAATATCCTGGCATTCTTTGTACCTGCTCTTTCTTGGAATGTTATCACTATATAAAGAGTCAAGGTTCAAAACACAAGACTTTTCATTTTCCGATTTTACAAGAATATAAGGAAACACTGCTGTAACCAAAGTGAACATAGCTCTCTGGCTGTTCAGTGTGAAACATGCAGAGATGCAGCCTCACTTTCTATTTTAACAGAAATACATTTTGTTCTTGAGACCTGCAAGAGTTGATGCTTCAAAGAAAACTCAGACACAAAACAGAAGCAACTCAACATTAAGACTGAGCATGTGGTGACAGAAAGATAACCCACAGGGTCACAGTATTAAATGATATAGCATCGTTTTTTGCCATGGCAATGTTTACAGTTTGATATATATATCGGTGAACTTGATGTTGAAGGTGAAACACTAGCATTGAGGTAAAGCGTGCTTCTTAAGAATCCCTCCAAAGTTCACCACAGCAGCCCTCATAGATAGATAGATAGACAGATAGACAGATAGATAGATGCTTTATTAGTCATTGCACACTTTCATATACAACAGAATTTCATTTGAGCTGCCCTGCCAATGACATGCAGGAACTGAAACTGCGTGGCTTGCCAACAGCGAATATAAGCCTGGTTTGAGGTCATGTAGTGCATGCAACACGCTCCTGCAACAAGTAGAAGTCACAGTGTGAACTCCAGCTGCCACTTTTACATGAAGCACAATGTGGCAGCGTATAGAAAAATGTCTGAAAGGATTAAAAATACTGAAAACTTGATCAAAGTGTGTGGAAAATTATAAGAGGCTTGCTGGTCATAGTGGTTTTCAGCTGCAAGTGTTGTTGCAATTGCAGACATTTAGAGAAGCTTATCTTATCAAAGTTATCCTTCATTTACATGGATTTCATTGAATTTTTGCACTTTTTACATCTGTTTGAAGGTCACAGGCAACTTAGAGCCAAACGCAGCGTGCCGTAGATGAAAGGTCGTCAAGCAGTTTGGACAGTTTATCATATGGCTACAGTATGCTTGAAACAAACAGATTCATATGCCTGACAACATCTGAAGTGGGCCGGCACATCCCCCTCATAGCTGCGTCCCACTGCCTCACTAATCTCTCACAGAAATATGTCTCTTTTGCAGGTCTTTGTAGTAGTGATGCAGTGGATCATATAAAGACAAGGATGCAGGCTTTAATGCAGGTTTTCAAAGTGTTGGACTCAATTCTGCACATAAAAAGTGATATAAATAGTTATGTGGTACATCAAAAAGGGCGCTTTAGGGAAGTTCAAACCCCGCTAGCTGCTGTGTGAAGACAGTTAGATAAGTTGTGTGTGTTTGACCTGTGGGAAGAAGCTAAAACAAGAACATGTTTGTAAGATAAACAGTCAGCACCATCTGCTTGCATGAACTCATAGATGAAAGATGGGAACAGTCTATACTAGTTCAGATCAATGGCATCTGTGCTTGCAGGCTGTATGACAATATCCCATTTCATCAGCTGATTTCTTGTGGTTATTATACAGCTGCGGTGATGATATGTGTGTTTTGTTTGGAAGGACAGAAAACACACAAGTGGCTTTTAACCTGGATGTAAGAGGCCCAAATTAAAACTGTTACAGCTAGACATAGAGCTGAAACCATTTTGATAATCAGTGCTAAACATTTCCTCACTCCAGCTTGTCAGAGATGAGGATTTGCAGCTTTTCATCGACTGAAACTGAATATTTGGGTGTTTAACTGAACAAAATGATCAGTCTGAAGACGGCTTATTTGTCTGGGAAAATGTAATGGGTATACATCTTAAAGAAACTAGTAATCGATATGTCAGTAAAGGAAGTAATGATTAATTGCAATTTTTCATATGCTCACTGGCCGGCCAGCATTTCCACATTCAAAGACAAGAAGGAGTCACTGAGTCCATTTGTACTGTGATTTGTAAGTGGTTAACGTTGGTATTGTATTTCAGGAAAAGTCAACATTTAACTTTAAAAACTTGGCTTTAATTGTTGCTGTGTTTATCGGCGAAGTATCATGTGAAACTTTTTCAGCTGATGATGAGCTCGTGCAGCTTGTGAACACGCGAAGGTATCAGAAAATATTGTGCAGGAGGTTGCACTTAAACCAACAAGACAGAAGAGCGTGTATTTCCTTGAAGAGCGCTGCGAGTCAGGAAGGTTTAAAGATATGGCCCAGGGCCTGTGAAACCGCAAAATGCCACCCACATGAATTGGTTTCGTACTCTGCTGCCTCAACCGCGTGCAGATGTGTAACTGTGATGCTGTTACTGACTCTATTGTCTGTGCAGCACGTGGCAACTGTGGAAGTGACATATGTTCATAGTCAGGTAAAGATGATGTAGTTTTAAACATCAGAAATTGCGTTGCTGGCAGAAATGATGGCAGCTGTTGCTTTTGTTTTTTGCCATGAGACAGCATTTAAAGATATCTGGTTGCAATAAATGTTTAATTTCTTGTGCCTTTATTGGACATCTTGCAGTATAGTTTGGAAGAGAGATGGGCAGTCAGAGCTGGACACTGGTCATTAGGATGATAGGCATCTTAATCACTAGACCACTACATAAACCCACTTTTTACAGATCTGTCCATATCATTCAATTGAGCTTCACTGAAATGTAGCCATAGTTGGGACAGTAGAAATAGACAAACCACTACAGCTACCTCTACTGAGTAAGAAAAACAACAACACTTGGATTCAATTTCTACTCACTTGATGGTTGATGAGTGAAACATCTATTAGCTACATGTCGTTATTGTTTAAAGGATTGCAGGACGGGACTGCATGACACATTCGCAGATAATTACACTTTCAAATTCATTGTGTGCTTACGCTGTCCGTGCAACACTTTACACTCACTTTGCCCCAGTAGAAATGTACACCAAATCTAAATGATACAGTTTCTACAGATAACTTTACAATGTGCAATGCTACATCTCTATATCGTGTATCAGAAATGGATGGATATCTGGAAACCATTCAGTATCACCATGAGACCAAAGCAACTCTTTAGTTACACTTACTGCAAGCCATTTTTGCTTTTAATCATTAGACTGAATATGTATTAGACTATGTAGAACAAATGATCATCCGTGTTTAAGGGTTTTTGCGTTACAGATACCTACTGTTCTGAGTAGTTCTAATTCCAATTTCAAATTACCATATTTTAAATCAGAGTCATAATTCTAGCTTAAAATATCTTCAATTCCCTTTCATTTTAAGATATCTACACTGTCATTTTTATGCATCTCAAATAGCTTCAAACTACTGAAAATAATGCTGAACATATATAAAAATGGAATTCTACTCAGTCAAAACGTAATCATAGATATCTTGGACAACTTTGTGACAAGTCAAAAAGATGCTATTGATGTCTACAATTTTAATTCTGTATAGTCAGCCTCAGCTAATAAATGTTAAAATGGCTTGCTGCTGTGTATTTATTACACCTGAACAATTCTGCACCTGAGTAACTCTCAAACAGACCTGAGTGAGGATTGTCAGACTTTGAGGGAGTCCAGTACTGGACTTTAGGCACAAATGTACTTGCAGTGGCATGTGTGGAGGATCTGTAAAAGTAAATAATGTCTGCTCTGTGTATGTGAATGATGACTGTCAGTTTTGCACAGCAGGGTTGGGCTCTGCTACAGAACTGAGTCATCACTGAATTATTATGTTTGGTCTCTGCCATAGCAGCAGACAGAGAATTGCGACAGAAATAAAATGAAATTCGGGGTTGCCAAGCCGACACTTGTGGCAAACTTTTTCTGTTCTCTGACTGAAAATGTGAGGTCATCTCCTGAAGTCTTGCAGAAGTCAGTTTTCTCTGTGTCATTCTTGAAAGCTGTGCACATATGATGTGTATGTTTAATGTTTTCAGTTAACAGTTTATGTTTTCTGTTAGATACTGAGTGAGAGACAGTTACTGATTGTGTTTGAATTGTTTGGATTATCTCTATGAAGTGTTTGAAAACCTAATCTTCCTATAAGCAACATATAAGCTCGAAAATAAACATGATAGCGAGATAAGAGCCGAGTAATCCCCGAACACACACACACACACACACACACACACACACACACACACACACACACACACACACACTCTGGAGGGACGCTGATATCTGTCAGATATGAACAAGACACCCGTGAAGGTGCAGCATCGCATATCGTGTCAGCTTACAGAGGTCTTAACCTCCACAGAAGGTCAAGCCACACACATGTATAAACACACTGAGCACATAAAAGCATTCTGCATGTGTTTTCACACTTCGTCACTTCTCCCCATTTTTCTTCAGTCTGCTACAATTTTAGCCTTCAGGAGCATCCTCTTAACCCTGTTAAGCCCTGCTATAATTGATTCCATATTGAAGAGGCATTTTTGAAAATATATAAAAAGTTACAAGTTAGTCATAGTAAGTGCATAAAGAACATTGTTTTACTAAAACAGAATATTAGGCATCAAGTGCATCCCTCATTTCGTATCCCGCATTTGTCCGAGCAGCAGAAGTTATTTCCAGGAATTTAGACCCATCTCTCCAGCCGTGTCCGCAGATAGCTTGAGGTATTTTTCGGTCATGTGACCTTTGGCACTGCACAGTTGTTGTGAGGCATCAGGAGCAAATAGGAGGGAGGCAGCAGTGCAGACAGGGAGGCAGAGGAGAGAGTGTAAAGGAGGTCGCCGGCGAGACGATAGGGAGTCAGAGGGGAGGTCACTTTCAGAGAATTCGTGGTGGGAGGAGATTGCATTATCTTCAGTTTGAGCAAAAACAAGGATAAGAGTGAAAGGTGCAGAGGTTAAAGGGAAACTAGGCAAACACTGCTTCTGTTTTTCAAACGTGGGAGAGGGTTAGTCATCTCTGCAGCTTCTGTTTTTGGTGTCACTATGGTTGAAAAGCTCTCAAAATGCAAACCAAGTGGTTTGTCAGTGCTTTCCAAAATGTGACTGCCATCTCTGTCATTAAACTCATCAGTGGATGTTTAGGAAATTACTAACTCGCTGAATACCTGAGTCTTGATTCCACTCCATCAACCTGATCAATATCTGTCTCCAAGTATGACGCAAGAGCAAAGAGGTGATTATGTTAGGTTGGCATTAAAACTGTAAGCAGCTTTGCTCTCTCCAAGTTTAAACACCTTCTGTACCAGTTTCCTATTTTTGATGTTAATGGTACTACCACCTGTTTCTGATGTTATCAGCCCAATAAATGACCATCGTCATCACGGATCATTCCCATACATATGGGCCTATAGGGACCTCCTCTACCTTCTAGTAGGCCCAGCAGGCTGTTATCACCCCTTTTAGTGATAATGGAGCTGGGATTTTGCACTTATAGAGAGGAATATAAGTTCACATTTGGAAGTTAGAGGGGATGTTGAAGGTACAGTTCTGCAGACTTTCACTCTGGAGTTTGAGTCCTGTTTAACACCACAGTTACAGTTTTACTTGTAACTTAAGACTTGTTTTTAATTTCGCTTTCACCTGCAGTTTTTCATTCTGTCTTTCACTCAGTGTTTGGTTAAGATTACAGGCACCAAAACTGCTTGGTTAGGTTTGAAAAAAGAATATGAGTTTGGGTTAAAGTACTCCCTGTTCTATGCTACATGTTATAAAGCTCAATTTTGTATTGAGATTTTAGAAATATTTTTTCACACAACCGCAAGAGACAAGCCAATATTATCATAGATCCTTTCTGCTTATCAGTGATCAAAATAGATGATAACGCACCATCTGTCCTACTAGCAGATGGAAGAGCTATTATTTATATGTATTTATGCAGCAGTCACATCCAAATTTGGTGGGACATCTATTTACTTATAAACAACAGCATATTCCAGCATTAGTTTGCACCATCTTTGGCTGGTAGCTTGGTAAGATGGGAGTTCAGTGTGCCCATTATTGCCAAAAGCTGCAACCTGCAACCTCACTATCTATTTGTGTAAGGATGATGCAAACGAGACACAATGTTTTGGTTTTGAACGTAGCCAGCCAGCAGTTTCCCACCGCTTCCAGTCTTTATGCTACGCTAAGCTAACCAACTGCTGCCTGTAGCGTTGAATTTAAAAGAGAGTAGTATCAAGCTTCTTATCTAATTTCTTATAAAATTTTCAATGTGCATATTCCCCAAAATATCCACTTGTTCATTGAATGTGTGTAACACTAAAACTACCTCCGTTAGGGGAAACAAGCGCCATTGTTAAAAGAACGAAACTAACTGTGACTGTGAAAATTCAAAATCAAGTTACACCATCAACTCCACCCTCCTCCTTTTGTGCGACATTGTAACAATGTCACACGGCTTCCTTCTGTGGCACTGGAAGTCTTTATTGCCAGCAGGAGTTTGTCTGGAAACGTGTTGTTTTTGAAGTGAAGACAGCATCCCTGTGACTGATCCAGTGTTCAAGTTCTCTCATTTCCCAGGTTTGATGGAAATTTGAAAACCTGCTTTGTTTGGGGTGTAGTTTACGATAAAGCGATATATTTTGTAGAACAGGATTTAGGCCTGTCTCAAGTAATTTCCTTGTTTTTGCCAGTGTGCGCCAACCAAGACTCCATAGCGCCCTGCCAGAAGAAACACTTAAAGAATGCCTGCACAGACATGCATAGTTGCAGTCCACTGGGGTTCTCAGTACCTGTGAAGTGCTGATAGCCTCAGATCCTGGACATATGTGTTTGTGTGTGTTTTTGCAGCCAGAGTAATGCTGCATCTGTGCAGCAGGCCCGTCCAGCCCTCCACCCCATCGTCTGTCTCCCAGGCCAGCAGCAGGCCAGAGCTATCCATCAAACGGGCATCATACAGGGAGCAGAGGAGCTGTGGCGTCTGCCTGGAGCAACTTGTTCACATTAACCTCTCCTGCAAAAGGCCAACACAAATGACCACGCTGGTCATGACGTTCTTCCCTCAAGACAGAAACGTCATGGGAAACAAAACATGGCTGAACTTACAGGAGCTTGTAATGTTTCACAGCTCTGACCTGGTTTTACTGCCATGTGAGAAGATGTGATTTTGTTTAAATATGAAGATAGTGGTTCTCATTTTCATAAAGTGTCACATTTGCAGTGTTGAACTCAGTTGTTCACGTGTTTGTGTAGCAACTTTAGCTGACAGTTTGCTTTATCGCCTCCACATGGCTGACAAATTGCAGCATGAAATAAGTTTGAAAGTCACACTGTTTGTTCCAGAAAGTTGCAGAAATGACAGCCCTCCCTAATCTGATGTCGCAAAGATACTCAATCATCCAGCAGACAGCTCCCCACAGATCAGAATAGACAGCATGAGCCAAAATAGTTTGGTAGCTGATAGAACTTCATCCACTCTGATTCATATAAAGACATCAGGCAGTATATTTGGGATGGTGGTTGGACCTCAGTGTGGAAACAAGCTCACAGAGCAAAAAGTAGAAAGTATATATTTCTGTAGATGTAAGATATTGATCAAGAGTCATCTTATAATCAATACAAAATGAATCACACTGGAAATGGAAGTCTGGGAACCTACATTTTGAAAATTGTGCTCATTCTTCTTATTTTTTAACAGCTTTGGCATCATCAAGAAAGAAAAAAAAGTTCCTCCCTTAATAATCCACCTCCTTCTCATCTTATCTACCAGTATCCTCCTCCCCTCTTTATGCTGTCTCCACCGGGCTTATCAGCATCCTATTTCATACCATCACTCAGCATAACTTTCAGTCACACTAAATGACAAGCAAAGCGATTGCTCTTAAAAAGAAATATATTCCATGTGTGTGCATGAACTGACCTGAGATTTTAATATATAGAAAACAGAAACTTTCCCATAGTTTTAGATGCTTTCAAACGATCTCCAGAGATCTCGACTGGAGCTGGTTTGTTGACAGCAGCACACAATCAAAGAACGGAGCTGGCATGAGATCTGACATTAAAGTTTAAGATGTTTCCCTCGTGATGGCAAAAAGGTGTTTGGTTGTGACATCAACTTGTCTGTTTCTACCTGAAATGTTTACTGCAAGATTCACGTGACAAGCAAATCTCACAAAACCCCTGCAGGATTATTTATGTCATGTTCGTTTTGGATTTTGGAGACATCTTGGCAGCAATCAGAATTAGACCATGTATATATGCACTATTTAAAAAAGAAAACATAATTCCGGTGATGCTGTAGGAACTTTGTACAACATGGGAAAATATAAAGACTACAATGCTATGAGAAAATATCTACTTGGCCAACATTGTCATCCTGTAGCAGCAGAGAGGAAACATATTTGATAGTGAAGAGGAAAAGCTCATGTGACAAATTCTTCACTGGGTTATCTTTGGTCACACAATGTTAGAAAAACATGACTTAAAGAGTCGTAGAAAGACCTGAAGTCATCTATTTCTGTCATCACAGACTCTTACTATCAGCGTTTATTCGATTTTGTGGATATTAGATTTAAATTCTTGCCACTTTATGTAACTCATTTTCAGCATTCAGCATTCAGCATTCGTGTGTGATGCTTGTCTGAAGTGTTCTTGAGCAGCCTTGAAATAATAATGACGAGACAAAAATTCAAGGGGAGCTGTGACCCTCCTGGAACACTTCTGTGTGTTTCACAGTGTTGACAGGGAGAGATTTCCCCCACTGAGGCCACATCCACACTGCTGTGGAGGTGCATTAAAAGCCCGTTTTTCAGTTTTTTCTTCTCTTTAAGCTTTAATCCAGAGTCTGCTGAAATTTTCACCCCTAAAAATATAGTTTGAGTGTTAAATGGAATATGAAACAGTGGCTGATTTGTTTGCACCGTCGATATCTCTGTTTTCATGCACCCCATATGGGTGCTCTTTTTACATCCATGACTTAGAAAAACAAACTACTGAATCATGAAAATGTTAAAATGAACTGATATTGACAGAATTCTATATTTTTGTTTCTGAAAATGCAATAAGAATGCCATTTGTTGTGATTCTTAATGTGATTTATGGATGATTCCACAATAAAACTCATTGTCACATGGCAGTAACGCTAAATGAAACAGACAAATTGTATTAGTTTAAACAGTCGTGTGTTAGCTGACTGTGCACTCTTTAAATAACAGTCTGTTCTAAGCATATCATTATGTCTGCTGCTGATGCTTTTCCTTTTCAATCTTTGTTTAGTACGTGATGTATTTGCAAAACATCCCCCAACCCACCATTACATTAATCTGCTGTTATTATCCATAATCAGCAAACACTGGAGCGTCTTTCTGAAGGATTTCAGTCAGATGGGTGTGTTTCTGAGCTAATTGCTGCTTTGAGAATGACACATAAAGCAAAGTAAATATTAAACAAACACCCAGTGAGTGGAAATTGCTGCTTTTACAGAAATATGTTTATCTACTCTCTTTTTTAGGAACGAGATGAGGGGATGGTATCGCTCTTATGTTGGTACCGACGCCTTTAAAGCTCTCTAATTGACATTTTATATCCACTTTCTTTGATTTGTACAGAAGAACAATGTAAAAGTGGCTATTTGTGGTATTAAAAGAAGTTAGTTTGCAATGTCCCTGTGATGCCAAAACTGTCTCTTTTTAGCCTAAAAATAGAAACAGAATGCAGCTATCCGTTCATCTCCCCCTGCGGTGTCTTGTCAGCTTTCACAATATAAAACCTGGATGTCATTCAGTCTATTTAAGCTCCACAGCAATAAAAATAAGCTCATGTTGATGGCTCCCCAGGCTCTCCACTGGAAAGAGATCTCCTCCTTGACATGGACGACTGCTCTGCTCTTGTGTTCTCCTGCAATTGAGGTTTCATTCTCCACCTTCCCATTCCAGTCATATATCTAGTTCATCGCAAAAATCCGCTTTCTACCACCTTAGAAACCCCTTCAGAGTTTGACCAACAGACTTGTGTGGTCAAGACGCTTATTCATGCCTTCATCCCCCTCCATCTGGAATATTGCAAAAAAAAGTCCTGTCAGGAATATCTGGCAAAGGCCTGGACAGACTCCAGTGTGTGCAGACTTTATCTGTCAGGGTTTTTACCTGCAACAAGCCATCACATCCACCTTCACTGGCTCTCAGTCAGGTTCTGTATCTTATATCCTCCTCCTAGAAATCCCTTCATGCTGTTGCTCCTCAGACCTCCTCAGACCTAAAATCTATGAACTTTGACTTCACTTTGCTCACTATTCCTGATCCATTATGAATTTCTAACCCATGCAGGTTTTATATTTGCAGAATTTTCCCTACAACCAAGAAAAGTGAGTTTTTATTTTTGTAATTTAATCATTTCCATTAAAATATGCACCTTATTTGAGTCCATTATCCAGTTTCTGTAGCACACATACACATGACAAGCTATTTCAACATTTAACCGCTCAACTGGATATATATCACAGATATCTGAAATCCAATCCTTCCTCCTCAGAAAGAGCATTTCACATGTCCACAGCGACATTCTTTCTATCCATAATTGTCATTTCAGTCATGTCGTCATTCTTCGGAGGACACATGGCATCACTTTTACCATTCATGTGTCTGGAGTTTCTTATTAGAGATATCTACAATTCAGCTGCTGGTATCTGCAAATCACATTGTGGATATCTGCAGCTGAATTATGACCAGTTGTAATTCCAGTTACAGATATCTACAGTTTAATATCAACGTTGTCCTTTTTAGATCTTAAGTTAGGTTTGAACTTGTCAGAATGACCTGGTTGGTATCTGTAATTTCAATTCCAGACGGTCAAACTCAGGCACTAGATGTTAAAACAGCTTGTCATACATACAGTACGTGTTATTTTCACTTTTACATGATAATTAAAGCTTTACAAAATGCTGGTGGGTAGATTTTGAAATCTCGACTGGGCCATGCTAGCTATTACCCTCTGTTTCCAGTCTTTATGCTAAGCTAAGCTAATTACCTCCCTATTGCAGTCCTCAAATCTATCTGCTGGAGAGAATTTGAATCTTACTAAAGGCTATTTCCCTAAAAGTAGCTTTTTTCACATAATGACACCCTGGTGAGTTTTACAAAACTAAGTTAAAGTATATTTGTTTTTCTCTATAAATTAACAGCATCAGTGCATGTAAACAGCAGACAGACAGCTAGAAGCACTCTGTCTGTGTATTCCAGTAGCACTAATGAAAGTTTAAACAACATTAAGTGGTGAGTGCAGATCCATGAGTTGGTCTGTTAAGTGGAAGTCAGTCTGAGAGCTTTAGCATCACTTCATTATTAAGAACACACTAAAGATAGCACAAATAAATAGCACTGTGTAGAGCTATAATTGCAGTTGTAATGTTTGTTGTTTAATACACAAAACTCATTAGTTAGAAAGAGACATGCGGTTATTATCATGTTCCAGATAATTGTTCCCTGTTTGCACACAATAAGTGACACTCCCTTTTCCCTGCATCTCTGTTTTCTTTTCAAGTTTCTATTTGCTTTCAGTGATTTTGCAAAATAAACCTGCGGTGATGTTCTAAGAGTTGGTGATATGGGGTTTACTTTCGGACTCTGGGTTACATTATTTTCTCTCACTGTTTCCCTCATGATTATTTTTGCATGTTGGTCATTGATTCTGGATGGAGGTCACTGGTTGACCCCTGGGTGTGTGTATTTTTAGTTTGATCTAACCCATGAGCTGCCTTCCTCCCAGCTGCTCCCTGTAGGCTGAAACTGTAGTGATCAGCAGATTTAACACTTATCGTATGTGTCATGGTTAGGAGAGCGCCAGCCACCCCTGCATTATAGAGAGAGGATTTTAGCGGGGATGAAAGCTTTGACAACCATCAGGGGGGATGATGTCATGTGTGGGTCTCTGCTTGTAAACCTGGATGTTTTCTGCACCAGTAAAAATACGGAGCTCCAGAGGATACATCTGGAAGTTTCACAAAGAGGAATCTGACACCGTTAAGCCGCCGTGTTCAGTCAATGAGTGCAGGGATGCAAGCAGAGAGATGCTGGAGTGGGTGGAGGGAGGGAGGGACGGAGATGAATGGTAGAGAGATGAATGATGCTCATGAGGGACAGAGGGACAGTGAAATGAATTAATGAATGGATGGAAGAGAGGAAGCAGCTTAAATAGCGAGCAGGGTTGAGGGAGATGGTGAAGCAGCTCCTGGGATGGCAGTCAGTTTGCTGGTTTGGTCCAGAGTGAAATACTTTAGCAACAATTCAGCCGTTAAATTGTACAGACGTTCATGACTGAGGATAATTAATAACGATTTTGGCGATACCTGTAGTTTTCGTTCGCACCACCATGAGGTTGAACTTGTAATTTTAACTCTGGTGTTCCATTCACCTTATTTAAATTTTTTATGATCAAATACTCATGAAACTACTGACCTTCCCTTCAGTTTCAGCCTTAATTTAAGTTTAGAGTAAATTACCAAAGTTGGCAGACTAACACAATAAACATCAGGGGCTCAACATTCAAGCAAAGGATCAACCGATCATCAGCTTGGCCGTTTGTCGGATACAATATTCTACATTTTTCCAACTGACTTTATCGTTATTTTTTAAACTGATTCACAGTAACGTAAATATATTTCAAAATGTGCTACTTTGCCTCTAATGCAGCCATCTCTCCCTATCTGTAGTCATCACTTAGTGGTCTTGAACATTGTTTTGCACACAGCAAAATCTGATTGGTTACATATCATGAACAATTGTTTGGCAACACTGAAGGAAAGATGTAGAAAAGTTCTCTTTTCAAAGACATTCCAGTGAAATTTTGTGTTAGAGTTTGAATATCAGCCATTAAAAAAGCACATTACTTGCCCCTTAAAATGAAATTATTAAGTTTGACTTATTAACTAATCAAAAGAAACAACACAACAACATCGTCATTGCATTTCTGTATAAGACTGGCAAATCACAATCAGCACAAAGCGCAACTTTTTGTGAGGCTGTATCTATTATGAATGTCACCAGATCATACTAGAAATATTGTAGTTAGTACCACTGAAATGCCACAATGTGCAATATGTACCGTACTCCCCGATTCATATGTTTTCAGAACATTAAATAACCATTACACATCATTCCCATATATACATATGGGCCAGTCCAGACCTCCTCCACAATCTAGCAGACCAAAAGTTGTGTTATCATCCATTTTGATCAATGAAAAACAGAAAGTAACCCCAATGTTGTCGGCAACCTCTTGCAGCTATATTAATAAGCACACAATAAATCTCTGGTTGAGTTTTCACTATGGAAACATATAAAATACAGTTTTGTAACATGTGGAAAGCATTGATCTGAGACAAAACTCAAACTCAAGCCTCCTGTGTAAATTTTACTGCCTCTTTCATCCCCTCCAACCTCCAAATGTGGGCTTATGTTTCCTCTCTGAAAGTGCAAAATCGCAGCTCTGCTGCCATAACAACCTACAGAACCTACTAGAAGGTGGAGAAGATCCCTTCTGACCATGAAAGACCTGCAATGATGATGGCCGTTTAATGTGCTGGCAATGTCTAAAACTGGTGCAATAACAGGAATGTTTCAGGATATGAACAATGTGATGACATGTTAATATAAAATTGACTATAAAAAGCGACTTTGAGATGTCTTTTGTGTTTATTTCAAATGTAAAATTGTTTGCATTCCAGCTTTTGGTTTTCTATAACTTGTCCCTGATCATCTGTCGTATATCTGTTGCTGCCTCCATTCCCAGTTGTCAAATCTGTATCTACAGTACCATAAAAGAACAAGTACTGTCAGATTTTTGGAATTTTGGTTCCGAACTGTTGGTTTTCATGCATTTCAGCTCTGTTTTTCAGTAATTCATTTCCTGTTCGTCTCACAATGTTAATAATCTTCCGGTCACATGTTGTACTCCTGCTTGTAATGTGCATTTTTAGAATCAAGTCTGTTTTCCTGAGTTTAATTTACATAACTACAGTAATTTTGTGTTGATCGCATCAGTGCAGAACTCCTAGCATGTCTGCTGTTGTTTCTAATCATGCAGTGTCTTATCTGGTCTTATTTATCCAATCCTCCTCTGCCTACAGACATTATCACTAAAACTCAAAGGAATTCAGCCCCTTGTGGCGTATAAAGACACAAACACGCCCACATTTGTGACCTCTTTTGTCCACTACACACCCACATACTGCACGTTTGCCAAGAATAAAGCAGCGACTGAGCAGACAGCTAAATGTGAAAAATTAAGTCAAAATAAGCAGAGCTAAAACCTGTCAGAGGTTCACCTCGTGATAACCATTCCTGGAGTGATCAGAGAGGAAAGTGTGGATACTGCTTCAGCTCAAAACAACAGGAGATGGTAGAACTGGTCAAAAATGAACAGTGAGAGGAGGATTATGGGGAAGTTAAAGGGAAAAGATGAGAGAGAAAAGCAGTGGAGAAGAAGAAAACAGATAAAGATAAAAGAACAAAGAAGGAAATCTGGAAATATTTCAGTTTCATAACTTCTCCATGGCTCGAGGCTGCCTGTGGCCGTGCCAGAATATGAAGCTTGTCTTTCATGCCAGTGTTGTCTGCTGTTAAATGCCAGCATATGGTGCAGAACAGGTCCAGGTCCCACCCAAAGCCCTTTCTGACCTTATTCCTTTGAAGGGTCAAACACCAGTGCATCATAAATACATTAATTCAGTCAGTGTTCACTCTGACATGAACATTATGCAGTTTCTGAGCTACTACAGATGTTTGCTTGCTTTGATTTTAGGACATTTGTTTCAACTGTCTGTCTTGGATCAACTTTACAGCTGACGCATTTCTTACCACAGCTAATTAAGGTCCAGTTTCAGGGTTACTTAATGACTTTGCTGCCCACAGGTGCTGATTTACGTTGAGCTTTAAAGCTGTTTATAGTAGGTTAGATATGTTACAGATGAGCAGGTGCCAGTTGGGTGTGTGATTTTACTGTAGCTGAACCAGGCTTTGAAGCCTACAGGTGCTGTGTTGGGTGATTTTTAAAGCTGGTTTGACGTCTCCCAGGCCAACAGGTACTGATCTATGCTGCTTTCTGCCCTGCCTGTATCAACCAGATCTGACTTTTGCCACTTCGCTTGATGTCCAGTAGAATTGTTAAAGGGCTGAAATGCAGTCATTTTGGTTTTGATGACTTGGTTTTGATGGCAGAGAGGGCAGTAGCGTTTTATTGCGGGTTATTGTGGCAGACGGGCTGCCAGGACCAATCAGGGCCACATGGTGCTTGACTGAAAACAGGCCCATTGTAGCCTCTTACGGCTGTGATATTTAAACCAATTTAAATTGTACATTTCTGGTGAAGAATGAGATTTTTCTTACGATTAACAATGACATGAATGATCTCAAGTACAGAATATTAGCAGAGCAGCAGCTTCAGTCCTCTGTGTTTACTCGGGATGCGTTCAGGCACAATGGTGAATGTGGTTCTAGTAGCACTGAGCACACGAATTACAGCGATCATGCACATGAAACAGACTTGAAGTTAAAAAATGCCTGCTTGAGTGCTATACGAGACATCATGTAGTCTGTGTAGACAGCTGGATGATTAGCATATGTCTTCATGCTTATCTTTCAGCTGTACGCTCGACCAATGTCAGCCGCTCTGAGAGGCTGTACTTTTGCACAGTAGCGCCAGCTAAATGCTAGCATCTGCACACTGACAGTGCTAACATGTTTATGTTTAGACATCATTTGCAATATAATCATGTGTAAATGTTAATTAATTAGTGCTTGGTAGCTGCCTCGATATCTCAGCTTTTGTCTGTGTTATCTGTTTTGTAAGTGTTATCGGTTTTTAATTTTTTTATTTTTATTTATTTTTTTTATATATATATATATGTCTTTGTTCAGTTATGGTCTTATGATGTTCTCTATTTTTGATCTGCCAATGGGACTTGAGATGGAAATTAGCCGTATGGCTACAATCTATCGTATTTACATGAAAATATACATTAATACGAATTGTCCCATTTTAAAAATAAAAGTAAATGAAAAAGAAATGAAATTTACCATGTTCAGCATCATAGTTTAGCATAGTTTACCCCTGAAATCTCAGTATCCACTCCAGATCTCCAGATTCTGGATTGATCCTGTTTCCATGTTGGGAACAATTCAGAATCGTAGGTAAGATTAAGGCAATAAACTAAACTTTAGCTTCTTTATATTAATGTTTTGAGGTTTGTGTATTTGTTTCCATCAACTGAAAGCACAAACTCTGTTTTTTTGTATTCTCTGTGATGTTTGTGGATGGAAACACAGCCCATTGGCTGCTGCGATGTAATGAAACGCTACTTTATTTATTGAGACTGTTTCACCTAAAAGCACAAATGTCAGCCTCATTGTGGAGCTAAAGGAAAAGACAGGGTCAGTATGATTCAACCTCTTAATGCACACCTGTGTAATATGTAGAACCAATCATTGAATAGATGTATATTTTACTGGTTAAGTTGAAAGCCTAAGCTGCTGGGAGGGAAAAAGCCACAGCTTCACCAGAGTCAGTAGGATTTGTCCTCTGGGGACCATGAATGACAATCCTTCCTGTAGTTGTTGAGATATTTGCTGTGCTTGGAAAGAAGCTTACATGGAAAGCAACACCTCCTTCTTCTGCACACCATGTGTGATTGAACCATGTGGGCCCTCCAGACAGTGATGGACATCTTTATATGCTGGTACCTCAGCGGCTCATGAGGCCATTTCCATCCAGAGAGGGAGAAGCCTGCTTATTGGTTTTCCAGGGCAGATGTTTGCCCAGCTCACGAAAATAGCCAGTTACATAACTAACTGGTTTTGATTTGAGCAGAGCAGAGCCAGTAGACACCAAGTACAGCTAAAAGAGATTGGTATACACAAAGTATGTGTCTGCCAGTGGACAGAGGACATTCCTCAATGATTTACAGATCAGGCCAGCGTGACTCTGAATTGTACTTGAGCTCTGACTGTGATAAATGATAAAGGCTCGGTTGGCTAGAGGCCATCCTAAATCTCCTAAATTAGCTGTGTGTGCGTGCATGTGTGTGTGTGTACCTGTGGATTTGAGGGGATGTCTATAATCAGGTTAATAGGAACAGGAAATGGAGCTTCTCAGAGATGGAAAGAGGGGATCACAGAGGAAATTCAGAGAGGATTGAGGGAGAAACAGAAGGTGTAATATTTCTTGGCTGGGATTCCTTTATGTGACTCCGCAGGTCTGGTTCTGTCTCTCTGGGAATGTA
The DNA here is from genome assembly GCF_022539595.1 of Amphiprion ocellaris. NCBI lineage: Eukaryota > Metazoa > Chordata > Actinopteri > Pomacentridae > Amphiprion > Amphiprion ocellaris. The sequence goes on from NC_072782.1 coordinate 13,208,465, forward strand.
AAAAGTGTAATCTTATATGAAATCTAAGTGGTCAGCATCTAAACATGACTGGCAGCAGCATGTTTTCATAACTCCTCTGTTTATAAGAAGCAGTGAGAAGGCCTGTGACAGCTTATTGCATATAATTTATGCCTCTAAACCTCCTGGAATTATGGACTACATACATGCACTGATCCCTCTTTGAATCGCTCTCCCTGTCTTTCTTTCACAAAGCATATGCTGTTAACATGCACAAGAGGTTTGTGATTTTCATAGCACAGTCCAGTCAGATCGTCTGGAGCCTGGAGGGGCACAGGAATAGTAAAAGCATTTTAAAAGATGGGTTTTCAAAGGAAATTATCGCTTGAGCCGTTTTATTTTTTATCTAACTCCTAGAATGCATTTTACATCCAAATTCACATCCTTCCTTTTCAGAAGACTGGCGCTCAAATAGCGAGATGTACGTAGCCCATTAAATGAATCCTCATGACTTAACTTTTCCAGCAAAGCTAGCTGCCTATCTGTGCAACCAAATATCAGCAAGAAAAAATAATAATAAGACCACCATTTGCCTGCTTTGCCACCTCTAGTAGGATGCTGTAGGTTGACAGTGAATAAGACAATGACATTTATTTCCGTTAAGCGCTAAGCTCAAATTTTTGTAATTGCTAAGTTGTCCAGTATTCCACCATTACACAGCTATGAGGAAATAGCTCTACTACCAGCATTTCATGGTGAGATACAAATGAAAACAGCTTCTTTTTTTCTTTATGTACAGGCTAATAAAAAAATTTACGAGTACAATCAGATCAGATGATGGAAGATCTGGATAGCCTAAACTCTGACTGGCTCTTATAATGACCAAGAAAAGAGCTTTAAAGTAAAGACAGTGAAATTACCTTGAAAATAGCACAGTGATAATACGGTTGAAGACAAATTTAAACAATGATACTGAAAAAGCTGTTAAATTTCGAGACTGATCCAAATGTGACAGTTGATGAATCAAAAGTGATTGCATTTACAAACTACTACAACAGCTGTCTCATAGAACGTTAGCACTTGTCATTTAGAAACATGAACTCAATTTAATTCCATTTAATTTGATTTATTCCTGTAAGGGTATGCAACAGTTCACCACCCAGATCAACAGATATGCACACAGTCGATAGTTAAAGCCACAATGGTTATTCACTTAGCAAGAACCTAAAATGAATTTGTGAATAAACACAATGAAGATTTACAAGATTAAAGAGCTTCACAGGTAATTGTTGAAAATAGATTTATAAATAATGTAAGAAATAAGACTCTAAAATCATTAAAAACACTTAAAGTCCCTCCCTGGTCATTGAACTATCCTCTTAAACATACTTCTGTGTATCAAAGTTAGATAATCAGAAGTCTTTGAAAATAGTCCTTTCATGCCTTAAAATGGCTTTAAATGTAACTTTTTACTGTTGCTTTCCTGCAAATGTGCAGATCTATGCCTCTGTCTTCACATCGCTTCCTGCTCACTGCACCTGGAGCACACCAGCTCACCTACAATCTTGCTCAAACACTGTAAAACTACTCTACGCTGCACGGTGGCAAGTCGTAATATTGGAGTAATTCAGTCACAGTCATAAAATAATAATGTTGTGGAAACTCTCATCCTGCAAGTTGACAGGACTGATTCTTTAGGTTTGTCATGTCTGAAACCCTGCATGTCTGAGTCTGTGTTTTTCAGTCTGTCATCGGTTCAGTGTCATGGTAGTAACGCTCAGTAAGCATATAAAAACTTTTCTTTAACCAGGCACATGTGAGGATAATTAAGAAGTCTGACATTTCATGGCTTATAAGTGAAAACATAAACATACTGGTGGCAGGGGAAGTGATTTGTGTCCACACTGTGGGCATCATGAATGTCTGAACAAAATTTCAGGCTAATCCATCCAGTGGTTGTTGAGCTCAAAGTGTTGGACCAACTGGCCAAACAACCAACATCATCTGTTCAGCTTCACCACCGGCGTTGCTAAAGGACTTCATATGGTGCTATAGTCTCTATAGGGCCAGACACACTGGCTGCAAAGCATCATCATCAAAGGACAAATAGCTGCTTTTTATTTGTGTCTCTATGTATGTGGTCTGTGTGTGCACGTTCTGTTTTTAATCCCACTGTTCTGCTACTCTGCACTCCCTCAAAAGTCCGGGAATTGAATAAATTGTACTGCAGGAATTCCGTGGCACAGTAAATATAAAGAGTGTCATTGTGGTGCAGGCACAATGACACATGGATGGATTTATATAGAGCCTCTGTGATATACTCAGATAGACCCAGACTGTGCAGAGTGCAGAGAAGAAGCCATTGTCCTGCAGGTCAGACTGAAGTCTGACCAAAATGCTTCACACTGATGTTTGAAATTCCTCCAGCATCCTCCAGAATGACTGTGTGCATGAAATATAGTCCACAAAGTTCATCTGTCATCCCAGTATTCCATTTCTATATATCACTAAATGTTGTTGACGTAATTAGATGCATTGTGTGGCTAAATTACTCAAATGTCCATTTTTATTTATGACCTTAATATGTTATTTTACTAAATCTGTTTGTTTTTCATTCCCGAATTACCTCTTGAGTATTTAATAAATATTTGCTGGGAATGTTTATGGCTTTCTGAAATGCAAATATTTGTACACACATCTCTAGTTTCAGTTTATTTGATATAAACACACTCTGGAGAGCAGTTCAGTTGACTAAAATGCGCAATAATGCAATACAGCTCTCAACAACCTTATTATATGTAACCTTTTTCCCTCTCGTCGTCTTTGCAGTGCTGCTGGCCTGTGTGTTGTCCTTCAACGTGGACCAGAAGAATGGTTTGTCCTTCAGCGGCCCACTGGAGGACATGTTTGGCTACACCATCCAGCAGTTTGAGAACAGTGAGGGGAAATGGTGAGTGTCTTTCACAGGACATTTCGAAGATGTGAGGTTATCAAGAGGCCAAACATATGTCATCTGTCGCTACTGTAGCATTTCCTCTGTATCTCACAGATGTCTACTGAAGCACAAACCCATCTCAAATATGGCCCTTGTTACATATATGTGATGGAAATTTAGCTTAATGATGATCTCATGTGTCAATATTTTATTTAAAATTCACCAGAGGCATCTTTGCTAATGATATTTCTGTCATACTTCCAGCATGGTGCAAGTTTGAACCGAATGTGGACAAATAAATGTAAAGGCTGCAGCAACACAAAGTTAAACGAAATCTAAATGGCTTTATCAGGAAGGGTAATAACATTGTCCCCAGTTATCTTATGTGAAAAGCTTATGTGAAAAATTCAGTTTAAACCGCAAAATGTCTGTCAGTTTCAAGCTGAATTCAAGGTGATTCTTCTCACATTCAGTCAGTACATAAGAGAATGACTTTTATCCTTGTGGTGAGGGTTAAAATAGGTGTAAAAAAGTTTTTAAAAAAAACAAAACGCAAGCTTAAGTTTCACTCATACCAACTGCATGGATGTTTTCAGTTATAGTGTTTATTTCAGCTCCCGCAGGCCCCCATTGGAAAACCTTTAATAAACTCACTGCAGACCTGCTCCACACCAAACAGTACTAAAGCTGTTGGGGGAGTGCTGAGGAACTAAAGAGGCAGATATTTCCCTCAGGAGTTGGTAGAGACCTAAAACAGAGCAAAAGAGAGTGAATGTTGGACTTACATTTCAAATTGGTGAGAAACATGACTCCAAATTAATGGTAAAGTTGCTCTGTATAATCTGGATGTATAAATAGTCACTTGCTTTATGTGTAGTCTGGCCTGTTTGTATTATTTTAATAATAATTACGGTAATTTTGAGCAGTGCTAAGCCCAGGATACAGTAATGATGCCCCTGCAAAATAGTGTAGAAGAAGAGAAGAGTAGAGAAAAAACCGTCGGCCTTATTGTATGATCAAAATTTTCAGCAAATGCTCCCATTTTCAACATGTAGATTGCTGCTCAGAGATGTTGTAACTCATACCACAGGGTATTTTAAAAATGGCAACACAGAGATAGTGGAAAAGGAAGAGAATGCTGTATGGAATATGTGGTGGAAATGACAAGCTTATCCCCACATTTAGACTATTTCAAAGCAAAAAAAGCCAGATATTTCCAAAGGAGGTGACGGAGACCAAAAACAGAGCTAAAAGACGGCGAATGTTGGATGTCCATTTCTCCGCTGGGCAGGAACACAACTCCCAGTTATTTTAAATGTTCCTGTTTTTCTGGATGTGCAAATAGTCACTTCCTTTGTAGGTGACAATAAATTGGTGCTGTGTTTACAGCATGTTTCTGCTGCCCCTCAGTGACCAATTAATCATTTACTGTGGGTTTAAAATTTCAGTTTTACGTCGCTGCATTTTTATGGACATTACAAAACAGGCACCAGAGCTTCACTAATCAAGAATTTATTTGAGGATTCGGTTTCAGAAATGATGAAAATGTCTGTCATGCATATGATGATCAATAACTAAAGCAATCACTATTTAACATTTATTGCTAGAGGACAACAAAAGTCTGTTCTTTCCTTTTTCAACTCATGCCTGTTTCCATCTGTGGCACTGCTTCTTCCCGTGCAGCTGGTGCCAAACATGCATCATGAATAAAGCTGGAAGGAACAACAACTCGCCTGCCAAGGAAGGTGTCGGACAGGCACAAACTGACACCTCTGCACATAATTATTCCATCTCTGTATCCAAAAACTATTTATTGTTTATAAGCGGTTTGGCCAAAAAGATTCTCATCTGAGAACATTTTATTTCTCCACGACAAGGACTCAGTTCAGTTTGATTAAACTCTAAAACCCACCAGTTCACCTGTAAAACTAAGTGAAGGCGAGCCCAGCAGCTGCTGCTGTAATGAGGATCCTTGTCTTTACTGCTGGCTGTTAACCGTAAACTGGCCGCCAGAGCATCCACATACCCAGCCTGTAAATACACTGAAGCCAAGCACCCGTGGCTCCACGCTGAAACAGTCTGGGAACACGTTTTAAAAACCCTGTTAAATGCTATTCGAGTGCGGTTAATGGCTCTCTGTCTCATGTTCTTTCTACATTTCTCCTTTAGTTACTCTGTTTGCTTCTCTCCATCCCGTTGCAGTCTGATTCCTTCCCATGTGTCTGTACCTGGTGCTGCTCAGACTTAATGGTCTTATCAAGCTCATATGAGATCAGTTACAGTAATCCACTCAGCGCTAATCAGTGGAGCCGACTGTAATGGAACGTCCTCCATGTTCCCTGAAAACACGCTGGCTTAGTTACATCTCCAAATAGCACTGCTTTGTTGTAGTTCAGAGAAAAATCTTAGACTGAGCGATAAGAGTTTCAGTAAGGAAGCTGAACCTGAGAGAAACAACAGGCGGAGAGCAGAGTGAGAGATGCTTGAATGATGGAGAGATTTAAAAGGGTAAAATCTGAGATGATTTGTAGCTCTCACTGCTAAATGTGGGAGAACATTTTAATGACAAAATATTGTGATGTAACACGTTGGTTGCCATAAGTGGGAGGGGACTGATTAGTCGCAGATGTCTCCAGCAGGCCTCCACCCTCAGCAGCATTGAAAGGTGACTCAGCTGCACTGAGAAAATACGTTACATGTGGCACAGACGGTTCATCCTTTCATCATAGTTCTTCATAACTTTGGCTCATAATTCATTTTGTCTTCTTCCCACAACATTTCTGGAACAGATCTTAGAAAAATAGCAAAATTTCCTCGTGCAAACAAACCAATTATGTCTTGTTTGTGTAGAGAATTTGTGAAAAGTCTGGAGACTCTTTCTGGTATCAAACAAATACAGCATGTCAATGACACATTAGATTTCTTGAATCTAGCATGAAATTAGCTGTCTACAAAGACTTTCTGACCTGAGAAATTGTTCAGCATTTTGGGAAACATGCTCATGCATGTCTCATTTATCAGGTATATAGATGTAATATGTTAATTAGTGAGCTTTAGAGGTGTTAGTTGGTGGATTATACCTTTGGACAGAGCAGTCTTTGTTTCCCACTTTTATATATACATAAAAGCTATTCTATACATAAAATAAGCTAACTGGGGTTATGTCTCTAGCTTTATGTTTAATGGACAGATTTTAAGAGAGAAAATATTTTTCCAAATACTGAACTTTTACTTTCAATTATTTTATATAGCTTCAGAAATTCCACATGTGCAAAGTTCCAAAATTTGTCTGATTCCTAAATTTCGTTTTCTGTAAACAGATGTTTGATAATAGCTAATTGTAATGCCTTTCACTTTTCACACTTGCTAGCTCTGACAAAAAATACTGATCGATTGATTATTGAATAGATGAAACTGTTTTCTGCTCTGAAATGCCGGCATGCTCACCATGACCATCCAATGTGCTGATGTTAATCAGGAATACGTTTGCATATTCACCATCTAAATTTAACATGTGATCAAGCTAACATTTGCAAAACACAAAGTTCTGCTGGGACTGATGTGAGCATCACTAGTTTTGCTGGTATTTTGCCATAAACCAAAGTATTGGACAAAAGGAGTGAACAGATTACTGACCTGGCTGATTATCTGATCTTACATTCACCATTATTCTGATCTATATCTATGTGTGTCATTATTTTTTAACTCTTTCTCGATAAAACACAATAAGCTGCAGCATTTCACAAAGTTTGTTTTTTTTCTGAGTGTATATCAGTTTCAAATATTGGTTATGAACCTCCTGATTACTAACAATGAGATATTGGCCCACTAACACCATAGCAGTCAGTCCATATTGGACAGTCTAAATTCTGATCTGATGCTGGTGTGAGATATAAAGCCAGTGGATCATCAAAGTAATGAAAGCATTCATCCGCTGGGAAACAATACATGTCTGTGCAACATTTACAGCAATCCATGTGGGAGTTTGTTCAAATATTTTAGCATTGGACTGACGAACCAAAAGAAAAAAAAGAAAGATTAAATCATCTTAAAACCATCCTTGATTCCTTGAACTGCCTTTTTTTTTGCACTTATACAAGCATGAAATACAATAAGACACAAAGGAGAAACCACATTGTCATAGCTCGGTGCAGTTTATCATGTTGCTGTTTATCTAACTTTGAAGAAAAAGAAAACCTGTTGAGTGTCATAAAAACTCATAAAGTTGTGTTGTTTCTCACAGGCAGCTGACAGCAGACTGAGCTGAGTGTGTTGTTGTAGTCTACATCTCGCTTTAGATGACCAGGGCCCATTAGAGATGAGGAATGTTAATAAGCCTTAGTGTTTAGAAGAAGGTAGATGACTGGCTCTTTTTAGCATCAGAGTACTGATGGAGCGACATGATGTTATGAAACACACACATGGACATGTACTGAAACACAGTCACACATATTGTACCAACATGTCCAGCACAGAGCTACACATACAATAACAATACACTGATCCATCAGTATGAGTCCACCAGTATGTTGTGAAGTGACAATTAAATCGTGATTAACTGTTGTTTTTTATTCCCAGCTATTTTATTGTTAGTGTGTCAGGGTGATAATACATTTACCACGACAGCCACAGACCCATAGGCCAATAATAATAAGCTATAACAGCTTTACAAGTCAATCACAACCTGTGGTTTATGTTTAATTTAACTATCTGAGTATAATTAGGCCACATTTAAATTAGTGTGGACCTTAGAAATGAACCTCAAACTCACTGATTCCTACTTGCCAACCCTTAATTTCTGTAATAATATGTGAATTGTGCTTGTTATCATAATTGTAAAACCATGATGCTGTTGTGTGGTTTTTGGCTCCGTTTCGAACCAACCAGGTCCCAACTGTTGTTTGTTTTTCCAGGGTTCTGATTGGATCACCGCTGTCGGGTCAGCCAGCCAAACGAACCGGAGACGTCTACAAATGTCCAGTAGGAACGGGGGACAACAAATGTGTCAAACTGGAGCTGCCCAGTAAGAAAACTGTCTGTGTGCAAACTGTATGAATCTGTCTCAGTCTTGTCTGTTGTAACCCCAGACCGACTCCATGATGTTGAGATCAGGGCTCAGTTGGGGCCACAGCATCTGTTACTGGACTTCTTCTTGTTCTTCTTGTGGTTGAAGACAGTTTTGTGAGACTATGTCATCATGTCCGGGCTTGTTGGGCTTACGACAGATTGAATTTTGGACAGACATTTTTCTCATGGTACTGGGTGATGGGTAAGAGTCTAAAAATGTAAAGTGCATAGTACAGTATATAACATATGGCAAATTAGGATAAAAATGTGCATTATTTCTGCAATAATGGCAGTATAATAAAAAGAAAAGGCAAAACCTCTATACTGTTAAAACACTAAAGACTTGAAACAATGACCTGTTTCCTTTATAGCAACCTTTGAATTAATGATTGTCCATCCAGGGAGTTAATATAGATTATGTACAGTAGTATTTGCATTTATAGTGATCACTGCATTTGTAACGAACACTGGGGCACTTTATTAGTACTTTTGAGGCCCTAAATAGTGTTTGCATGGATTCTTTTCAGGCTGCATATGAAGCCATCTACCTCCACCAGTAATATAGGAGCACTCTGTAAGGCACTCTCTGCTCCTTACATTATTACTATTGCACGGTTATCATCAGCATACAGGCTGTTTAAACCATTTAGTTCTTTCACATTTTCTCTTATTTGCATTTTAGTAGCCGGGCAGTCAAGGGGCAATGCTGGGTTAAGACTACATGATGTCATCTTGAAAAAAAAACAGTCCAAACTCAAAGACACAGGACATCAAGATAAAAAATTAGAGGTGGAAACAACTGATGCTGCATCGGTGTCGTCCTATCAAAAACCAACACGTCAGATTTTTTTTTCTTTCATTGTTGACCAATAGGAGTGCAGAGCATACATTCACTCATAACATAGAAAAGTGAAAAATCAGCTAAAGATAATAATACCCAAATTGTGATCTATGTGCGATCTGTGTCTTCAGTTGATTTTTCTTTCTTTTATGTTGGATCTCTGTGAGCACTAAATAGTATCGTTCCTGTCATTGTTTGTTTGCACCGTTTTTTCCGATAGTTAGTCTCTGACTCCTTTTATTCCAATGACATCATGCAGGTTATATAGACAATGTTCTTTCACTGTTATGTATCTTGGTCAAGTCACACCAAGAATTCACGTCTCTTTGATCAAATTATCAACTCTAAACAATAAAAACAAGTGAGATAAATAGGATTTTGAAACATTAGCAGCACAGAAGTGATGCCTGTGTGTGAGCAAATCTGTGTAAGCATGAAAATGTGCATAGCTGTATGTGCAAACATTGTGAATCTCAGTGTGTAATTGTAGCTTACTACTGTGTGTTTACATACGCCGCGTATCTGACTCTCTCTCCTAGGAAGGAAGTTAGGCCCGACTGAACCGGAAGACTGTAAATAAACAAAGTTTTTATGTTTCATCCTTCCAATTTCTCGTAATTAAACGGATAAACACAACTTAGCTCCCGGTCAGCAGTCTGCAAAGCCTCTATTAGTGCTCATCTGTGTGTCTACACATGATAATACAAACATTAACGTGCACAGTAGATGTGAAACTCTCAGCTCCAAGACTAATGCTTCAGTGCTTCAGCACAGCTGTTTACACTTCAGAATTATCAAGTAACGGGAGTAACAGTCATCCTGCTGTTGCTCCATTATTGGCTTCATGTGCTGATAATTCACACTGCCCCACTCACCAGTGAAGAGCCCCGTATTTGTTTTATCTTGGATGAGTTAGGAGGGCAGAAATCTAAATCTCACAAGCTTAAGTTTAGTCTGGGAAAAACTCCACTGGGAATTGATTTGGACTTACAGTTGGAGTCAGAACTCTCAGCAACAAAGTGGGAGGGATGTGCATGGTGATAAAAACGACAGTGGTGTATGTTGAATTTAAAGTGAAACAAGGTATGACTCAGCAAGTGTGTGACCTATTTGTTACCTTGGACTTGTTGGTGGATATTTACAGAGATATTACTTGAGCATCCTTGAACACAAAGCAGACCGAGGACAAGTCAGCAGGACACAACAAGATCCTGTCGGTCCTCTGAGTCACTGCAGCTTCTGCCCACTGACGCCTCAGACTCACACTGGCAGATCTGTCCCATACTGAGTTTACACTTTCCCAGTGATGCCAAACCATAATGAGCCAAGTTAAATTTGTGTGGTTATTGTGTTGTAATATTTAATCACACTTGCATCCGACCAATAAAACTGAAGGTCGGTTTTGCCGCGACAATCATGTGTGACGAAATCCTGGCAAGAGACTCCGACGCCCACCATTTCAGGGCTGTCTGCTAAACAGTTCTGCAGTATGTTTACATTCTGTTTGGAAAAAAACAGTCCAAATGAAAAACAATAAACATAATCTGCTGACTGCACAAATGCAAACTCAGGCTGCACTGCTTGATATAAAATACACAAAACACCATTGTGCATTTAATGATGGATGGTTATGGCTGAAGATATTTTATACTTGTTTTCATAATTACTTAAAAAAACATATAATTTACATATTATTCTTCACATTTCACCTGAGATGCAATTTCATGTCTTACCAGTTAACACTAAGCCTTGCATAAGCCCAAATATTAGCACAGATTCTTATTCATCCAGTTTATGCTTAAGGCATCCATGTGCCCACAAGGGTCTTTGTGTCATAAATGTCATCATCCACCCAAGTCCTATGGATGTCTGCAAGCAGTCTGAAAGTTGTGACCACACTGCAAGGCCACCAACTGCTCGTTTTTTCCAAACAAATGGTGTCAAAAATTTTTTTAATATGTGGAGAGATTGTATAAGGAGATTCTCCATCATCCACACCTTTATAATTCATCATTTGAATAGTTGTATTTGAAGTAGTCGCTGCCGGACTTTGGAGTTTCCTTGATTTGTACATGCTTTCCATCGATGGAGTACAAACACAGGGGCAATCTTCAAAATCTACAGAAATTCTGTTCAGTGTTTAAACACTGGACTCGACACATGTCAGGATGAATCCATGACACAGTGCTGCAGCCTGATCTGTAACTAACTGCTACATCCTGTAAAAAAAAACAAAAACAAAGTCACAGCCAGGCTTTCAGTAACATCCACATGTATTTCTGTATTCGATATGAGAGGAATGCGGCCGTCTGCATTCAGACCAACATGTATATGCTGCAGTATGAATAGAATTACAGAAGCATGTACTGTTCACATTCAAAGTCTGCATCGGTCATGAATTGGAGCTAATGAGTAGGACAAACACATCTTTCTTTTATGCTATTTTTAGTCAAGTATTACTGCTAAAGCAACAGAAAAGTTCACAGAAAAATGTTGTGGAGAGAAGAAGGCACAACTTCATGTCAAACAGAATTAAGTACGTACTGCCTCAAAATAAAAGTAGTAGCTGGAACTGATTTGTAACTGGAATGTGATTATTGAATTTAGGAACAGTAATGTTGTTTCACTGCTGTGTTACAAACAAGTGTAATGAGATTATAGCGTTATGTTATCCCCAACACTGTTCTTAAGTAAATCACTGGTTATAATGGTTATGTATTTCAGCAGAGGCCACTTTACAAATTGACATTTGACCTGTGTCTCCTCTCAAGAGGTCATTCCAGACCAGGAGGGATTGTGTTAAAGGTGTGATTTGTTCTGATAGTTATCAGAAGTCTCAGGTCACTGAGGACAAAGTGTGTTTTCTCCTCTGCAGCTGCTTCCAGTTCCATGTGCACCATCATGAGGTGCAGAATCTCAATCTATGTCAATCATTTTTATCAGATAGTTCAGAAATAAGGAAAGGTCACTTTACAAACTAGGTTATTTTCGCCTCTCGGTTTAATGCGGTGTCAAATCTTAAGTGTGTTTGAGTCATAGCGAGATGTTTTTGTATTCTGGGGTCAGCAGGGAGTCTCGAACAGCTCCACCGTGTTCTCTACTTTACTTGAGTGAGCTTGAGGACAGGAAACAGAGGAAATAGGGATCTGAACTCACACAAAGATGAAGAAAAGACAAAAAATAACTACTAACAGTTCTGTTGCACATGCCAGTATCATGCTAATGAGAATCAAAAACTGATTCACATCAAAATGCCCTCTTGGGAGGCGAAATTCAAAATTGAAATGGCATGTTAATGTGTGTGTGTGAATATGAAGATTCCTCAGAAGGAAAAAATAAAGCATTCCCGAGCTGAGGCAGGAGATTCTAATTTTAGCTTAATGATTCGATTGGTCTATTTTTTCATCACAACTAGGATGTCTATCAGCAAAATATTTGTGCGCGCATCCTTTGTTTAGAGCCATAAGCTTTGCACAGAGAAAAGGCATGGTAAAGTAATGAAACAAACTATATTTAACCACATGTCAGTGGTTATTACATCTTTGGGATGGACGGAAGTAAGAATGTAGAGCAGCTTTCTTCCTGTGGGAAAATGAAAGAGAGGAATTTGTCCAGCTGTTCTTCTTCTGTGCTGCTCTCTGATTGTCTCATTCTGTTTATTCATCCAATTTTTTTTTTTTTTTTTTTTTTAGAGAACACAACCGTTCCCAACTTGCGTGAAGTCAAGGAGAACATGACCATGGGGAGCACACTGGTGACCAATCCCAACGGAGGGTTTCTGGTAAGGAGGAAGTGGTCTACATTGTCTATACTAAGCAGAGTAGAAGGATTGATCTTTGTACTTTCCATTGGACCTCTGGACTCTGTGGAAACTTTGGGTTTGACGCTCAGTGTTCCTAAATCAGGCTCCGTGTCCTGGGAATATAACAGGATGCTGTGAATCAAACGTACACATGCATAAATGTATGGACGCATATGGTAATGGATAAGAACGCCTGTAAACCTCAATCTGAACTGATGATCAGATTAACAAGGTGTGAAAATTACTGACAGATTGGGCAAAGGGCCAATAAACGTGTATTTATGCGACTTGTTTAGTGGTCCAAGAAAAGCTGAGAAAGAGCGTGCTTTATGATGTTGGACTGTGAGAGCAGATCCAGTACAGCTGCATGTGTAACTCAACCCTTCATGTGGTTCTGATGACTTTTCAGCACTATGTTTTTAAATGCTGGAACTCAACACATATCACAACTAATATAAAACACTTACAGATTTTGCATCAAGCCAAGAATAGCATTGTAATCTGAATTTTGACTGAATGATGAATAAAATGCTCTTTTACACCACTTATCAAAACGCAGTATATATACCAACTGGACGGTATATATGCTTGGAGTTTATTGGATGTTCACAGTTCTCATTATTAGTCATGCCACTGGATATGCCTGTCTGACGCTTCCAAACAGAAACCCTTCAGAGTTACAAATTAAGCCAATACAGATGTAGTTTGATGCATCGCATGTAGACGGATACAAGCCTGCCTTTTCACACGGCTTACTCCTCACATTCCGCTGTCTACGTCTTACAGTTTTCAAAATCAACTTCACTGTAGATTAAACAAAAACTTCCCGGCTAGTGAACGGCCAAAATTTCATGGACTGTGAAGGCTTTGATCATGCAGTAAAGCAGGTCTGCTGGTTTTTTGGTCCATGAATCAGTGACACTTCTCACTTCTCTGCATCCAAATGCTCAAGCAAAACCATTTCCCTGTCTTTATTATGAGGGGACACCATTGCTGCATTGGCTTAGCACTCCCCAAGATGATTGTGATTGGCTTAAAGAAATACAATAAAGAAAGAACATTTTTAGACAGTTAATGAGGTGCAGTGAAGCCATTCTACACAGCACTGTCAGTGCTCTCAAAGGGTTTTACTATGCAAGAGCAAGGTCATGGCACTAATAACTGCAGTTCCTCAAATGACCACAAGAGGCTGACTTAAAAAGCAAGTCAGTCCCTATAAAATGCCCAACTTTACAGCGGAAATAAACATGTTTGCAGCCTCATATAAAAAATTGTTTAGTTTTTATAGGTAATCTCCATGTTCATGACAACTATACAAGGAGTGAGTTTTTATACAACTCATGCATTTAAATTGTATTAATGCTTAAAGTTATCTGTAACTAAGGGCATGGTCACTTTCAGTGGAAGGTGTGTAGCATCCACGGCTCACCTCAGATCCAATCACGCTCCACCTTTTTGCCCATTTTTGGATTAGCCAGAAGTTAGGAGGAACCCGGCACTGCCGAGATGACGAGGACCTCAGTCATCACCCTGAAAGCTTTATGACACCATACTGAGCTTTCAGTGTGGAGGCTCTGCAGGAGACTTACAGGCTTACAGACATGAAGGTTTCACCCATCCTTATACACAAAAGTGGTTGATTGACCACTTTGGTTCAAACTGATATATGGATTAGCATGAAATTTTGATTAGATATTAATAGTCCAAAGTGGAGGAATCCTAATGAATTTAGTGGAGGCAGCTCTGGCCCAGGTGGTAGAGCAGTTTCTCCACCGCTTGCAAAGTTGGTGGCTCGATCCCTGGCCATTCGATGTGTCAAAATACCTCTAAACAGAACATTAAAGACAGATGGTTTTTAATGGCAGGTCAGCTACTTTCTTGGCTGCTCTACCATCATTGTTGTGTTACTGTGTATGAGTGAGTGGATGACAAACACATCGGAAAACACTTTGTAGAACCAAGCTAAGTTAAAAAGGCTCTTTAAAGGTGTGGACCATTCTGTGATCCACTAACCTTTCATTCAGCACGAGCATGAGTCAAAATGTTTCAATCTCAGCGTGTCTTTTTGTTTATGGCTAGTTAGCAAATCATAGCATGCTTATTTCAGTTCTAATAATAGGATGGTGACTACAGCAAACAAAATGACCATGGTAAATACACCATTATCTTGCATGTTTCATACTGCAGAAATCATCTGCAACTCCCTTTTAATACAAGGAAAGCACTGAGGTTGTGGAGCCTGGAGTGAAATCTCAGGAAACAAGGCCAAAAGATTAATAGATGTTACTCAATTTTCCAGTTATTGTTGGTAATTTTAAAGCCCTGCTCCCTCACGTTTCTCTGTTCCTTCTTCTCCTTCCCACTGTAGAGAAACACACTCTGAAGGGATCTCTAGTGGTTTTTAATAGTCTCTTTGTAATCCTCAGTTTGAGTAGTTCTTTCCTCTTGGCTTCTGTGTTCAGTAGCACTGAACCTCCTCTCGCATGTGGCCTCACACTGATGGAAAAGCTAACCAGTCGCAGCCTGTGAGTTTCACTTTCTCAGTTTGTTTGTATATGTGTGTGTGTCCTGTGTCCGCAGGCGTGTGGTCCTCAGTACGGCTACATGTGCGGCCAGCAGCAGTTCATCTCGGGAGTTTGTGCAAATGTCAGCTCCTCCTTCCAGATCCTCAACTCTGTGGCACCGGCTGTGCAAGGTACGCAGCCTGTCAGAGTAAGACACCGCAGAGCTCCTCAGGACCTGGCGGCATCTTTACAAATCGCCTGCCCGGGATAAGAGATTAAAATCTACTCTTCGCTAGTACCACCCAAGACCCTGACATTAAACTCACCCTCCCTCAGCGAAGAGGGAGATTAGAGCATTCTTCTTAATGTAAACTTGTCTGTCACCCCCCAACCCTCTCAGGCCCAACATAGCCCAGCCCTTCTGCTGTCTTGTATGCCCAAGTTAGGAGACAGTTCGCTGGGCCTGCACTCAGTCTCCCTGGAAGGAAACAGCCTAGAAAAAATGGAGAGTAAATAATCTACAGTCATTTTCTTCTGTTTCTGTTTCTCAGAAGTCACCATTACTTTGCTAGGAGCAAGCATAAATACACAGACTGACCATATAGTGAAGCAAAAACCCATTAAAACGACGCAGAGCATTAACCCTCCGAACCTCAAAGTTTATGGGCGTTTTTTGCTGCTGTCACATTTTTGCTCACGGTACGTTCGTTTTTCACTGCAATATAAAGTCCTGCATCTCTATGGAAACAGCACAACCATGGCTGGAGGTACAGAGAACTCTAAAATGTCTTTTGTGTAGTATAAGACAGGTATGATTATCATAAATCGTAAAAAAACTGAAAAAAAGATCTTTGATTGTTTATTTTACACAAATTGGAAAAAAACTGGAGTCAACGTACAATATTTTTCTAAGGACCTCTAGGTGTTACCATACCTGAAGAAAATAATGGTGACTCAACTTTTTTTCCTTATAGAAGCGTGTTATGCAAACAGTTTCAATGATCAATTCATCTTGATGAAAAATTCCGTTTTTAAGGTTGGATTTGGTAAAGTTTTCCAACAGGAACTGCACATCACATGAGTAGTTCTAGGAGAGATTAAAAAGAAAGATAGCATGCCTTTTAAACCCACTGGGGGATTTTTTGGTTCACTTGGTTAAGATGTCCTAAGTGTTTTATCATAAACAGATCTTATCTTTACTGAATCCTAGTAAAATTAATTAAGGGACTGCAGTCTTCACATAACTTCGCTTTTTTGCTTTCTTGCCTCAAGTGAGAAAACTTAATCGATGTTTTTTAAAGCCTCGGCAAGTACTTTAAAAGCTTTAGATCAAATTTAAGACCACTGCTCCTCAGACCAGAACTCAAGGGTGTTAAACTCTCACAACCCTTGGTTAAATACTGAACTCAGTAAGATTGTCTTGCACTACTTTACTTTTTTTTTAATTCTGTGACGACCCTCCAGCTCGCCATCGGGTGCGCCTGATCAGGAGCTGAGTGTCGCCACCTGACCAAGCCACATTTGCAATCAGTGGCTCAGCAGTACTTAATCGCTCTCCTTTTCCAGTCGGGGCCCTCTCGCTGACAGGAGCGTTGTGTCCGGGGAGCTCCAGTCCCTCATAGAGATCTGGCTGAGTTGGGCCTGGGCAGCCGTGGCACAGTATTTTGTTGGGCAATAAAAGCTTTGTTTTTGCATCATACAGTGGTGGTCTCAGCATCTTTGTTGCAACTGAGGAGCCGAGTTGTAACAATTCTGATCCTCTATATTAGGGGTTATAAACTTTTTTGGCCTGAGAACTAAAAGGAAGTAAAGTATTAAAATAAACTTTTTTTTGTGGCGGAAAATTTTTTTTTCTTCTGTTTTGTTCATAATCTCAAGACCCTTTAGACACACACACATACACTGAAGCTCTGCTCTACATTATTACATTTTGATTTGAGGCTTGTGTGTTTACTGCGGGCAGCACAAGTAAACAGGATGAAGGCTGGATGTGTTACATAATCTAATGTCTTTCTGAGGAGACAAATCAGTAGTTTCATTTGTTTATTTACCACCAGCTCATCCATCTTTGGAAAAGACTAAATATGTATAAAATATGTCTCAGCTTTCAGTTTGAACTTACCGTTTTATTAACTATAGTTTCTGGCTTTCTTCCAGAGTGTGCGAAGGAGCTGGACATTGTGATCGTTCTGGACGGATCCAACAGCATCTACCCCTGGTCCAGCATCACCGATTTTCTGAGCCGCTTCCTTGAGAAGATTGAGATCGGACCTAAACTCTCACAAGTCAGTTGCATGAATGAATGAACAGATTTGAAAAGAAAATGACTGTTTGTCTTAAACATGTGGATGTATGCAGTGTTGAACAATATGGTGGTAGAATCAAACACGGATGAATAAATGAATGGTTATATAACAGTAATCCATAAAAAAAAAAGAATGAATGAAGGAATATTTTATTTGCTGCCAACTCAAGTTTTCATACTAGGCTTGATGACTTAAGTGTCCTCCATTGTGGAATTTTCCACACGGTGCCAGCAGTAAGAATAACTGTAAGATGTCCTTCATAAAACAGACTTCATGAACTGAAGTTTTGCAGTCGTCAAAGTAATTTCAGACTCTGTCTTACCAAGTTATACCTTCAGTCTATTTCTGTCTGCTCATCTTGGATTGCTCTGCGGATGGATGATTAGTTTTTATTATGGTTACACTGATCTGGCCTGGAGCTTGTGGAGTTTTCCACAGGGAAGCACTGGAAAGTCTTCTAACTGTGGAGCCTAGTGGTTGAAAGTCACATCTTCCATGGCGGCTGCAGTCCTGTGCCTTCTGTATAAAGAACATTGTGTCATATCAACCCCACCAGACCCGGCCACATCCTCCGCAGACTGTCTGGGAGGGGCGGCAGAGAAGAGAAAGGAAAAACTAATGTAACGTTGGATTACATTTATAAGACAAAAGTGTGTATGCGTGTGTTTTCCAGGTGGGCATTGTGTCCTATGGAGAGACTGTTACTCACCGTGTCAACCTGAGCCAGTTTGACAACACTCCTGCTCTGCTGGATTTTGTCAAAGACCTTCCTCAGCAGACCGGCTTCAAGACCATGACTTTCCTGGGCATCGATACTGCCAGGTACTCAACACTAGCCTCCCCCCTCCACATTTGGGTGAGCCTGGCAACGCTGGGCCACAATTTGCAATTGATTCATCGTGGTCTGGCAACCTTTAGTGGACATTTTAATGGGAGAGTGTCATTTCAAGTTACTGGACAATAGACCCAGCAACACATGTCACTGGGCTGTCATGATCACATTTTTCCTGAATTATCAAGCAGAAGATCCCTGACTGGTTTAACATGTATGTGGATGTTGTCCAAACCCAAATCTTGTGCAGAAAATTGAACTTAAAAGGGTAAATTATCTGACAGGTGTTTCTGTTAGTTTGTCTGACCCATTTATATAATTATGTAACTGATAGTGGGGCTAGATAACTGCAAATAGGAATCTTTTTGTCATCACAGTATTAAAGGTATCCAACTCAAAGGTTTTTTTTAAAGTTGCAGCAGTTTTTCAAGATGGACACCATTTCTCAAAAATATGTGGAATGTAGCACATTAAATCTAACTTTGCACATTTTACCACGATAACTTAGACCTTTATAGCTAGCTTTTGCGCAGTCTGAAGTGGATCCCAGATCATATTATCCCCTATTCTAAAAAGGATCGGTAGAACCTTTCTTCCATTCTTTGACAGGCTGTTATATTGTTTATTTTGGTTAAAGGGTAAGAAGCCAGCATGGCACACATCGAATGTTTAAATGTTCTGTATGTTCTAGTCTGAACCTAGCCTGAACACATCATTAGAACCAAACATTTTTAAGAACAAGCAGGTGTCAGTTGTAATGTGTGCTTTACCAGCTAAGTAAAATCTTGGTATTATCAAAATGTTTAAAATAGCTCTTGTGAATTCAGACTTAATTTAATTCAAAGATATTTGCTGTTCGATTACGACTTTGACCAAACCAGACGTTGCTGTATTTAAAAGGTTCATAGATGCTTTCTGTTGCCTGAATCCAATTCTAAGGTGCCAAAATGTGTGAAAGCATGTTAATATCATAAAAATTAGATAGCCAAGTTAAAACATATTTCAAAAAAACAAAAATTGATATGTCAATGTCTGCCATTTTGATTTTTTGTATTGGTTTAGGCTTATTTCTTAGTGGGCTGCCTAAAAATGATGCACATGCCAAATTTGATGCTTGTATGACAATGTTCACTGGTCTTCTCAGTGAAGATAACATACAGCTGGTGACTGATCAGCTGATACTTCACACGTTCTGTTCTTCTGACTAAAATTTTCTACCAATCAGGAAGGAGGCCTTCATGCCAGAACGCGGTGCACGACCTGGAGTGAAGAAGGTCATGGTGATTGTGACGGACGGAGAGTCACATGATTTCCATAATCTAGACAAGGTCATTGGAGACTGTGAGGAAGATGACATTGAGAGGTTTGGCATCGCTGTGAGTACCAATTACCTTTGTGTTTTCACGCATTTTGCAAAATATGTATGGAAGTTTTGTGTTTGCCATAACTGAATTATCTGAAGCACAAATCAGTAAAAGTAAGTCAAGTAACGGTCTTCTGAGCAACTTTGTCAACAAACATTTACCTGTCCTCAGAAGTTTGGATTCTTTAAACTATTTCGTCCCTCACTTGATGATGTTGAAATAGTTCCTTGTTGTTTTCAGGTTTTGGGAGACTACAATCGTCAGAACAAAAGTGCAGAAGAAGTGCATAAGTTTATCAAAGAGATTGAGTCAATCTCCAGTCAGCCGTTACGAGATCACTTCTTCAACGTGTCCGACGAGTTTGCTTTGTTGAACATTGTAGATGCTTTGGGAAGCAGGATTTTTGCCTTGGAAGGTAAACACGTGAACACACAGAGAATGTTTTCATTTCAAAAATTGTAACGATTCCCAAAATGTCAAACTACTTCATATTTATTACTAAACAATTAGTACGCCATGTTTCATACTAACAAAATTCAATTGTGTGCAGTTTGTTTATATGGACCTAAATTTACCTTTTCTCTCCTCAGCTACAACTGGCAACTTCACCTCCTCCTTTGAGATGGAGATGTCTCAAACTGGGTTTAGTGCACACACTTCGAAAGTAAGTCCAAATCCAATTGTTTATGTTGTTTATGTTATGTTAATACACAAATACCATATTTGCAAGGCAAAAGTCACTGAGCCAGACTGAACCGGGTGACAAACGAGTGAATCATATCTTTAGATCACAGCACAGTTTACATGACTGCAGGCGTTTAGTCTAAAAAGAAACGTTTATTTAATCTGCTTGCGTGCAAATGTATGCACTGGCACGGAAGTTTGCTCAGCTACTGAACTCATCCAGACACTTTGCCACAGCTCTATCAGCATCTTCAGGCCTTCGGGTGATTCATCTCGGTCAGCAGAAGCTTCCAGACACAGATTCTCTCTGTCCTCTGAGTTCTCACCGCTGCAGACTGGTCTGATTGCATGAGAGACACACAGAGATAGAAAGTCAAACACGAGGCACATACAACACGACAGGCGGCGAGGAAGGTTGAATCAGATGCTTGTTGCTTTTGCCCCTTCACACGCTTCTTGAGTTCATTCAGTAGGTATTTCCTACGTCTGTTTCTTCCTGCTCCTGACTCATGTTTATCACCTCCTCTGTCATTGTGTACACCATCTCTGTGCGTGAGGTGGCTCATTCAACTTAACAAAACCAGACACCAACAAACTTGGTTGTGCCACTTGAAGGCCAAACACGTGACGCCACGTTTTGACGGTCATTAGCAGGAAAGAGCCACTTGATGCAGTTCAGTGTCAAATTATCCATGTTGTGTCCTGTGTGACCCATCCCCTTCCTATTAGATAATTCAGTTTCCTCTGGACAGAAAAAGATTGATAGATAATGATCTGACTTGTGTTATTCTTCTATGTTTTATTTCATTTTCCGACATGTACCTATATTTGTAGTTTATTTATACATTGTGATCAACTCTTCATTTTTTCAATTAATCTGGTAATAGTTTAATTATTTAAGGATCAGTGTCTTCAGAACTGCTGAAAAACCCAATTTTATCAAGTTACTAAGACTGAAAAAAAAAAGTAACATTTGAGAGCCTCAATTCACTGAATGTTTGTCCTCAATAGCTTAAATAAAACATTCATTATCTGAGTTGTTGATTAACTTTTGCCTGATCAGTTATGCAGCTAAAAGTATCAGCAGTAGATATAGTACAAATACTGCACTTATGCCCAACTTTTTTTTAAATTTTTGTGTACTACTTACTTCAATTACATTTCTGAGGGATATCTTTGACTTTAATAACTTTATATGTTAATGTTTACAAAACAAAGGTTTTACAAATGGAATATAATGTTTTCATAGATTAAAATAGCCTAGCGCATCTTAAAATTGGCTTTGCTTCAAGTGGTAGGTATCTCACATGTCAGCACTTACTTTAAAATAATACATACAGTTTAAATAAGAGTCTCAAAGATTTATAAGGCTGCATAAGTACTTTATGTTTTCTTGGTGGTAACTTTGTAATTTGAGAGTATTTTTTCAATTCTTTTACTTAATTAAAGCATCTGAGTTCTTCTTCCATCCGGATTTTTTGACTACAGTAAAATCACTCATGAACCAAAATGGTCCTGATGCTGCTAATCTCCCATCCTGCTGTTCCTGATATCAGTTCTGTCTGTCTCCCACAGGACGGTGTGTTACTGGGAGCAGTGGGAGCGTATGACTGGAACGGTACAGTAGTCATGCAGGCTGCTGGAGAAACTATTGTTCCAGGGAAAAAGCAGTTCTACGACCCAGAGATTGAGGCTGGGTACGAAGGGCTGGCCGGGTACCTCGGTGAGTCGACTGAAATTATTTAAAAGACCCGAAAAGCATCCATTTTCTAAATCTTTACATGTTACTCCCAGAAAGTTTTACAAATATTTCATACATTTTCATGGATGAAATATCTTAATACCTTGTGTTCAGTTTGCTTTGTTTTGTCAGCATACACTAAATCAACTTTGATGTTAATTGATTACATGTAATGTCACTTTGCTACACTGTCTTTGGCCCTGGTCTGTTTTTGAAGGTAAGTGTTATAGATTGGAATTAACACTTCTGAAAATGTTTTAAACACATTTGTTCAGACACAAAACCTCAAGAATGTGACAAATCTATTGTGGTCATAGTGCCAGGGTTTTTGAAATTATGAAATTTACTCTTCAATGTTGCCTTTTATAAATGATAATTGTGGTTTTGGTTGTTTTGCACTAGAGATTTTTGATTGTACTGGTTTTCTTTGTGACCTTGTAAATATTTAAAAGTTAGCAATGCTTAGTTTGCAAGAAATTAGCAACATTTTTGCAAGAAACTAATGAGAATTAGATGGTAATTTGTTCTCTGTGATCAAATTTAATTAAACTACTCCCACACACTCTTCAGTCTGAAGCTGAAAAGCAAAATTGCCATTTCTCTTCAGTTCTTCAGACTGCTGTTCTTTTAGTTATCAATATTTAATGTTGCAAAGAAATACTTAAGATGTAAAAAAAAAACCCACTCTACTTCTATTAATACAGATAGTACACAACTTTATTCACTTGCACAGACATGGCTTTGAGCCAAGACTTTAAGAGTTCTTAAATAGAGATAGAGAGAGTTAAACTTGATCTTTAAAGAGATTAAGTGAAATTTTACAGCTGCAGAATAAATATAGAGTATCTGCCTTGCGAAGGAGAAAGACATGTAATTTGTCTATCTTTGACAGCAGATGCTTCTCTCTGTCACATAAATAACATACACAGACTTCTCTCCATCCTGCTGCCTTTTATGGCTTGTAAAGCAACCGCAGCATCTTAATATCAAGTTATTTAATCAACATGTCATTAGATGGAGCACTGGTAGGTCCAGGCTCGCGTACTGTAAACTCAGCCGCTGGCACATGCTCGTACCTAATGGTCAGACGGCAGCATACTGAGGCGTTGTGTGCTTTTCTGAGAGGGTGTGTGTTCCTGCCAGTTTCCACTCGTGTTTTATAGTTTCCTCCACGCACTCAGATGTAAACAGCCGCCTGAAGAAGCCTTTAAAAATACCTCACAAAGGGAGCTAGAGTGTGTTTTTTTTCCTGGTGGCATTGTAAATTGCAGATAATTCTTCACATATTCCTGAGGAAGCCTGTCGTTGTTGTAAACACTGGATTTAACACAACATGCGCTTGTGTTTGTGTTCTCTGCAGGCTATGATGTTCAGTCAGCATCCACCCCAGATGGAGTGCTGTACATCACAGGTGCACCACGATACAACCACACAGGTCGAGTCGTTATCTACCGTCTGAGTGAAACCAACAACGTTGTCGTGTCACAGATACTGAAAGGAGATCAGGTGAGTCTTTGTCAGCTTGGCGTTTGGGCTAGACTTTGTTTCTCAGTGCATTTTTGCAAGTTCTGTTCATATTCTAAGCTAATTGGGTCTCCTCTGTTGTACTTGCTAATAAACCTAAAACAAGATTAAATAAGAATAGGTGCAATACCCAATAACTAATAGAAAACAATGGAAAATATAGCGTTATGTTTTCTTGTTATGTTGTTGTGCTGTCTGTATTTTATGGTTGCGTTTAGTCCACAGTCAGCTCCAACATTTGCATTAACCAGATTCTATTAAAAAAATAAATTATTCAAGGCTCCTCAGCACAACTGACTCATTAGTGACTCAGTAACCATCACATATAAAAAAATTCTATGAGTTTTAGGTTGAACTGCAGGCTGTGTTTACACATAGTTTAGAGGATACAAGTATGGAAACACATGAAAAAGTACTTTAGTTTAATATCCAAAGTGTGAGGAGCCACCTTTTTTTCAGTGCTCGTAATAATTGTGGGCACTTGGAAAAATGTTGATTCCATGTTTTCTCATTTTTATTCCGCCAAGGAATGCAGCGGAGTTATGTGATGATCTGCATACGTTTGTCCTTCTGTTAATCTGTGAATCTTTCTGTTTGTCTGTATGCAACATTACTCAAAAACGGACTCACGAATTTGGATGAAATTTTCAGGGAAGATCAAAAATGACACAAGGACCAAGAGATTAAATTTTGGCAGTGATGGTGATAGTCTGAATCCACGGATTTGTTAAAGATTTCTGTATTGCCAGATAGCGGCACGGCATCACTGTAACTATGACGACAAGTGAACGCTACGTCAGCTGTCTGCTGACGATCACATGATTGCGATCCTACTACTAATCGACCGGAACTTATCCATCAGAAATGATACAAGGAACAGTTGAAAAAATTGTGGGAGTGCTTCCGAGTCTCATCAATTCCCGCCGCCTGCTACATATTTAGATCATGCGATTTGGTATCCGTACATAACGTACACATGAATAACACACCTGTGCTCAGCACCACGTCATTTTTTAAGATTTCATCCAACGACTGAGCAGCCTTGGCGTAGTACTGTGCTCTCAGAGTGCTTGTATTGTCGCTCTTATTATTATTAATATTCAAAGAAATTCAATAATAAATATTTTCTTTTTTTGTGATTCGTGGCATTGTAACTGTGTCATATTGCACAAAGGCTATTTTCAATTCTCTTTCGATTTCTGCCCATGGTTGTGCTGTTTCGATATGAATCAATGAAAAATGATTCCACATCAGCATAAAACACCCAGAAACTGCTCTGTCATACAGAGGGTTAATAAAGAAGGCACAGTCTCTTTCTGGGAATTCAACTACAGCTCCCACGAGTCACACCATCAAAGCATCTGCAAAATACAGGCTTAAGGAGTCTCTAGATTGACTTTTCACAGAAGTTCAGTGGTCAAAGAATAAACACTGTCAAATGATTTCTGGTTCCTGTGTGCAGATTGGTTCTTACTTCGGCAGCGTCCTGCAGACTCTCGACGTTGATGGGGATTCCTACACGGACCTCCTGTTGGTCGGTGCTCCAATGTACATGGGCTCAGAGAGAAACGAGCAGGGACAAGTCTACGTCTACAAGCTCAACAAGGTACAGAACACTGACACGGACATTGTCTGATTTCTTTGGTCAGATTTCACAATGAGAAAGCTGTGATGCTAGAACCACTGATCATCCTCTCTGATGGTCTTATTTTGCTTCATTACCAGGCCGGCAAGTTCGAGCACCAGTTTACTTTGAAGCCAATCCATCAGTCATGTTGTACTGCTCACTCAGACAGCTGCACTAATAAAAATGAACCGTGTGGTGCCCGGTTTGGTACGGCCATTGCAGCAGTGTCAGACATGAACCTTGATGGGTTTAATGATGTGGCGATCGGAGCACCTTTTGAGAATGATCACAGAGGAGCCGTCTACATCTATCACGGAGACAAGACGACACTGAAAGAGAAATATGTGCAGGTGAGACCACTGAACTGCTAATACCAAACAATCTATCATCCACATCTGTTTCTGTCTCCACCTGTGTGCTGCAGGAGTGCCCTATTAGCTTTCCAAATTTAGATTTAAACAGAATCTTCCCCTATTTATGATCTCCGCATGTTTTCATTTTGTCAAGTCAGCACATCCCACACTGCCACAATTTCCCATTTATGGTAAATGCCAGGTTAAAAAACACCAAATATCTTCTTAAATGTGCTCTACTCTGTTGTCCTCAGCGTATCCCTGCAGGTGGTGATGGTGAAAAGGTGAAGTTCTTCGGTCAGTCCATTCACGGAGTCATGGATCTAAATGGAGATGGAATCACTGATATTACCATAGGAGGTCTGGGAGGAGCTTCTCTATTCTGGTGAGACATCTTTAGATGTCAGCATTCACTCCAAAAGCTACACATTCCACTTCAATCATTACCAGCAGCAGCGCTCGTGTCCTGGAGACATCATCTTACATGTCCGCTTTGCATTGTCTTACTGGGGTTTAGACAGCTGTGCATGTCCCACTGGGCCTGTAGGCTGGAGACCAACAACTTCCTAATGATCCCTCTGTTTAAACGCCCGGCTGCATACTTCAGACTTCAACCCACAAAGTTCTGAAACATCAGGCCACGCCATGATTTAACTTCCCAGGCAGACCTTTTCCCAACAGCTTCCACTGGCAGAAGCTCAACTAAGCTGTGTGAAAACTTCATCTCCCAAATGGCTTAGAGTTTAAATGGGATTTGGCAGCAAGCGACGGTTCTTCCTGGACTGTTGGCTATATTTTAGGAAGCTTAACAGTTGGACGGAGAGAGTTAGAGCCAAGTTTTGTGCTCAAGATGCATCCGTTCCTTGTTTCGTCCTTTGAAAATGTGTGTGCATGCAGACATACATGCTGCATTAAAGGTACTTATCATGCAGAAAAATGGGCTTTGAGTGACACAAGCATGTTACATAATTCTCTAGTGTGTACTTAGCATGTCACTGTTGTAGCTGGTTGAGGCAGACTTAGTTTTACTACCTTATGTACAATGTAGCAGTTAGGGTTCCCAACATAAGGTTTAGGCCCCCTCCAAAGGGTCACAAGACAAATCTAAATGGTCATGATGTAGCGATAATATGAAGTATCAGAAAATGGAAATAAGCACATCAACTGTAAATTTGTGCTTTTTTTTTGATAAATACACTGTGTTTAGGTGCTGTATCCCAGAGACATCATCTTACATGTCCACTTTTAAGTGCTGCTTTCTTTAAAAATTTAAAAATTTCTTTCATATTTCCAGGTCCAGAGATGTTGCAGAACTGCATGCCAACATGACTTTCAACCCGGCTAAAATCAACCTGCAGCAATCTCAGCACCAGTGTGAACACGGTGGACGCAAATCTGTGTGCGTGACGACCGAAGTGTGTTTCTTCTACAGCATCAAATCTGACCAGCAGGACTTAGACTCTTTTGCAGGTGAACTACACAGCACAACACAATGTTGTTAATGATCCTAACCCTTTCATAATTCATTTTTGTCTCACTTTTCCTCATTGCATATTTTTTCTGTGTTTTGTCCTGCAGAAATCAGCTATAGTCTGACTCTGGATGCTCTGCGTGCAAAAGCCAGAGCTTCATTTATTGCCATGGACGATAAAAGCGATCGTCGGATTACCAAGGCATTCCTCATCAGAGACAGAGAGAGAAGATGCGTGAATCAAACCTTCATGATGTCGGCAAGTACTTTGATCCTTATGATTATTTTTTTAGCCCTCTATCCAGTAAACGCAGTATTCAGATCAGCCCGATGCCTTAAATCTCTGTGGTGTTCATTCATAAAAGTTGTATTGTAGCGTTGTTGGAGATGTAAATGAGGTTAGAGGGCTGTTGTCCAGAGAGGAGACAGGAAAAAGCTGTGAGAAGGCCGATGCAGAGCAGCAAGACCTTGATTCTAACATGAACCAGACCCATCCTGATCAAAGCCGGCTCAGTTCAGCCCCGTGCTGCTCTGGATGATAAATTGTGTGTAGACAGATGGAGAGATGGGGAGAGAACAAGAGTGAGCGAAGATAAATAAGTGGGTGAATATATGTGACATTTCACATCAAGATTTCTCCATGTGACCCAACAAGATCATCTGATCTAACAAGGTCATCACACACTGTTCATCACAACCAAAACCTTTGAACGTTACCACTGCACCACCTACTGAAAACCAGGCCAGTGTCCAGCAGTTTTCTCTTAGCCAGACTTTCACTGCAGCCATGGATTTCTCTGATTAGCTGCCCCTAGGCGAGACAAAGAGGAACTAATCAGTGGAAACAGCTGTTGTTGCTGTGTGTGCTGAGCATGAATACCTGCTCTGTTCTTGTGTGCCAGTTTGTGCAGAAGCTTCCCACATATTTCAGGGCAGAGGTCTTCGGAGGTCAGAAAATTTGTCCCAATTGCAAAAAGCGTTACATCTATCTCCTCTCAGACCAACATGGACCAAACCCAGATCTGACAACAGCTGTGCGAACTAAAAGAAGACGCACTGGGAATATATACATGCCTAATCTGTGCTGATGCAGTGTCTCCAAACCTGTTAGGAAAACCTCAGAATGCTGGATTCAAATCTTCCACATTGCCTCGTCCACATCAGTATTAAAGGGTCTCCTATTCTGTGTCAGAGCACTAGTATTTATTACTGTGTTTACTGCACATAGACAGTAGGTCTGTAGTCAACTGAAGAACATCTTTGTAGGCAGAAATCGCGCCCAGCCTTTAACCAATCAGTTAGTTACAGAGCCAAAAAATCTGCATGTTATCTCTGGGTGTAGTAGACTGGACTAAGTGAACTCAAAATGCTAGTCTTATTGGCAGAAATGAATTGACCAGTGTGAACCTGCACATATCCTTATGATTTCTGATAATAAAACTATATCTAACTGGTGATCACAGCACAAGAAATATTTTTGAAATTTAGCACAGCCACAGGAGTTTTGGTTCTGATTTATCCCTTTTTCTCATCTCCCAACAATCAGAGGAGAAATCCAGTTTGGGATCTTGGTCTAAACTGATGTTCAGTCAAGATTATTTGGTAATGCGACAGGTTTACAGATTCACTCTGAAGTCACCGAAAGCTTCTCACAGACTTATTAAGGCCACCCTGATTAACATCAACCATGTTTGATATTTACAAGGCAAAATCAAGAAGGTTATGAATATAATTCCATCGCACAGACAAGTTTGCATGTCTCAGATTAGGGAGTAAAAATATCTGGTAAGTTTGTCCTTATGTTTCTGAAACAACCTGATTTCAAAATCTGCTTGGATTTAAAACTCCTGTAGTGGAGTCAAGCCTCAGCTTAGTGTCTTTAGATGATCTGCCATATTGGTTGTAGAGCTGCAATATGCAAACTACTGGTTGCAAAACTTACACAACTTTTTGACTATTTATTTAATCAAAATGTAGCCACACCGACGACTTCTTGGCTTACATAGTGTCAATTCATTTGCAGTCAAGTACACAGAAAATAAATGTTTAATGAGTTAGACGTCATTGTCTCCATTAGATTAGGGAAAGTTTAAATTTGAGAAAACGCAGAGGTGTTCTCAAGCAGTCTGTTCCTCCAGTTGCCAAAAATACCAGACTGATCCTGGAAGGCTGTTTATCTGGCGCTTTTCTCCTTATTAAAGCAATACCAGAGATTTTCCAGAGAGCATATCTACCAACCAGTTGTCCAGTTAATCTGGACACTACAGCCTAACATGTAAAAAAGAACTTTAATGAAATTCACTGGAGCTGGTTAAATGGTGAAAAGGATTCAGTTGCTAACATGGTGGCATGTTACATATAATATCATTACCTTCCTAAAATAATGGCCTGAGTCATTTTTGGACAAAAAATATAATTTTTTTGCCTAAATCATCTCCTCGTAACACTGGCCACCTCTTATAAAATCACCTACATCCTCAGTTGAAGAGGTCATGCGATGCTAACCCTTTAGTACAGGGTTATTCAAGAAGAATGAACCTATTTCATTACGCAGTATTTTAATAAGGAAAAGCAATAGAAAACTGCAGCCAAGTTACAGGTATTCTGCTTACAATCAATGTTTATTTCCTGTCTTACAAGTGTTTAATGTGGCCACCACCTGCAGCACGGTCAACATTAATGCAGTAAGAGAATTCCTCCAAGACACGTATCAGCATATCACGATCCACTGAGTTGATCGCTGTTGTTATTCAATGACATTTGATGACCTTAAACATCAAATAAAAGTTGATTGTGAGTAGAATACTTGTGACTTGGCTGGAGTTTTCTATTGCTTTTCCTTATTAAAATATTACATAATGAAATCGGTTCATGCTTTTTGAATAACCCTGTATAATGGCCTAGATCAAGGTTCAGTGTGGTGTGGTTCAGTTTTTTGTGTTTTCTGAAAAACCTGATAAAATGACTGACGTCATTATTTCACAAGGGTGTCAATATGACCAGTCTTTGTTATATTTGGAAATCTGGACTGATGACGTTGCGCTCTGGTTGATCATGTGCCCGACTAAAGATGCAGCGCTCTCCTGTTCTGCTCTTTGTCAGGGTCGTTTTCAGTTTAATCACCATTTGGAACAAACCCAACATAGTCCTATATTTCCGCCTCACTGTGACTTTCCAATACATGCCAAGCCTCAATGTGAAGCAGCTCTTTTAAAATGATATCGTCATGTTTCAATCACTTAAAGCCCTGCGCACTCACACATGCTTTTTCATTTACTCTGGTGGATTAAGCTTCTTTTTATACACATGGTGCAGCTCTAAGGATGGTAATAATAGTATTTTGTGTTTCCCAGTGACTGTGTCCTTTCCTCTAGCACCAGTAAATGCTCGATCTTTTTGGTTTTTAATCAGATACCTTTGATATATGACTTTTATGACATTGGTGACTCTGTGGCTTTTCCTGTGGTACCACAGTTCCACAAACTGATGATTAAGTTTTCATTAAATCAGTGGATGACTGAATGAATCATCCCAGCATCTGCTAAATAAACCAGCACAAAACTATACAGATGTTCATGGTTTCCAGTGGCTGATGATTCTCTGACTTTTGCGCTCAAACCATCAGTTTGGCATTTCTGGTTTAGAGTGAAATGTTGGATGGTTTGTCAGTGTATTTGGTCTCAGTAAGCCATTTATTGAGTGCATCATATTAATACCGGGCAGGGCTTCCATTTGCTCCTGAAACAACATCAGTTCTTGGTTGCATGGATGCCATGAAATGTTGGAACTGTCTTGTCAATGGTTTTACATACTCATGCCATCTTTTTGATGGCGTAGTGCTCCATCATATCTTAAATCTGTCACACGGTGAAAATTTAAGTGAAGCACAAGTTTAAGAAATTCTATCACATATCAAATCACAATATCTTTCAAAAACATTGTAATGAGGTATTTTCCACAAAATCTTCAGCTCTGTAGCCAACATTGACATGGTCATATCATTTCTTAAGGTTTTTCAGCAAGCCTCTGCCATATCCCCAAGGTGTTCAGTTGTATTGAGATCTGGTGACTTAGTAGGTCACCAAAATCCACTGGGCTCTTTGTCATGTACATGAAACCAGTTTGAGATGACTTTGGCTTTGCTTTTGGCATGTTGGAAGCCTTAGAAAATGGTAAATTGTGGTGGATGTTGTGATGGATGGACATTGTTAGTTCTGGCATTCAGACTTTGATTGATTGATTTTACGAGGTACATAGTGCAGCGAAAAAACATTCCCAACACCCGCCAGCAGCCTGGACTGTTTAACACTTGCTCATATGGTTCATATATTCACACAGTTAATGCCAAATTCTGACCCAACCATCTGCCGCCTCAGCACACATGGAGATCCATCAGTCTAATCTATGTTTTTCTAATCCTCAACTGTACAGTTTTCTTTTCACTGTGGTAGTGGGAGACTTCATCACTGTCAGAAACCCCTGATATCTCTCACTTGCAATGACTCAGAGATTGGTGTGAACATTTCTGAAGTATCAGTTGCTCCTAATTACAGTTTGAACCATGTCATATAAACAAAATAAGATACAGCAAAACTTCATGGCATCAGTCCTCTGCACACACCAACACAGTTTTAAATAGAGGTCTGATCACCCGAAGAAATGAACTGCAGGACCTTTAAGTCTGTCTTGCTCATATTCTCATCCTCTTTTTCTTCCTTCGTCTTCTATTTCCTCCCTACTCCTCATCCTCCTCCCCCTCAGGCCCGCCTGGACTTCCGAGACCCTCTCTTGGTGTCGTTGGAGTTTGGACTAGCTGATGAGGACCAAGGCCCCGTCCTGGATGAAAACCTTCCCAAATCCATCAACAAGACAGTAAGACCACTTTATATCACTTACAAGAGTCGCTTTCAGTAAATGAACTGCCAGACAACAGTAAGCAGAAGATTTAAAGGCACAGACAGGAAGGATTTGAACCTTGTCTCAAACATCCTCCATCTGTCTGTCTTTATAATCCAAGAGAAATGGGCTTTTCTCCTCTGGCTCCAAGCATGCTGCTGTTACAGAACATTAGCATCTGCAACAGCTGACTGCCATTCTTCAGGGCTTCCTCCAGTCTGCATCAGTGTTTCAACACCAACAGCCAGGACGTTCTTCCCACACTCCCACATGCATATTTGTTCTAACAAGAGGGTTTTCTAGATAATTGTTGCAATGAGTGATGTTTCCAAAGTCCGCTTTTACGCATCACAAAGGCTGCGATTAAAGCCTGGGAGTGTGTGAAATAAACATGAGTAGCAGCTCCGCCTTTGACTCACTTGTAAACACAGGATCATAGCTGTGTTTAAAAGCATCCTGACTCCGCTCGGTGTCAGATACTGTCGTACCAGCAACGCAGGCTGCACTTCCACAGGCGAGGAAGCATTATTAGGACCTCTCCTGTTATTGTTATTCAGAGGAAGAGAAGGGACACACACACAGAAAGAGGAAGTCATCAAACGGAAGCTGCCGTTTTTCTTCTGACATTGTGCTGCACATGATATTCTAGTCTCTCGTCCTTTCTTGGGAGAGTAGACGCTGTTGATCCTGACAGTCCAGTGGGAGACTTTTGAGAATGGGAACAAATGCAACTGTGACCCTCAAATACTCAGAGGGAAAAGGCAAAGGAAATTAAGGTCATTTGAATGAACCCTTTTCAGTCAGCAGTATTAAACAAATACACAGAAGCAGCAGCAGCTCATTTTCATTCTCATTTCTCTGCTCATGTTTGCAGCCAAATATCACAATTTCATTTGAAATATTGGTCCGGGACTTGTTTTAGGACTAAAACAAATACTGAGCTTTGAAAACTATGTGTGTCTCATATGACTGACTTTCCCTTAGATTTCCATTAAACAACATTTAACATTTAACTGAAAAACTACAATCTATCAATACACAAATATTGGTTGTTGTTTTTTTAATCTTTCAGTATTTTTATCATTATTTCCTATTAAAGAGACAATATGCAGGATTTAGTGACCTCTAGTGGGTACCCAGCATCCCACCCTCCTCCTCCAAGGATGTTGGAGAATCTACAGTGTCATACTTCAATGCAAAATGCCTGTGTAGAACCAGAATTTGGTTTGTTTCTCCTAAGTAAAGAAAAGAAATGTGGAAAAGTAACACATTCTAAGCTCCTAAAAACACCACAATTATAGTTATTTGTAATTATACAATAATGAATGTGTAATTCTGAGTATTGTCATATTTCTATCAGTAGATCTCACTCATTTCTGCATGCTTTATCTGAAAGTAATTTATATTTATGGGAATACATACAACTTCATAAGCCTTAAATAAAACAGTGAACTATAAATTTACTGACCCTCACTGAAAAAAGTGAAAAACCTCACAAACTACATCCTCCAAAATGATCCTACAGTTTAATCATCACCCCTCTGAAACAATTGCTACATAAACTGATTATATGGTTTATGAAGGTTTGAATATTTGCTAGACTGCTGCTTAACACTACATTAGTTTTAGCTTGGTGTGCCGAATAAACTGTCAGTAGAGAATATATGCTCATGTATGAACATGCATATACACTTACTGAACTGTGGTTACATCTGACTGGATGTTCACTGAAAACACCAGCCCAAATACAGACCAAGTGAAAATTGCACTGCTGTGTTTTTAATGGAATTAACCCCAAAGACATCAATACCACAGCAATGTATAATAGCAGCAGCAGCAGCAGCCCCTTACTTTCTTGTGCACATCAAAACGGTAGTTTCTTACCTTTTCTATTATCTTTAGGGTCACATTTGCACATATTTGTTCTGGCATCTATAGTATTAAGAAGCCAACAATAATCTTAGGAGAGAAGCCATGAATGGCCTAGAAGTAATCAATAAACTCTTAAAATCTACCCAAAATGGGTTGGGAGCCAGCCTTAAAGAGGTTTAAACAGAAATGATGTGTTAATGTCCCCTGTTTCTGGATAAAAGCCTGGCAGCTGAGTTGTGTACAGTCTGTACTTGATCAATAGATTTTTGGTTCAGGCAGGTAAAAAAGCTGCCGTTGTAATCCTGACATGATGGGATGAGAGCATGCAAAATAGCCTATATGTGTTTGAAGCTGTCTTCTAGTGTTAACCTCAGTTGGTGTCAAACATTAATGAAACAACAATAAGCAAAATACAGTTTGGAGTGGAGGAAAGCTTTAAGGTTTTATTTATTTTCTCTTTTTTGTGCCCTGTAGATTCCTTTAGTGGACTGTGGAGGTGATGAAAAATGCATTGCGGATCTCTCCCTCAAAGCAGAGCCTAATGTGAAAAGGTGAGTGGAATTGGCATTAAAGGATATAGTCACCTTTTGACAATGTCTATCATTAAAAATGTCTAAAAAGTACTGTCAGTATGTGCAGTGAGAGCAGCACTGGTAGCTATAATTTCTCTTCCTGTTTACCAAGACTACAAAGAGATCATTCCAGTTTCTGCAGTGGATGAACGCTAACACAAAGAAGGAATTCCTTGCTAACTCAGGAAAACATCCACAGTTGTAATGCTGTCTGCTGTAGCCATAGTATTGGCAATGTGATTTGCACAAAATGATGACTGAATGTTGTTTCCTGTCACATTTCTGGGATTTCTTCACAGCCTGTATGGGCAGGAGGAACTGTAACTATTACCGCTAACTGTTTTATGTATATATGTCTCTTTTTTTCCCCATAGAGGTTGTTTATTGTGTACTATATAGCTGTAATGTTAGATTTCTAAGCTGCAAACCCTTCCAGAGCATGACTGCACCCTTGTGGGGAGATGTGAGCATCACAACCTAACAGGTTTTATTTACTTCTCCAGCATGGTGATCAAAGTAAACGACAAAGCCAAGATTGATGTGAACATCAACGTCAGAAACAGCAAAGACAACGCATACAACACCAAAGTTATCCTCAGTTTCTCACCAAACATCAACTATGTTAAAGTCGAGGTGAGATTCCTGCTTCTCCTCTTTCTGCCTCACATTAGTGTACACAGTATGAATTGAGCCAATACGTGTCATTATGTTTTGTTTTTCATTATCAGCCAGAGAAAGACTGCACTCTGAACCACACCAAGGTGGAGTGTGCTGTCGGATACCCCTTCCTGGGAAGCAATGCGGAGGTTAGTTTCAGCTGTGCTGTGCAGGATCTATGTCACATATTACCTGTGCATTATATCTAAATATATAATAGCTGTCTTTACTGATGATAATTAAAGCTATGCTGTGTTCTGAAATCCTCAGGAAAACTTCAAAGTGAAATTTGAGGTCAATCCTAATCATGTTCAGGAGGAAATTCAGATCAATGTGACAGCTACAAGGTGAGAGAATCAGTGTTTACATCTTAAACTGATAATTCTTATGTTTTGTGATTAATTAACTTCTTCCACTTGAAAGACCTTAAACCAGGAACAGGCTGTATTTGTTATAAAAACACAACCAGCTCAATTTCTCCCAGGTTGTCAAATGCTGCACATTCACTAAAGAGGCCACCTAGGACTACTCTGACTAAAATCACTGTAATATTTATTGTGGTTCATGCAGTTGAGCAGGTTCAATAACATCAGTGTCAGTGACTCATTGTTATAAGGCTGTTATTTACTCTCCGAGTTACAGTTTTGATCAGGCCAGAGAATAAGTCTGTCATATCTCACTCTGGCCTGGTGATGAGGGCAGAGAGACTTATTTTATTTTAAATTTCTTCAAAGTGCTCTGATCTACAGAGCCCAAGGTTGTTCAATCACAGTTTTTGAGCTTTTTCTGACTGAATTTGGGGATGTTTTTCATGTGGAAATTTCCAAAAATAACCTACAACTCAAGGGGATGAATGCAAAACAAAGAGTGAATTTCTTCTCTTGTATATATAACATAATATGCATCTCAATTAAACAAACATGTTTTTAATTTGCCACAGTGACAGTGAGGAGCTGCCTTCTACTCAGGGTGACAACAGCGTGCAGATCTCCATCCCTGTGAAGTATGAAGCTGGACTCACATTCAAAGTGTGAGTAGCTGTAAAAATACCAGCCAACCAGCATCGTTTTAATAATAAATGCAGTGCTGGTGTCTGTAGTCCTTTCATAGTGGACATTTTAACTAGTCATGGTGTAACAACATACTTTCTTGATGCTCATGTCTAATTAGGTATTTCAGGTCACACTTGTTTTTAACAAGTCAAAATATCCACCACAGGAAATGTCTATTCTTACAGTAACAATAATAATATATCAGATTTCTTGTGTTTTCCTTTACTTGGAGTAAAGACATCTTGGTACCACAGTTCAATAACGCAATGTTGCATATCCTGTCTTAAAATGGTTAGCTAAGACGTGTGCTATTTTAAGAGGAAACATAAAACCTGCTTAACAGAATGTTACATCAACGCTGTTAGCATATTAGATGTTTCCGAGTTTACTGTCTTAGTTTGACCTGATGATAGAGCCAAGTGAAAAGTCAGACACTCACAGATGTTATCAGGTTCATCTTCTGGCAAGGCTGCAGTAAATATATTTGTTGATTAATGTGTTGATTATTTTGTTGACTAATCAAAAATGGTAAAAAGCCGTCCATCAGTGTTAACAGTCCAAGATGGCGTCTTAAAATGAAATTGTCAAAAATCCAAAAATATCAAATTTATAGTCATAGAGGACAACAGGAACTAGAGAATATTCATTTTAAGGAAGCTGAAATCAGAGAATTGTAACTTTTTTGTAACCTTTAACCTTCAGGAAGAGGGTTTGCAGTCCAGTAACTTTTTATGAGTAACTATTTATGCTCCCACTCTTACAGTAGCTTGATGGCTTATTGTAGTGTGATGCAGTCTATGAATGAGACCCACAATTTACTTGTTCAGATTCAGAGAGATCAACATTATATTATGCAAAACAGGTAATTTAAAGCACTGTATCTATGGATAATTATTACCCAACTGTGCAGTTTTTCCTACTAAGTGCTTTGCTTTGCTGTAACTTTACTGTTTGTGTTCACTCTCACTGTTCTCATCAGTGTTGTTTCCAGATGTAGTAAGCAGCTGTTTTCAGAGATGAAACAGCTCTATAAACCAAATGTATGCCTCCATCCAAGCACCAGAAGGCAGGCAGATAAAACAGTAGTGAATAGCTGATTAACATAGTGGAGCATTTAGCTGCCAAATAACCAAGCATTCTTCTTAGGCAGTAAAACGGAGCTAAAGAGGTGGGTGAATATTGCAGTTACATCCATTAAGTGGCCAGAAACACCATTGCACATGCTACTGCTGCTGCTCTGTGTTAGTTGTTTCCCAGCACTGCATAAACTTTATAGGGTGATAACACATTAATGTTTGGTTTACATGTTCTTGTACTGCTCCAAAGCAGCCCAACAATGCAGTATTGCAGATAGAATTAGTAAATACATATTATTACTTACTGGTAATTGGGCTGAAGTTCCTACTTCAATAACTATTAAAACATTGATAAATGATATACTGACACTATATTGAAGTCGTTAGCAACCACAGATATACCAAGAGTGCCTTATTATTCCGCCAAGGAACGCGACAAAGTTATGTGACTATCGGCGTACGTTTGTCTGTCCGTCTGTTATTCTGTCTGTGCGCAACACTACTCAAAAACAGACTAACGGATCTGGATGAAATTTTCAAGGAGGGTCAGAAATGACACAAAGACCAACTGATTAGATTTTGGCAATGATGCAGCTTATAGTCTGGATCCACGGATTTGTTAAAGATTTCTGTATCATTGCAAGATAGCAGTACGGCATCACTGTAACTATGATTACATGTGAACACTGCATCAGCTGCTTGCTGACGATCACATGATTGCGATACTGCTACAAATCGACTACTGCGGACTTCTGTCGGAAATTATACGACTGAGCAGCCTTGGCGGAGTACTGTGCTCTCTGAGTGCTTTTCTTGTTGTACAGTAGGACCAAGAGTTTTAGATAGATAGATAGATAGATTAAGCCTTTATTGATCCCACAGCGGGGAAGTTTTTGATGTTACAGCAGCGAATACAAGAAATAGTGCAAGAAAAAGAAAAAGAGCAGACATTATAATCTAAGACTTTGGAATTTAAAAACTTTATAATCTAATTTTGATTCTTTTTGAGCCTCTGTCTTTACCTGAAGCTCTTACTGAGAAGTGAAAAATATAACATGTCTTTTTAAAAATGTGCATCTTCCAGGGTGCATGCCGATGAACATATTGTAGTAAAAGACGGCGAACAATATGCAGCGGAAATCAATGACACCAGGATGATTGGAGAAGAGGTCAACATCAGCTATACGGTAACGTCTGCACATTATGATCATACCTGACGATTTATTCATTTAAACGTAGAGTATACAGCTGCATGCAGATGGGATTCTTCAGTATTCCCTGGATATCAGTACAATAGAGGCCACTCCTGACTCTTCTCTCCCTCACATGTCCTCAGGTGGAAAAGTCAGGTGGCAGTGTGTCTCTACCTCTTGACCTCACAGTGGCGTATCCTCGTCTGTCTCCACTAAAGAACAGGTTACTGTACCTGACACATGTCGCCAAAAGCCCACAGGTATGTATATACACACATGGACGTACAATAGTGTCTAAACAAACAGACCCACTCTGATGTTTACTTCTCACTGCTCTGCAGGTGAAATGTAACGCAGAACATTGGATCAACCCTGATAAAATTAACCCGAACGCTATAAAGCTCGAACCAAAGAAAGAAACGCTCAGTGCCTTCCTATTGGTGAGTGATCACATTTGTTTTCTAAAGACTGCTGAGCTGCTCCTGTCTTACAGTGTGTGTGATTTGTTCTACAGCGCTGCGAAAACATAGATTGTGTGTCATTTAGCTGCTCCATCCCCGAAGCTAAAATCAGCCAAGTCAACGTCACGTTTAGAGTGTGGAAACCTACGTTCATCAAGGTACGTTCAAGACGGCATGTGACTGGTGATTTTGGATTTCTCTGGCCACTGCTTTGTCATGGATGCTGATAAATTACACACCAAGACAATAGTAAAGTAGACTGGCAGCTGTCTGACTCATGGAAAGGTAAGAAAGCAAACATTTAAAGGAGGTTTGTCTTACAGGGCGAGTTTTCCAGTTTGCACATGACAGTGAACGCCACTTTGATGCTCAGAAACACAAAGCTGTTTGAACTGGGCAGCAACGGCAAGACCAGAAGTGTAAGTCGTAAAGTTTTACTATTATATGCTTGTATTGTCTTGCTTTTTGGCAAATGCTTTTGTGTGTTTACATGTATGCGCAGATTTACAGTATGTTTGTGTGTGTGTGTTAACCAGGTCAAGATCCAGGTTTCGAAAGAGACCATAGGAGGAATCCCTTTCTGGATCATCATCCTCAGCATCCTTATAGGACTGCTGATCTTAGCACTTGTCATCTTCATTCTTTGGAGGGTGAGATTTCCTGAATCATACTGAAAGCGGAGTATTTCAAATCTTCTAATACGCCCCGACCAGCTGTGGCATTTTGTCCCTGCAGTGCAAACACAGTTCAAGATTTTGGAAAATCAGTTGAAAAGCAATTTGCTTTTTTCATGACTGCTTCCTTGATGTTAAATATATATCCAGAACCAGAGAAAGGTGAGCTTAGCATAGAGACTAGAAACAGGGTGGAACATTTATTCTGTTTAATATATATCCGTAACAAACACAGTACATCTTCACAGCATAAAAGTATCTCAGCTGGTACATGGTGATGTGTAGACACCTCTGGCCACATAGTATGTGCATAACAACAGTAATATAGTATTTCTGAATATGTTTTATAGTTGTTTTAATATGAAGTTGAGACCCAAATAAACACAAGTATAAAATCCCATATAAAACCATAAAATGTGACTTTTACACTGGTTTTGTATGGATTGGACATGTAAGATATAATGTTTTTTAGATTTTAGAAGTGCTGCTTAATAGATTATGGTAATGATTTGGACAGATCCAGTCCAGCTTCTTGTTTTTAGTCTTTATGCCAAGCTAATTTAATCGTCTCCTGGTTTCATCTTCATTTTCAACAGACAGATAAGAGTCTTCTTCTCCATAATAACTCTCAGCAAGACACCAAATAGGTTTATTTTCCAAAACATCTGGTGAA
This sequence comes from Amphiprion ocellaris, assembly GCF_022539595.1. NCBI lineage: Eukaryota > Metazoa > Chordata > Actinopteri > Pomacentridae > Amphiprion > Amphiprion ocellaris. Next base: position 13,248,600 of record NC_072782.1, read on the forward strand.
TTGAGAATGTGTCTCTTTTTAGTAGATTTTTAATTATCTTTTCTGCTCCTCCAGTTGGGCTTCTTCAAAAGAAAATCCAGGGATTACTCAAAGGAGGAAATGGCGAACTGAGATGTCCAGACACCCGGCATCAGTCGGACAGATGGAGGAGACGCCACAAGACCCACAGACACCTCAGTATTGTGACACACCGACTACCTGGAAAACACCGTGACTGTTTCTTACGTTGGCATGAACCAGATAGTGTTTGCAAATACTTCCTCACTCTTTTACCGTGCTGCTTCAAGCACTGAGTTACAACACTGAGATGGTCTCACGTACAGAGACACAGACGCTCGCTGTATCTGAAGTATTTATAAATGCTATTTGTTCCACACCAGCTTCTTTATCGCAGACATACAGTAAACATGACGTCAGGTCAAGCAGTTTAAGAAGAGGATCCAGAGGGGAGAAGGAAGACGCCATCACTTACCAGGAATCTGTTGGCAAAGTAGCATCATATATCTGTATTACATACAGCAGAATTAGCAGCACTCCAGCTTTAGAACAAAAAAGTACTCAGGTTTTTTACTATGAGGATCCAAAGTTGCCTAAGCCACCTTACACATATATAAAGCATCACAGCATGAAAGCCCAAAGCTCTAACAAGACGATATGTGAACTGTACATGTGTTGGAGCTCAGATAGCTTAAACTTTTGTTTTAAAACTTTTTTTTTCAATGAAACACTGTATCTTTTAGCATTTTATAGCAGTTTGTTTGAATTTTAACAGTATAACATGGCACATCATCAATTTCCAATTGTCTAAAGACAGAGACATATTTTAAGCAAAGGTGCAGTGCGTATGCTTTAGTTTTTTTATACTTTTAATTTTAGTTAACCGACTGTGATGTTACATGTCACCGTGGTTACTGAGGCATACAGGAAGCTGCGCCTTCAAAATCCAAAACTTTGATTGTACTGTAAATATAAGTGCTCACAAATGTAAAGCTTAAAAATGTATATAATTGTGTTTGCATTTAATTTAATGTTTTTTTTTCTTGTGATCAGAGACATGATTTCGCTCAGGTGCTACAAGTATCATGAATGACGACATTAACGTTTAACACATTAGAAAATTATCTGGCTTTTGTCACAATTTCAGAGCTGATGCAAATATGTAAATAGTGTTATATTTTGATGAAAAATGAAAGTATAATTATTCTGTACTGAAATATACACAAAGATGAGGGTTTGTATCCACTATTTTGGTTTTATTTGATCAAAAATTACATTTCCAACCCGTCGAATGGCTGTGATTTGAATGTCGAGGCTGATTGAGACGAGATTCCACCAATTTCAACCTTTTCATTTGCAAATTGTTCCCTCAATTTAGAAACACACAAGTATGTCTCCCCACTCGCCAGTTTAATCCATTTAAACAGATTCACAGGTAGCCTCCCATAAGCGGTACACAGTACCTTATTCATTCAGGTTCTCTCCCTTGTTTTTGTTTCCAGAAGTTGCACAGCTACACGAAATGTAAGAAGAGATTATATTGTATATTGAGGAGAATGTGTTCCTGATTGTTTCTTGACTTTTTTCCCCCCTCGTTGTTGTATAATAAAGCTGAGGGAAAACCCAAAGAAGAAGAGGCAGCCTTGGAATATTTTAATACTCCTCAACTCTTACTTTCCACTGTTGACACGAAGCACATGTAATAAATTGTATGTACAGAATGTGTAACTGTTAGTCGTTTTACGATTGTACGGCCACATCGGGCTTATGCACGAGGGTGGAGCTGTTGGTCTCTCTTTGCTCATTTGAGGTGGTCTGGGGTCATTTTCTCAGATCAGATTTGCTTTCGGATAATTTCTGAGGAAGTGTAAGGCACAAAGTGAGAGTTGTGAGCTCCGGCCCAGCCTTCGACACTGCTGTGAAGTCTTCATTGTAATGCACTGGTTTGTCAGACTGTATGTGTCCTCATCAGCACAGAAATGAACTGAATCTTATGTACAAAAATAAAGACTTTTTACAAAGAACTTCTTGATCCTTGTTTTTTTTCAGTTTTGTTTAAAATTTAAATTTAAAAGGCTCTGTTAATTACTAGCCTGCTCACAATCATTTTGTTAAAAACTCATTTTCTTTCTCAAAATGCAATTCATAACAGTGGATGGCAATAATTTGTGTATTTAAAGATAATGTAATTGACAGAAAACTGTTGAATAGTTTTGATAAGCCATTAACAATTAAGACATTCACGGAGCAAAGATTTGCTAAATGATCTGGTTCCAGCATAAGAAATGTGAGAATTTGCTGATTTATTGTGTCTTTATCATTTGAGATTGAAAATACTCAGTCATGAACACTGCAGTCATCAAAAACAATGGTTATGCAATCAGGTGCTAACGCCTGTGTGCATCATGTGACTAAAACAGACAGAAAAGAAAACACGGAAGGCCTAAAAGCATTGTTTTTGGCAGTACAATGCCATAGCTATTGATCTAGGAAGTTAAGTGGTTTTGGCTATTATCAAGAAAACCATGGAAAATGTCTGGATATCAAGTCTTACACTCTTATGAGCTATTTTTGTTGTTATCATTATATCTGTCCAAACAAATGTATCTTTATGAACCAGGCATTTAAAATGAACAAGAAATTGAAGAAAACAAAGGTGGTCTAAAAATGTTTTTCCATGACTGTACATACATATCACGACACTGGTAATGCTTGCATTCGCCTCGTTTGGCAAATGCCCTGCAAGGCTAAACTAAGGGCATTTATGCAAATCAGATGAGAGCCGAGTGATTTCATGTAGCCGAGCGCCGCCTGGTGTTCACCCGCAGCAGCCAGCCAGAAGTGACACTCTGGGAGGGGAAGCAGAACAAACTGTAAGCTGCTGGGGATCCATCTTGCTCGAAAAAGCGACGAGGGTGAAGGATTTTTCCAAGTTTAGTATCTCAGAAACTGTATCGTCCCCCGTTGAGCGCGCTGGGGAGCCCGAGGAGGGGCTGTGTCGCTGTTTGTAGGATGTCCCGACATGAGGGTGAGTTGATAAGCGGCTCCTGGCTACATTACCTGAGCGGCTAGCTGCTCGGCTAGCTCTGCTAAGTGCTTATTCAAGTCAGGGGGGTGGTGGAGGAGGGGGGTTATGTTGCGTTTTCCGCGGCGTGTTTCCAGGCTCGCCTCTTGACATATACATTTGCTGTCAGCAGCTCAGTTTTACACAAATGTCTCATGTTTGCTAATTCGAGGTTAGCGGCCGGAACTTCACTCAGCCTGTTCGCAATGATACGGCAGCAGAGCGGAGCTTAGCAGTTAGCCGTTGCTAGGTGCTGCGCTACCTTAGGTTAGCCAGGCTAGCTAGCAAGCTAATGCATGCTAATATAAGGAGTCGTTGGTGTAGCTATGACTTTATGTCGCTTGTTCTTGTATTTATTACCTCCCCACTTGTGAACTATAACATATGCTGGTATAGCCAGCTTCACATTTGTCTTAAATTTGATAATTTAAGAGCCCGCAGCTGTTAAATTAGCGCCATACTGTCCCGTCCAGTCCCATACTGTTGTTAGCGAATGCACTGTCATCAAGAAGACAGAAAGTCTGAGGCCTTTCACCATAAACCAGTCACTAAGTTAGCTAGCTGGCCGGCTACTGGCTAGCTGGGGTTGAATCATTAGTTGACATGTTTAATTGATTTTCAGGAAATTCGGCTCTTTAGTCATAGCATAATGTTAGCAGTTTAATCCCATCAGAAGTTAAAATCATAATGCAAACATGGGCACTGTAGTCTTAGTTAGCCCCTTTAGGACAGAGGAGCAAACTGAAATAACTTACTTTTACTTAGTCAGAGGACAACAAATGTGCTTGGTAACCCGTTTTACTGTCTTCTAGTAGACAAGCTAGTTTTTGAGATAACACCTGCATTGTCCAGGCAGCGCTCTGTGTAAATATGTTGTAAGCTCATCTAAGGAAAGAAAGCACGCAGTTTTCTGTACCACTCATACTTCAGTTTGTTTGTTTGGTTTTTTTACCAGCCTCAGTAAAATTTGCACTAAAACAACCAAACCTTTAATCAACACTTGAAGCTTATAGCTACATATTGCCAGCTGATTTGTTTGCTCAGATCAGTACTTGATTTATAAATGTTACCACCCTGAAGATTTTTCTTTGTACAGTTTGGTAGTTGTTGTGTAGTAAGTTGTCAGATCAGTCAGAGGAAATTCCCTTAATACTTGTTTACATACTAGTCAATCTTTTTTTTTTCTTTCTTTTTTTACTTTCAAAGGAAATGTCACTATGAAGCCTCAGAAAATAACTGGTTGTGTTTGTACAGTTGTGAGGGGGTGTTTGAAGAGTGGCAGAGAATTGCAGTAATATTTGATGTGATGCCTACTAAATAGTAATTAGCTTTATTTTCTGCTTTGGTTGGGTACACTTCAGTTTCTTAATCTCTTGAACTGTTCGGTTCATGCAGAAGTAGATTTTTTTTTTAAAAAGGAAGGTGCGTTCTACCTGGAAATTAGTGATCTGCGCTGTAAATGAGTAACGAAAGCTGCAATGAAAACAGCTTTCAGATGTTTGTGTCATGACTCTTGGCTGTTTGTGAAGTTAGTTGGAATGCCAGGGTTCTTCATTGCTGGTACTTGTGGGTTGGTGCCACTCCAAAGCACATGCTCATGTAAGTGAGAGTGGACCTCAGATAAAGATTCCTTTCTCACTGTTTGTCCCGCAGACACAGTTATAAGGAATTTGTAACTTTATTGTCAGGTCCGCATGTTTGATTTCACACTATTATTGTCTGTTTTTGCAGGTGTGAGCTGTGATGCGTGTTTAAAAGGCAACTTTAGAGGAAGACGGTTCAAGTGTTTAATTTGCTACGACTACGACCTCTGTGCATCGTGCTACGAGAGCGGAGCCACAACAACAAGACACACCACAGAGCACCCAATGCAGTGTATATTAACCAGGGTAGATTATGGTAAGGACCAGGCTGAACACACACACACAAAACTTGCATGGCTTACTTATCACACACTGATGCATAATGACTGTGTTGTACGTGATGATTAGACTTTATGGCTTGATGACTGACTTATTCAACATAATCGTTAAAATATTGATTGACTACACCTAAGAGCTGCTATGTTTTGCTGTCTTCTTGCAGACTTGTATTATGGAGGAGACACCTTTTCAGTAGAACAACCGCAGTCGTTCACATGTCCTTACTGTGGCAAGATGGGCTTCACAGAGACATCCCTACAGGAGCATGTCACCTCAGAGCATTCAGAGACCTCCACAGAGGTGGTGAGTACGAAGGGTTTACAGATTGTAAATCATAGTTTTATGTACTGTATTATGTGCACAATAATATATACTTGCAAATGTATCTGCCATTCACTGATGTGCTATGTATTTGAGTGATTATATGGAGAGATTTCGTTTTAACTTTTAGTAATTTATTGCTGTTGATTACTGCCCTTCTGTCAGCTCAAAATGCATCCCAGAGTGTACATACAAGGGCATTTATAGATGATCTGTTGTCAGAAAATGACTTTTTATGAGCATCATCCACTGCTGGGTAAAGCAAGGCAAAGGGTCAAGCTGCTGCTGACTCCACTGACACCTGGTTGGCAGATTAGCAGGTAGTCTGTCCAACTAGTTATGACGAAGGGACTCTTAGAGCGCATGAGTGGAGCCATCTATAGTAGTATTTGTGCTCCAGTTTAACACCAGTGCCAACTGAAACAGCAAGTTCCACCGTGGACTGTTTTTGTTGAATTGTGTTGATGTTGCCACAGCAGCATGTAAGGATAAGGCTTAAATTTTTCTTCATTTTCTATCGCAACCACATGAATTGAGGGCTGCAACTAATGATTGCTTACAAAATTCATTATTTTTTTCATTTAACTGACACAGTTTTTCATGGTGATGTTCTGTAACTTTGTCAGCCAAACCCACAAAATGATAGAGAAATGAAGCACATCTTTAATTTCTAAGGGGATGAAATCATCGATTTTTGTCTGTCAAAGTAGTTGCAGATGTATTTCCTGTTTCTTTTAATTAATATGTTGTTTAATTTCTAAACAAATCCCATGGAAATACCATGAATAAACTTCTCCAACTTCCATACCTTTTGCCTGGCAGTCAGCCTCAAGCTGAGTAGTTCCCACTGTGGATGTAAATCTCACAAACAGCTCACTGTGTTTTTTTGACTTTTTAGATCAGCTAAGCAATTTTGTCAGCTGGAAACAGTAGTTTTAGCTAACATTACTCAAACAGGAATACTTAGCTCTGATACTCATTTGATATTTTAGTAAATAAATGTGGAAGTGACAACGAACCAAACAACTACAGGTGTATATACAGAATAATGCCAGCCACATGCTTTAAAATAATATTTTAAAGATGAACAAAGAGCGAAAAAAGTGCTAGCATGTTTCTGTGCTTATGTATGTCAGTTAATGTACAGGATGGTATGTGCTGGAGTTTTACACTGAGAATCTGATGCATACAGGTGACAGTATGATAGAGTCTCAGTGAACAAAAGAGTGTTGTTGACTTTTCTAGTGATGAGTACTTACCATCCTAATGGGCTTAATGGTGAAATGTACTGTACAAGTTTGATGTTCTCAAATGCATTAAGTGCAGATAGAATGATCGGTGTCTGAAACATCAGCAGCAGCTGTGGAGCAGACTTGAACTTACTGCACAGTATTGCTGCCTTTACAGTTATTTTTCAATGTTTTTGTTTTAGGGCTGCAGTTAGTGGTTATTTTTTGTAATCAGTTGGTCTGCCGCTTAGTTCCTCAATTAATTGTTTTGGCAGAAAATAGTGAAAAATTTCTGTCTCAGTTTCCTGCAACGCATTTTATGCTGTATTCAGATCCATTTATTGGCATGTTTGGCATAGAAAAACATCAAAGCAGCTGGAGCCAGGGAATATTTGGATTTAGTTTTGTGTTTTTGGATTGAAAAATAATGTTCTACCAGTTTATCTAATTTTTTTCTGGGTTTTCAACCCTTCATCTATCAGTTAATTGCCCAGTTTTTAAAGCCCTCTTTTAAAATATTGTGGTTAGTTGTTGGTAGGCATTGTTTCTGCAATGTGAAAGGACAGAGATTACTGCCACTTAAGTTAAAGGACACCATTCCCTACTCAAAACATGAAGATGGGCTCTGTCTCTTCCAGTCAAATATACTTGGTTGATTTCTTGCGCTCACTGACCCATGTACAGTCCTTGTACTAATTTGCAAATGCTTTGACTTTGGTACATTAAGCATTTGCTCATGACCATTCATTTAGTCTTAAAGGGGAACTCCATAGATTGTACAATTAAAGGCTGTTTACATCCATCCATCCATCCATCCATCCATCCATTATGTGATAAATTGACTCAAATATCATTGCTTGATATCACCCTGAAACTACAACCTTGAGGCACTTTTTGCTATTACTAGCATCACACACCTGAATCTCCAGCTGCTGACTGTCAAGTTGCATTGCGGATAAAGTAGAAGCCGGGTTTTAACAAGGAAAAAGAAAAAATGAAACATTATTTCTGCTTCTGCTGCATAGATTTAACTCTAAACTTTAAGATGAAAGGTAGTTATCATGCTTCATATTGATAAAAATCACACATGATGCTTGACTCTAAAAGAATTTCCCTGATGCATCTCAAACAGAAACCTCTCACTCTCTCATTTCAGATCTGTCCAATATGTGCTGCCTTGCCAGGAGGGGACCCCAACCACGTCACAGACGACTTCACAGCTCACCTTACCCTCGAACACAGAGCGCCAAGAGATTTAATATCCTTTTTGTGCCTCCACACAATTGTGTCCAAGTAACCATTGTTTTAAACGTTTAAACATTGTGCTGTTATTGAATGTTGTGACTGAATTTAACCTTAACAGTCCCTTTTCACGATGAGTCCAGCAGTGTCCGACATGTACGCAGGATGTTCCACCCTGGTCGAGGGCTGGGCGGCCCAAGGGCACGACGGACAAATATGCACTTTACTAGCGGCTCTACGGGGGGACTTTCATCCTCCTCATCACAGAGCTCCACTTACACCCCCAGTAACAGAGAAGCAATGGACCCCATCGCAGGTGAGAATCAGAGTCATACTGATGCACTGTCTGCTTAACGTTCCACACAAAGCTTTTCAAACCCAGAGAAGAGATGAATCCTCCTCAAGCACCATCAGTAGGGAAAAAACTACTAATTATATATTGTGTGAGTCATAACCATCCATTTCCATTGGTGAATGTGAACTTTTTTAACTTCTTGTACTTTGACTTTGCATCCAAAATTGGTAAAATGCTTTTTTCCACTGTTGTGTGTTGCATGCATGCCGCCCTGGTTTTTGGCATTTTGTGTTTTTCGAGTGTGGAGAAAACACATTAATTATATATATTTTTAAAAAATATCATTAACTTCTATTAACCATCACTTTGATGAGAATTATTCCTGCAAAAGAAATGGACAAACTTAATTCTTAGACCAAAAGGTACCTCAGTTAACCAACAAGTGGCTCTTAACACATACAAAAGTTAAAGGACAAACATTAAGGAAATGTGCTCCACATCGAAAAATGCTGCAATTAAAACGCAAACAAAACTGAAAACACAAATTGGAAAAATGTTAATTAAAAATAGAACTTTTGCATCATCAACATCACAAATTATATATATATATATATATATATATATTTTTTTTTTTTTTTAACACTCAGACATTGACAAATAGACGCAAAACAGTTATATTCGCCGCTGAAGTGTTCTCTCCTGAAGTGATACTTTCACATATGTGTGTTTGCACCATGTGCCATAAAAAGTAACATTCGCGGAGCAAGACTTGTAGTGCAGTTTTGGGTCATAGTTTACCAAAATGTATTTACAGTCGTTGGTCAGTAGGTACGTCACTCTGTCAGTGGTTGTAGCCATCAGCCAGCTTTGTACCGGACACATTATTTTTTCAGGTCAATGCTTCCTTCAGATTTGGCACGTGCATTCACTTGAACTCAGTTATGAACTGCTTAGGTTATGGCTGTGAAAGATCATTGTGGCCTCAGTTTTTATTAAAATCTTTTGTCCAGAGCATCGAAAAACTCTGAAGGCAGTTTCTTTCCGTTCATTCAGCGTAGGTGCTGCAACAGTCTTAAAATGATCAGGAAAACTCTGCTATCTATATTTAGCATCACTTGTTTCTCTCATTGTAGTACATCCTGTCATTTTATAACTATGTGTGCAGTGTGTACCATATGACTTACTACGTAAGATATGATTCCTAGTATACAAATGTGTTGTCTCTTTTATTTTGATCTACAAAATGCTTTCGGTTTTTGTGTGTGTGTATTTGTGAATGACAGTAGTGGCTGTGTTATTTTTGTTTGCCAGGACAAAATGTAATGTTGACAGCAGGACATGTTTTAAAGTAATCTAGCTTTCTGATGTAATTTTTAAAGAACAAAAATCTGAGAACATCGTAACAAAACATACAATGACGAGGTTTTTTCTTAAATCATGTTGATTACTCACTTTTCAAGTCCAACAGTACACGTGACCATATCTTCCAGTATTCTTTCTCCTCCTTCTGTCTGTCATATCTTCTTAGGTATCTACAGAGTAGTCTTTTGAAAGCATGATTTATTTAGAAACAAACAACACTGAAACCAGTTTCTCTTTTTTTTGTCTCCTGCAGAGTTGTTGTCTCAGCTGTCAGGTGTGCGACGTGCTGCAGGGGGCCAAATAAACTCGTCGGGGCCTTCAGCCTCCCAGCTCCAGCAGCTCCAGATGCAACTGCAGTTGGAGCGGCAGCAGGCTCAGGCGGCACGACAGCAAGTGGAGACGGGCCGCCATGCAACGCGACGCAGCAACAACCCAGGCAACACTGGCACCACCATCCCTCCACCCAGCACAGCAACTGCCAACACCGCCACTGTGGGTGAAAGCAATCCCTCGTCCTCATCCCACAGCTCCCAGTTCCTATTAGCACGGTGAGTGAGGCCAGTTTTATACTTTGGCGGCAAATCAATGCTCTCAAAAAAAAACACTGTATGCCCTGTTTAAGGTTTATTCTGACTGCAATTTGTAGCAGTTACTAGTACAAATAGCCATTTAGTAATGCTATTTTAATGAGTATAATAGTGATGTCGTCTTGCTAGAATGTTAGGTTGCCTGATTAGTTACTGATGAGACACTAATCTCTGGTAATAGTTTTTACTATTTCTTTTGAGAAACAGATATTCATATTATGTTCTCCAAGAATAAGTTTCGTGGTATTCTATATTCATGTTAAAATTAACAAATTACACTGAGTCATAGTCTTGTGTCTGGAAATAGAGCCTTTAGAGGACTATTTTCAGCTGCAGATTTAGTGTGTTCAATGATGTGTTTTTAAGTTTTTGGACAACAGCAGGGATCTATGGTAGAGAGGAATAACCTGCACCAGGCTCAGTACACACTCATTAGAAAGATCAATTTATTGTTTGTTTTGGCCGTCTCATGAGATTTCTTGCCAACAAGAAAAGTAAAGAAATAACCAGGCTTAACTACTGCTTTAAATATGTAAAGTATGAGAATATAATTAGCAGTACCTCTGTTCCCTGCCTAAGTTTCAATCCTCTAATGACTTTTGGAATATAGTTGTACGGTATTATTCCCAAAGGGGGCAATTTAGTTTGCAAGCAGCAGTTAACAGCTCAGCTTTCAAACATCCTCACACATATCAACACAATACTTAAACATTTAAGAGCAACAATTACACAACTTTCATGTCGCAGTGCAAGGCAGCACTACAATTTCAAAATTTCAATGGCTCTCCCTGAGTAGAACATGTTCAAAACAAACATTTATAATAAGACATTCTCAGAAAGATAAAGTCAAATTAACAGACAAATTAACATCAATTACCACAAAGTTCTTAAAGCTGCTGCCTCCATGCTTGCTGCCATGTTTATTTAGAATAATTCCACCATTAGGACAGCAGAGTAGGTGGAGAATAACTAAGCTCAGATACTGGTTAGAGACTTTAACCACCTCTTTTTAACAAAGCTAAAGGCTGATTGGACAAAAGATCTCAAGTCCTAGTTGGTTTTAGTACCTGTGGGGATGCTATGCTAGCCTGTGAGTGGCTTTTGTGACTTTGAAAAGGTGCTAAAGGGGATTCAGTTTACCACCAAGTATCTTCAGAGATAACTTAACTGTTGTCCACAGTAAAGCTGCTGAATCTGCAGATCAATGCAAAGTTTAACACTTGTGGTCAACCGATAGGTTTTTTTTAACAAGCGGTGCTGGTATTTAGAGAGTTGACTGTATGATATATAATGCTGATACCATCTTGTTGTTAAATTTTTCCCATCTGATAAAATACAAAAATTAGACACAAAACTACTGAACTTGAAAGAACACTTATTGAACTCTACTGTTACCTGAATTGTCTCATTTGCATCAGTTGATCTGCAGTCTGTTTGCAGTGCACTTACCAGTGTACTTAGCATCTTTTATCAGCAAATGGAAGCATCTGGTAAACATACTGATGTCTAACACCGTGTTTCCTATTCATTAATTTTGCAAAATTTTGCTGAATAAAACCTTTAGTTTATTCCCTGTCCTGATAGTAATTTCCTAGTGAATTTGAAGTGAAGCTCTGAGCCTCAGCCTCAGAACCTAACAAAGGAAACTGACCAGCTTATGTTCCTTCTGTATTTGGAGTCATAACGTGCATCACATCGTTTGAATTTATTTAAATTAATCAGTGCTGTCAAAAAAATTTACATTTTTAATCAGATTAATCACAGGGTTGCTGTGGATTAATTTTAATAAATCACGATTACATATCATTCATTTTTAAATTATATTCATCGTGTTTCATTTTGCATGAGCAGACTCAAGAAAGAAGGATATATATGTGCGTGCGTGCGTGCGTGTGTGTATATATATATATATATATATATATATATATATATATATATATATATCTGCCACTACCGGATCAACTGGCCATTTGAGCATGCACAACGTTTAGTCTACTTGGACAAACTGCCTGAAATGCGTTGCCAGAGACGTTTCAGGGATTTTGGGTCATTCCGCACTGCAGATGGGTTAATTGTGTTAAAATTTTTAATCAGGTTAATCACAATGATGGATTAATCCATGTTCAAGCGTTCATTTTGATGGCCTTTGAATTAACATTTACTATTTTTCTTCAGGTTGAATGAACCCAAGATGTCCGAAGCAGAGCGGCAGTTTCTAGAAGGAGAGCGAGCTGACCGCAGCCTGTTCGTCCAGGAGCTGCTTTTGTCCACACTGATGCACGAAGAGAGCTCCTCTTCCGACGAGGACGAGCGCCGAGACTTCGCCGACTTCGGAGCCATGGGCTGCGTGGATATCATGCCTTTAGATGTGGCACTGGAGAACCTCCAGCTTAGAGAGAGCAGCTCTACGGGGAAGGAGCCTCCGCCGCCTCCTCTTTGATGTCCGAGCATCAAGCAGACTGTGTCCTCTGTGCTGCAACTGTCAGTGATGGGCAGCAAACAGCAGCAGTCCCCCCTCCACCCCGGCCTCGCCCTCCTTTTTCCCTCCTCTATTTTCTGAGTTTGTTTTTCGGTGATTGTAATTTCAGGCCTGTCACCATATTTGTTACATTGTAAACAAAAATAAATGAGAGCAAGTGGGATAAATGTGCGAGTGCGCAAAGCAACTGAGTGAGAGAGCAAGAGAAGAGAAATATATAAATATATATAAAATATATATGAAGTTGATAATCAATCCACATAACTTTTCTTTTCTTTATCAGGTAAATGTTGCAGGCAGCTGTGGCAGACCTTTGCTTCCTGTGACATGCAAATGGCTCTCCGTATAAATACTCCACATTCAAAAGTCAAGAGGGCACAGGCGCCTCTGATGAAGCTGCTGTGTGTGTTTATGACTATTAATAAATAAAAAGTGCTTGGATGGGTTACCATAACTACTGCATGCAGTTATTTGCGGCGTGCATGATTTTTAATGACCCTGTCATTAAAACCTTTTTTTATTTAATATCCCAAAGCTTTCAACTGTTTTAAATGGTTACTTCAAATATGGTTAAATATTGAAAATTGAGTAGTTTACAAAACTGACATGCAGAAATTAAACTCTAACAATTAATTTTGTTAGATTTTTGTTGAATGAATATTTTCAAATGAAGAGATTGCAGTGGCTTCTGAAGAAATGCTGCAATGTGTGTTTCTCAGCTTCGGTTCGCCTTTTTCTCTGTGACGACTGTTTTTGAATTTGTCGACTGCGGCTGCACGCATCAGATGAAAACTAGGAACAGAAGAAAAGATGTTTCCTAGATGTTTATGTTTAGTTGTAAGCTGTTAAGGCACAGTATGCTTAATTATTTATAGACAGACGCCCAACTCGACCCAGTGCTCCTCCACACTCTGCTCATGTCAGACCACATGCTTTCGATGGCTTGTATGAATTTCTTTGCTGGATATCAGGAGCTTGAGACTTTTCCACACTGCATTTTTTTTCCTTTTTGTTTTTTTGAAAGAAGACATTCTTATTTTTTTCTGCTAAAGCTAGCACTTTCTATTTATTCATGTTTGTTTTCTGATTCTTTTGAGCCTTGATATGGATCATGCCACCTTCATGCCTATACTTTTACCCTCTATGTAAAATACAATGAGATGTATATTGAATTTGTGCGTTAACTTTCATAATGGTTCTAAGACATGGGCAGACTTTTTTTAAAAAATGTAAATTTAGAATACAATAAATATAAACTGCGCACAGCTTTTGATGAAAGCAAGAGACCACCATGCCTTTTGCACCTTGTGTTATTGTTTTCATAATTATCTGTTCACATCTTGGGAACGTTAGCAGCCACTTCAGCCGCTTTTTAACTGGTGAACACCCCTCAAGGTTTAGAGCAACAATAAACTTGTGACACTTTATTTTTAAAACCCACTATTTAGAATTGATACGGGCCAAATAATTACTGGTTTGTAACACTATGATGTGTAATGTAAGAACAGTAATTGCTCTTTATGGAAATAAGTGCAGACTTTTGTATAGACAGATAATGAATGATACTGTAGTGGAGTACAGTTGTAATATTATGAAATGTGTCTTTACAGGAAAAGTTGTAATTGTTAACACTTTTTTTTTACCCTCATACAGCTTAGCGTCTCACAAAGCTTTCATGACACTTTTATTTTAAACAATGTTAATATGACCATATTAAGTGCTAACAATAACATTGCATGTTTTGGAGTGAATGAGAAACAAAAGGAGAGTTCTGATATTTATTCTTCCAGCACCAGACAGGGTGAAGCTTCCCTCAGAGGATGGCAGGTGACCCCTCATGTAAGACACCAGATAAATCTGTTGAGGAAGATGCCCTTGGCTTTGATGGATGTTTCGACCCTGCGGTGTGTCCTCGCCTTCAGAGTGAAGCTCCTCGCAACAAAACGCGCACCAAGGTACGCCGCACACCGGCCTCCATATCTGAGCGTTTTGTCGCATAAAAACACACATCTAACCGTACAATATGCTTTCCTCAGCTGTAGCTTGTTTGTCCTTGTGTGTGTGAGGCCCTTTAGGCCAGCTGTCCTTGTCACTCTCTCATAGTTATTGTTAGAAACAAATGGTGCCCGCGGGATAGTTTTCACGACACATGTTGGGCTGCTGGTTCTTTTTAAAGTCGTAACACCAAAAGCAAAGCAGATTAAATGTCATTCACACGTTGGGAGACAATATGCCAGTGTGTGGTGTTGGGTTTGTCAAAGACCTTGAGAGGAGGAACTACTGGGTCAATAACTGAGAAAGGTACCTGGAATTTTAAGTATAGCTTAAGCACATAAAGCTCTTATATTTACATTTAAGAATGGATGATGAAATAGAATTATCAGAATTAACTAAGTACAGTATCAGGAATTGAGACATACTCAATACAGAGTTCTTAATTATTATTTACAATTTATTGAAGACATCAAAACTGTTGTCCAGCAACTTTGGATTTATGTCGTAAGCAAAGAAAGTGTAAACATTTCAAAACACCCTTCCAACTTCATGACATCATCTCATGAAGCTTTTCCAACAGGCTCTAAAGGGCTTCCCATATATGCAGAGCACTTCCTGGCTACTTTTACTTACCTCTGCAGTCCAATTCGTCCCAAACCATCTCAGTTGGATTTAGGTCAGTTTGTTGTACAGGACATCTGATGCATCACTCTGCTTCGTGGTCAAATAGTTCTTACAGTCTGGAGTTGGGCTCTGGGTTCGATGCTATGGTGTGTCACTGCAGAATGCTATGGTAGCATTCTTAACTACAAAACACCATCACAGCGCCTCCTTGATGCTTCATGGTGCACATGCATCTCTGGTCTACCCTTCATACCTTGTGCCTTTTAGTCCAAGCAGTACATTCTTCATCCTAGTCTTCCTCAGTGGTGGTTTTGTTGCAGCAGTTCAACCACAAAGTCCAGATTCATATTCTCCTCCCAACACCTTAAGTTGATATAAAACTGCTGCTTGAATTCTGGGAAGTGTTGATGTCCACTTTAATCTGAGCTGCTGGTAACTGTTGATTGCTGAGACTCTGATCTGCTGCAGGAGAAACTCTTGGTCTTCATTTAGTGTGCTTTGAACTGCGTTTGCATAAACTTTCAAAGTACAAACACAGAAATTTTCTAGGTTGTCTGACCTTCATGTCCTAAAGTAATGATGGACTGTCGTTTGTATTTACTTAGCTGAGCAGGTCTAGCCTATTACATGGATTACTACAGCACTTGCATGCACCTGTTTGCTGTGTAACACCACCTCATTACAACACAGCTGATGGTGTCAAGCCCATTAACCCTCTGAACCCCAAATCCCACTGGCAGGTTTTAAAGGCAATGCTTCTAAAGTATAAAGTCTATATGAGCTACAAACTGTAAAAACAGAGAGATTTTCAACTTTCCACCGGTTCTTGAACTAGCCACGGATGAATCATCAAAGATTTTGACTGCTTCTCCACAGTACTTGAAAAAACATACTGTGAGCTAAGCTAACTTGCAGCTAGCTTCATATTTCCCAAAAGGCGCATTATGTAACGGAGTGTATCCACAGTTTCTTGAATTGAATTGCAGCAGGAGACACCAAGAATCCTGAGGGCATGAAGCGTATTGTAAGACATACCACCTTTATTAAATGCACAGTATCACAAGGAACATTTCCATTAATTGTGGATAAGCTACTCACATGATGCACAAAGCATTGAATTGATTGATAGAACTGGCTGATTAAAGCAGGATTAAATCTGCCAGGAGAGTACACACACACACACACACACACACACACACACACACACACACACACACACACACACACACACACACTCAGTCACGCTCGCTTGCATTCAGTTGTATGTGCAAACACACACACACACAAGCACACTGTCTTTGTATTCACACGGTAAGTAAAATCTGTTATCTGCACAGGAATGAAAACTCATCTTTTTTCTTCTTTTACCATATATTTACAAAAAAGTCATTAACGCCCCACCCCCCAAGATAGATTACATTCAAAAAAGGTCCCCACCCTTCTAGATTACATTCAAAATAATATACTATTCATGATGCAAAGTCACAGTTATTCATCTGAAAGAGGATCAAAATAGGCTACAGTCAGTCAGAGGTTGAGTGGTGGGGTTGGCCAGGAGGCGACCTTCTGACCTCCTCGCCATCGGCCACGTGCCTGCCGGGACGTCTGTCGGCCAGGAGAGATCCTGATGTTTAGAGTCTGTGGTCCTCCTACAGACAGACAGCGTCTCAGGCAGCCTCTGTGTGAGTTCCCCATCACAGTGGAGAGGAAAGAGGAGATCATTTTTCTTTTCTTTTTTTCTTCTTAAGAGAAAAACACATTGTTCAAATAAAGTCCTCTGCAGATCAAAAGTTGCCAAAAAAGGATTGTATTCTCACTGGTATTATGAACGAGCACAAAGAAATTATACAATGTAGCACAAATAAAATCGTATTTACATATAGTATGTATTGCCAGTGGCCCATAACACGTTGTCTTCAATAGATGTCACACAGTTTTGACATGATACCTGCTTAAAACGGATTATACTATTAAACATAGCCTACTGTTCATATAGACAAATATCAGAACTGTACAGAATGGACAGCAGTTTATGTACAGCAGACAAGTGACTTTTATACAGAATAAAAACATAGAAGGACACAGAAATCTGTTTTCATAGGGGATAAGAGTTTCAGAGTTTGGACTTGCTTTAGTCACGGCCAGCAGAGCAAAGGTGATTCTCTTCTGTTAGTAGGTGCAGCTGAGTTGTGCATTGAGGGGTTAAGTAACGCTACAAAGTGCACTTAACAAACGTAACTTCTTGTCTCGCTGCTTTACGCCTCCGTATGGAATAAAACATGTATGAGGGAGTAATTGCTGCTATTATGCAAAGATTATTACAGAAGTTTGCTTTAATATTTTTGCTTATTTTTCATCTCAGAAAAACAAAACTATCAGAGATATTACAAGAGTGAATTTTAAAACCATTTTCCGCCCGTGCACGTTTAGCCTCACCACCAGGCCTGAGTGTGGGGCTGCGAGGAGCGATGAAAGCCCCCCTGGGACACTTCAAGGGCTCGTAATTAATCCTTTTACTGCCCTCTCATAGCCCGCTATGTAGAATTAACGATTAGATCTTCAAAGTACACTCTTGTAATGTAACTAAATGACAGATAAACAGTTAACGGCTTCAGTGCATACAAAACCAAAGTGCTGAAAACTAAGAACCCCTCATTAAGAAATTCCCACAATCTCTTCGGCAGCCACAACCTGCCTCTGAAGATGCATACAAACCACATCACTTTACAGGTATGGGCCACCGAACAACAAAGATTTGCTGAATGGCTTTGCTGGTGTATGAAAAAAAAAAAGAAAAACAAAAATGTGCAGCCAAGTCCTCGTTCTCTGTGCTTTAGCTACGCCAAATGAGCAGACGGCTGCAAAATTGAAAACATTTGTAGTTATAGATGTGTAGTTACTGTAAAATATGAGGAGATATATACAGAAGATATGACAAATGGTCATGGCAGTATTACAAAAAACAACTTAAAATGCTGTATGCCCTTGTGTTTTAAACATTGATTTTACGCTGGGGAGTCCCTCAGTGGAAGAGGTTGTTATAACAGGCATCTATAAGAATCTACAGGGGGTTTTACTTGTTCCTTTTTAAACGTATGTGTCTAATCATATACAAATTTCTGTAAATGACTCCGAAGCCACAGATTTAAATCAACTGCTATGAAGCAGAGTCAACATTTATAAATTCTACAAATATTAAAATAGTCCGTGATATATTAACGGAAAAGCTTCAGCTATAAATTAATTTTGTCTTCTGGTAGAATATGTGTGAAAGAAAAAAAAAAGCTTTATCTACAAAGATGTGTCCACATACTGTCCATCATGGGGACGCACGTTATATTTCCTTTGCTCATTCCCAGCTAATATGGAATTACAGCAGGATGATGGTTTAGTATGGACAGAATAAGCTGTCTCATTTCTTTTTATGCCTTTAGCATACAGTTTATGTCTGGAGTGTTAATGGTTGGGATAGAGTTACATAATCCTGTACGTATTTTGGTTTCCGTTTGTGAAAACATGCCCCAGTTGCAAACCGATAAGAAAAGAAAAAGCGGAACCGGAATCACTTAGAATTTAAGGCTTTTCTCGATGTGATGAGGACACGGACAGTAGCATTTACAGTGACATTTTACAGTCAGGTTCTGTACACAGACGCAGTCACTCAGCCTTCACTCCCTCCTCGCCTCTAGTCTCCGTCCCATCAGTCGGACACACAAACACTTTGTCCACATACGAAGCACACATGCACGCAGAGTACATACACGGACACGTCAGCCCAGTATGTCCAGGTACACAGGTGAGGCCTTGGCCAGGCTCTGGAGCATGCTGTGGATCTCCTTGATGTTCAGCCTCATGTAGGGTTCCCTCTGCCAGCAGCCCAGCATCAGGTCGTACACCTCCTTAGGACACGTGCGAGGTCGCTGCAGCACTCGGCCCTGTGTGATGCACTCAATCACCTGCAGGACACAGTAGGACGAGACTCGATTCGCCTGCGATACTCAAATGACACCGATTTATCTAGATAAAATGTCATCATCAGGAAAATTGTTTCAGCATGCATCATTCTGGAAGCATATTTTTCTCAGTAGAAACAAAAAAGTAGAGGTGGCCCAGTGGTCTGAGCATAAAAGCACCAACCATGCAGGGTTTTTCCTGCTCACAGTAAGCCTGGGAAGGGTGCGGCTACAAATGACAGCGGGTATCATCTGTCCACATACAGTAAACAAAATGAGTCTGTTTCACCTTATTCAGCAGAAAAATGTGTATTTTCCTGTTGTTTCAAACTGTTTGATGAACAAATCCAAGATTCATGTCCAGGAAATGAGCTTGGTCCAGTCTTGTTCCAGTCCCTCATTAGCAGTCATGTCCTTACTGTCACTGTCCAATATGGACTAAATATGCATATTGTTTGTTTTTTTTATTAACAGGACAACGATGATGTTAAGGAAATAAAAATCTGAGGGAAAGAAATTGGTCTGAAAAAGTCCTCACTATGTAGTAAAAGGTCCTTTTTTAAACTAAAAGTAATTATAACCCCCTAACCCTAACTATAATGGCATCTTTTTTTTGTGCATTCAAACAATGTATAGTTTGTCAAATTTATGAAAATGTTTAATACACAGACAAGAGCAGGTGGACTTCTAATCCCAGAGACGTAGCTTTCAGTGTTTTTGTCTTTCTCCCAAAATATTGACCAGAAAAGAATGATGATGGTCATAACTTGTCAGCGCTGTGCCTCTGAAGGCCAGACTGCAGCCAGTTCTACATCAGGTTTTTCATCAAGCTTCTTTTAGCAACAGCCAGATACGAATTTTCTTCGCTTAACAAGCTTCAAAATTCAAACATTTACTTCAATACTATGGAATATCTAAAGTGTTTTAGTAATGTTCAGAGCTGAAGCACCAGTGGTGGAGATATCACAGCTTTTAGTCACTAGTCAGTGTCCAAAAACAATGGAAGCTAAATTTCCCATAATGCACTAGTAGCATATTCTAGGATATGTCCCTGTCTTATTGAACTTCGAACATGTAGAGTGTAAAAATGTTTTTGTTTTTTTTAAATATAGAAGTAGTTGATGCCTTCCATTCCACATTCAAGGCCATAGTTCAGTGTAATTAAACCCAAAGTCAATGGGCATGATATTGATATGATATGTTATCGTGTTCATGCAAAACATTTTTGATCCTTTTCTATATTTTCTGTGGCCTGACAAAACTCCTCCAGTGGCACTAAAGACTTGGAATGACTGTTTTTGCAAGTTTTGGTCTTCATGATTGGCAAAACGACATTTAATTTTTAAAAAACTGTGAAATATTTCCTAATCAGGATTATCTAACAAGTTCAATCACGATTCTATAAATTGATAAAATTAATCACTGATCAAATTATTTTAAACAACTTTGGTAAGTATTACTTCTGTTACTTCATCTAGTTCACTACTGAAATAATGTTAATGTTGATGGCTTACCGATTCTCTGTTAAAATGTGAATCTTTCTATGAGTTTCTTCAGATAGTTAAATACTTTTGATTGACTACAATGTTTCCATTAACTTAAGACTTTTGCTATAACAAGACAATGGGGTGAAATGCCTATATGACTGTGTAACTCTGAGTAGGACGGATGTAAACGTGACTCTGACCTCGTTGTTGGAGAGCTGGTACCACGGCTGCTTGCCGTAGGTGAAGATCTCCCACAGCACCACGCCGAGGCTCCACACATCACTCTCCGTGGTGAACCGCCGGTACATGATGCTCTCTGGGGGCATCCAGCGAATCGGCAGCATCGTATGGCCGCCCACCTGCAAGGAGAGGACAGCAACTCGGAAAGACCAACACCGCAACGCCTACTGAAGGCAAGTGTTCTGTACCTGATTAACATGTTCATATGGTGGTTTTTTTAAAAGCTAAAAGACACATCATGAGTAGAATACGCAGTCATGGCTGGCCAACTTAAACTGTGGTGGGACTTTCTGTGTCATTATTCTTCTTCTGAAGCAGTTTCTGGCTCAAACAGCTGAATTATATAATATTACAATGTTATGGTTTGCCAAAGTGTAGCACAGAGTAGTTTTGCACTGTTTGAGCAGAGTCAGAGCTGAGCTGGTATGTTTTAGTTGCAGCAAGTCAGGAAAGCAACAGTGTAGCATTACATCTAAGTCATTCTAAGGCATCTAAGGCATTATTTTTTATGACAAAACATCTAAATATATAGGTTTGATACACAGAGATGAGTTTTTTAGGGGTTTAATCAATGTCCATAGACAACGTAAAAGATTAACACAGCTAAAGCCAACACTGCATTCTTTCTAACAGCCAGCAGGGGGCAACTCATCTGGTTGTAAAAGCAGTCAGATTGTAGGGGGTATGTAGAATTACCCTTTTGATTAGTTACTTCAGTGAACATTTTCCTAATGTGTTTATGGTATCAAGTGGTAGTTTCAAGTCCCCCTCAATCCAGCACAGTGATTGTTATGTAAATTGTGTTCCCATTTGGAGGGAATATATGATAAAGCAGGGTTTGCTTTCCAACAGGGCTACAGGTCACGTCCATGTCACTGTGTATCTTTAAAACTAACCCTCATTTGTTACATTGGTTATTGAAAGACTTAGACAGTGATGGCCAGATTCCAAACTCAAGGCCTCAAAGTAGTAGTCCACAAACCAATGGCTGAGGGTGGCTGCATCCATCTTTTATATACATTCTGTGTCGATGACTGTATTTTAAAGCTGCTGATTAGATTGAATGTGCTGTGGTGGGGAACCATGAATGGAAATGTCAGTGGGTCGTTCCACCACTTTGTACAGACTGAAACATTTCAAAAACAGCTGGATATTCTTAATTCATCATCCATTGGTGGATTTTGTAATTGGAAGATCAACAATGGTGCACAAATATGGAATTCTAGTGCTGTTCACTGCTGCATGGTCAGTTAAATGCTACTTTTATTTTCCTATTTCATCTAATTTACTGATCGCCTTTGATTTTTAAAATGAGAGCAGCATTACAGAGCATTAGACAGATTGTTCATGCATTTGCCTTCCATTTGATAAAAACATCTGACATCAAGAGTTGGTGTTGGCAGTCTTTAAGGTGATCTTATCAGATGGAAAGGAAATACATCTCAGACGTGTGTTCTGTGCGAGTTTGGATTCCTGACTCCACTTTGGGCAGCAGAGGGCACTGTGGGATTCAAGCTGGGATCCAGGACACAAAGGCTGAGGAAACAAAATGAATCCATCTTCTCCTCAACATAATGTTACATGTTATCCTTTTGTTTCATTGACCTATGTTGTAAAAGCGGGTGCTTATATGAGTGTAATCTGCACATCAGTGGGTCACTACATACAGTATACCATAACATGAGATGTGGTTAAATGTGATGCTGTTCCTCTGAGTGAAGGGACGCATTAACACCTTGCCTTGGGAAAAAGGAAAACTGCCCATGCATTCTTAGCACTGTTGGCCCTCATTACCATGGAAACAGTAATTTTATGCAGATTATAGAATTTGCATTTAAATGGCATTAAAAATAGATAAAATACCTCTGGTTAAAAATTGTCATTTCTGCAGCTACACAGTTATTCCAGACCCAAACTGGAATAAAATTCTAATTACACATTTATGCGTATGAGTGAACATTTCCATATTTCTGTGTATATAGATCAGAAAGGTTGTGAGTATGCATGAGTGTGCATCCATGTGAGTAAGTGACTGGGAGCAAAATGAGGCGAGAAAAGGGGAAACTATTTAAAATACTCACTCTGTAGTAGTCTGTGCTGTAAACATCTCTGGACATGCCAAAGTCTCCTATCTTGACCAGCAGGTTTTCTCCTACCAGGCAGTTCCTCGTTGCCAGGTCTCTGTGGACAAAGTGCTGGGAGGCCAGGTAGACCATGCCAGCAGCAATCTGTTGGGCAATGTGCAGCATCTGGGACTGAGTGAGTTCCACCAGGATACTGTGTTGACCGTCTGCCATGAGCACTGCATCAGGACCGTGGGACCTGCACCCAGAAACCAGTGAGTAGGACAGAAAATAAACCAGGATACAGCAGGAGGAAAAAAATAAAATACCAAAAGCAGCCATCTGCTATTAGTGGACAATTCTGGCGTTCATCCTGTGACATTGTAAATTTTGTGATATTGACTTAGAAATATTCTGATAATCAGTTGCCTTTTTTTTTTTTTTTAACATGACAATGACAAACATTTATTCCAATCACTCAATTATTTGCTTGTCTTTGTTATATTTGATAGTAAACTAAATATCTTTGGGTTTTGAACTATTGGTAAGATAGCACAAGTAAGCCATGACCCTGCTCTCAGAAATTAGAACTGGCATAGAAAATTGTAATTTTCAGCAACCAATAAATAGGTTATTTTCTCAGTTAACCAATAAATGTAATCTGTAAAATCACACACACAAAAAAAACCTTTCTGTCACATTTTTTTCAAGGCCTGGGGATGGTTTCAGATGAGGTGCTTTAAAAAGACTACGAAAACTGACAAAAAAACATTGAGAACTGGACCCTCTGAATTTCTGGCAACCAAAATGATTGCAGATTTAATTTTCTATTGATCAACTCATTGATTAGTCATTTCAGCTATACATTTGTTGAAGTAATGTGTAAATAACATATCCAGATAGGGATGTCAGTTGGTAAACCAAGGAATTTAAACACATACAGAAATCAGATTTAAGCAAAAATCCTGTGAATCTATTCAGTTCTAATATTAAACAGACCTAATGACAGATTTGTAATACTGCTTCAGCATGCTGCAATAAATAGGTTGTTTCCTCAGTAGAAATATTTTCTGAAATTTCTGTCATCTCACAGAATATGTCAGAATATTAATCAAACATCACCCTAATAGTATCTCTCATATCTTTCTGCTACAGAGTGGTTAGCTTCGCTTAGCTTACCTTAGCTTAAGACTGGATACATGGGGAAACAAAATCAACACACCATCACCTTTAAAACTAACATTTTAAATTTAGTTTGTTTAATCAGCACAAAAACACAAAAGTATAAAGTTGATAAGTTGTGGTCTTGTGCTGAACTGTTTGTTGGCTGAGAGGACTTCCTGGAATCTCTGCTGGTTTCCTGTAGAACAAAGTGACTTTTGATGAAATATTGCATTTTTCTACAAGCTTAAATTTGGATAGTTTTCCTGATAGCACAGTTCAAGAACAATGAAACACTTAAAAATCCAATAATTACTCTGCCAAGGAGGCAGAGCCTCAACAGAGTTATGTGACTATCGGCTCTACATTTGTCTGTCTGTCTGTCTGTCTGTTAGCAACATTACTCAAAAATAGACCAACGGATTTGGATGAAATTTTCAGGAAAGGTCAGAAAGGACACAAGGACCAACTGATCAGGTTTGGCAGTGATGCAGCTTAAAGTCTGGATCCATGGATTTGTTAAAGATTTCTATATCATTGTGAGATAACAACACAGCGTCACTATAACTATGACAACAAGTGAACACTACGTCAGCTGCCTGCTGACGATTGCATGATAGTGATCCTACTACAAATCCACCACTGCGGACTTATCTGGACTTATCCATCCATATCGGAAATGATACAAGGAATAATTGATTAAGTTATGGGGGTGTTTCTGAGTTCCATCAATTCCTGCTGCCCGCTACATATTTAGGTCACGTGATTTGGTATCTGTACGTAGTCTACATATGCATAACACACGCCTGTGCTCAGCACAAGGTCATTTTGTTTGTGGGCGCATCTATATTAAATGGCCACATTCTATAGTGCTGTGATTTCTGCCACAAGTTTTTTCAAGATTTCAGTCGTCGGAATTGATACAACAACTGGGCAGCTTTGGCGGAGTACTGCGCTTTCTCAGTGCTCTTCTTCTGTTTGTGTAGTTTCTGGCTCTGATTAATGGTATAATTTTGGTGTTTTATTAAAAAAAATAGCATGCCTTTCAGTCCCAGGGTTTGGGGTTCAGAGGATTAAACATACAGCTGTGACAGAAGCATCAAACCTCTCATGAAAACTTTTGATAACAAAAACAGTTGTATACAATAAATAAACTATTATTCATCATACAATAAAAATAAAACTATTCATTTGACACATTGCAGTCAAAAGGATCCCACCTGAGGAACTTGTTCAGGTCACCGTGCTTCATATATTCAAACACCATGATTAATGGATCGCTCTCTACACACACTCCATAGAAGGTGACGATGTGTTCGTGCTGCAGGTTGGTGAGGAGCTCGGCCTCTCTGTAGAAGTCTGCTCGGCCACTCTCACTGGCCTCTTTCAGGGTCTGACCAAAGGCAAGGACACAAGGACAAGGGGGACACGGTGAGAAGAACGTACATCTAATCAATAGAAAAATGAACTGAATGGCCAGCGCATTGATTATCTATGGTTTCCTGCTTTGTACCTTGACTGCCACATGGAGCTTCTCCTGGTCTGGTGTCAGGTTGTAGCACTCAGCAAGGAAGACCTTCCCAAAGGCTCCCTCTCCCAGCTCCCGCTTCAGCACGATGTTGTGTCTCTTGATGTGCTGGACAACTTTAATGCAGAAGATGTCAAATCAGTCTCAAGGTCATGTGTGCATACTGATCAGAAAGTGGATATTTGGTGCATGGAAAATGTGCATAGACTTCCCTTCACTGGAATTAGGTTGAAATATATCACAGGTATGCAGGTCAAATTAATGTCCCAAATCATACTTTCTTCGTCAATTTGTGTCAGATATCCAAAATACCAGTCACAAAGTAGTGTTCTTAGATTGTAGGAATTGTCTGATGAAAAGTTCCAGACTGAGAGATATTTCAGTGGATCACAGTCACAATTAGAGATTGAAAAGGCTAGAAATAGACACAGGATTTCAAAATGCAGATTATTTTTCAATCAATCGACTTATTGATTCAGCACTAATGAAAATTTCATAATAAACTTTGCTGAGCTTGTGTTTCCCGCACATCCTCTAAGGACCAGCTGCCCCGATGGCCCACAGAGCAGGAGTCCTGATCACAATGCAGCAGGATGCTGACAACAAATACGGCGCCTCACACGGATCCCTGCATGGATTTATCAGAAAAGGCGCAGGTTACCCGACGTCTGTCGACCGAGGCGGTAACTCACATGTGTCAGATTTCAGCATGCTGCCGGAGTTACGGAAGTACTGTGGGTTCTCAATGACGGGAATCTTTGTCATCCCAATGATCACTGCGTCTGGACCCATCTCCGAGGACGACGGGGTGTTGTTGCCATTGGAGACGTGATGAAGAGGGCTGGCAGAGTCATCGTCATTACTGATGACTGAGGAGGAGCCTAGGGAGCCACAGAGGAGGAGGAGGAGGAGGAAATAGAAGGAGGAGAGATGAGCGAAGAAGAAGTGCAGGGTGTTGGTCATAACAGAGGAAGAGAAAAGCGACAGAAAGAGGGATTCCAGGTCGTGTAAAAGACATCAGACGATCACAGGCAGGTGACATCCTGAACAACATGAAAGCATGACTCACAAATTCCTGTAGTCGTTTCTATACTGACACAGTGGAAACTGCAAGTAGCTCTGAGTCAGCACTAGCACTGGCTTTTAACATCCTGAAAAATGGTTCATAATTACTTAATACAGCATTTCAAATTTTATTATTCCATTTGCTAATCTAATGACGCAACCACACGCATGCTTGACAACACACTGAATGGGTTTCTAATGTGCGTAATTGTACAGTATAGTATTAGTGTTGGAATTGTTTTCACATCAGTTAGACATTTTTCTTTGTTGATTTGTAAAAGATATCCAAAAACACCAGTTATAGTCTTTCAGAGCAGAAGATGCTGTCTTTAGATTTAGATTAAAAGCTCCAAAACTGACAGATATTTAATTTACAGTAATAAAAAATGGATCTAGTGTGTTTTCATGAACTGTTTACAGGTCAGTTATGGATAGACCACTGGAAAAGTTAATGTTGTCAAGAGATTCAATAATAAACACTCCTCTAATTAAAACCAAAAACACAGTTCTCCAGTTTTAAAGGGTGTTAATTGGTTTTTCATTAATTTTAGAATTTATTATCTCACATGTTGGCTCATTCTGCCACTTCAAGATCTCTAAGATCCTCCAACTCTGGTCTGTGTAACATTCCCCAGAGTAAAACTTGGACGTATAGAGATGCTGTATTCAGTGTCATCGGCCCTCATGAAGCTGCTGGAAACTAATCCAGAGGAGGTCAGAGCATCTGATTCAGTGAACAGCTTTAAATAAAACCCTAAAACGCACATTTTAGGCTCACATTTACGTAGTTTTCTGTCATTTACTTGTATCAGACCTTTTATACTAGCTTAATTATGGGCTCCTGTATTTTATCGTCTTCACTATCGTTTTTTAATTTAATTTTATTCTCATTTTGGTGTAAAGCACTTTTAGAAAATGCAGTTTCTTATCAAGAATAAGATGAAAAGATTGATGCCACTTTCATATCAACAATAAATACAAACCAGCCAGTGATTAGAACTTAGCTTAGCTTAGCACAAGAACTGGAAACAAGGTTGAACCACTGGCTTGGGTCTGTCCAATAAACTAGTTATCTGCTGACCGTAGCTTCACATTTAACAGCTGTGACAGTGGCATCAATCTTCTCTTCTAACTGTAGGCAAGGAAGCACTTTGGTATAGTTCCCAAAATGTAAATGAATTAATTTAAGAAAGTTCACCTTTAATACCAAACTTGGAGTTTCTTCCATATTTTAGAATGATCACCATCAGAACGCAGCCTGTCAAGGCAACTCCAGCGATTCCCACAACTACATATACCTGGAAACAGAAAGAAAGAGACGCTCTGAAACATTACAAAACATCAAGGAGCCACAAATAACCCTCTGAACCCCAAACGGTTTCTGGCCTTATTCGGCTCCTGTCACATTTTTACTTACTGTAGGTTGATTTTTCACTGCAATATAAAGTCCTGCACCTCTATGGAAACAGCACAACCATGAATAGAAAGAGAGAACTGAAAGTGTTCTCTGTGTAGTATGACATAGTTATAGATATAGGTGTTTAATTACTTACATTTCTAGCACTTCTACAAAATAGGTGTTTTTCATACTACTCCTTATATCAATTCTACAAAGATATTTCACCATGCTGAATGTATCTTCCAGCAACTTACTGGCAACTCCTTTCTGTGTACACTGTTTCTGAGCTATGCTGCATTTATTTTATTATTCAAATATGTTTTATTTCGCTCTCAGTCTCTCTTTGCTCTGCGTAAACACTGCCTGCAGTTCAGCCAAAAAGTCTCTGAAGTCCTGTTAGGCGACTGTCGGTTGCAGCTTTTTGGTTGTGCTGGTGAATGCAGAGGTTTTTGTTTTTTAAAGGCTCTTCTGATAAATGCTTTATTTTTTGAGGATTTTTATATGCGACAGTTTATACAGTTTCAGACTTGGATACATGCTGTCATTTGGAGGATTTTAAAACAGGAAAACATGTCTTTGAAGGCCACCAGTAGGTTTTGGGGTTGAGAGGGTTAAATCTGAGGGAACGCTGAAATGAACGAAATTAAAATAACTCAAACACACAAAGAAAAACATATCGTAAACATGTGTTTTAAACCACTGTTGTAGATGGCAAACACTGGTTAGTTTTACTTACTGCAACACTGTCATCCAGCGGAGGCAGCGGTGGGTCTGGAGAGACACTTGCTGGAAATAAACATACTGAACACTTAAAAGTAAAAACAATGTCAAGTGCAAACATGTTCTAAGGGAGTCTAATGGGTGTAGTGTTATATGTGGAGTCACCTACCTATGTCTGGGCAGACGATGATGGAGGCACAGGGCGAAGTAGGAAAGATAGACGGACATCATCAGAGTTCATTTTAAACTTCGTATCCGGGTATTATCATGATAATATATATTATAAAGAGGAATCATTACTTACAGTAGTCATCATCTATAACAAAGAAAAGAATAAAATAGCATGTTAGCAGTCAGCTTCAGAAATAAACTCACTTCATAGTGAATGAACCTCACCTGTGTGGCTGATGTTAGGCGGGTCAATGAACTGGGCAAAGACCTTCTTCTCATCCTGGCCGTACTTATTCGTGGCCACCAGCTTGTACTCGCCATTGTGGATGTGCGTGGGGTTGACCAGCTGCAGGCAGCCGTGGTCCTCGTTCTCGGTGGACACATGGATCATGGTGCGAATGTAGTCCTGCTCCTGGAGGGGAGCGTCCTTGAGGTACCACTGCAGCTCGGGCTTGGGGTTCCCCATCACGGTGAAGGGGATGCACCAGTGGTGGTCCCGCTCTGGACCCAGCAGCTGCTCGATGGTGGGGGCAACTGACACGGAGGCAACAGTAGAGGAAGAGTAATCACGGGATGATAGGAAATAAACACCGGGGGGTTGGAGAGAGAAGCAGTAGGAAAAGCAACATTTATGGGCTCAGAGAGCCGAGATGCAGCCGGGGAAGATAAGGGAGAGTGATCGCACAACAGTCGAACAGTGACAACAGGAAAACATGGGAAGGGGAGAATGAGGAGAGCGGCGGTACTGAACAAGCAGAGGGACACGGTGAGGCATGAGGAGCTTTACAGGAGGAAGAGTTATGGACAGCAAACACGGAGAGTCAATAAGATTTGCCGAGAGACACTAATGATAACAAAGTGAGGAGCCTTCTGCTTCCACTGGAAAAACAAGGTCTAGAAGAAGCATTTAAAAGCTCATCACAGAGGAAATTAGACAAATTAGACCCAGCAATGTAAATATAATTTCTAGAGATGTATGTCATGGTTAAAGTCCTTACAGAGAATGTTGAGCTGAAGGGTGGCCTCCGTCTGACCGACCATGTTCTCGGCGCTGCATACGATCACCCTGCCGTTATCATAAGGAGACAGGCCTGACAAGGTGAGGCGGTTCTCAGTGTCCAGAGGTTCGATCTGCAAATGCAACATTACTAGTTACATTTAACTTTATGGAAAACTGGTGTTAGCAGTAACACATTAATATGACAACTGACTGAGACGACATGAAGGGAAGTTAGCAAAGCAAGCCAGAAACTTTGAATAGTCACCTTTAGTAAGGAATGGAAAATAGTTGGCTAAATATTGGCTACAGGAAAACTGTTGGAGATTCAGTTCTATCAGTAAATGGTTAAAATAGTTCAAGTATATATGGATTACCAGTTAAAACAGTAAACTATCGGAATATAATTCACAGGATCAGCTGGCCATTTTTATAGGGGCTCAGACTATCAGTCACTTTGGGTGGCACGAAGTCTTGTAGTCTTTTTTTCCCCAGTAAATCACTGTTGGTCAAATGGTCGTATTTTGGTGACTCACTCTTATCATTTGCTTATGCAGGTGATACAGCCATGTAGAAGTACATGAGATCTCATTTACAATATGATAAGCTTTTTTATGTAAACTTCAGTTGAATTAAAACCGAGAATAGTTGCTAAAGTTTCGATTTTTTTTACAAGTGGACAACTTAAATTACATCAGATAAGTCCATATAAGACTCTAATGTCAAAAGTGTCCTAGTGTCCATCCACCCTTCACTTTTTGTCTTTTGCCTGCAGGTTCTGGGTCAGTCTTTACTTTTCTGCAGTTTGTTTTCAGAGCTCCTCAAAGTCGTTTTCATCCCTACAATGTTTAAGCGTTTGTACAAGAGCTTTAACTAAATCCACAGCCAAACCTAAATCATACACACTTTAACTAAAACATGCGCAAAGTGATTCTTTATTTTTTTGTCCTGTGTGTACACTTTTCAGTGACAATGATAGAAAATCTTTGAGTTGCTACAAAATCAGTGTAAACATTATCTGACTGGGGGTGGCCGTTGAGAAGCATCTGTATGGAACAACCAGAATAGTTGTCCAACAGTTATGGATTTATGCCTTTCTTCTACTGCAATATTTAGCTAAAGGTAGAATAGAAATCCAATCGACCTATGTCCACTTTTATATGAGCTGATTAATATATTTTCATAAGTAAAATGTGTCTGGATGTTCAAATATACAAGCATATAACTCACAAGTCTTACAAATTTTGAGTCCCTGAATGCTTTTTGGTCATTTTAGTATTTTTTCTTTCAAAGCTGTGTTGGTCATGTTTTTACATAGGTTAGTTACATCAATGTACTCTCAAATTAAGCAGCCTAACTTGACTTTAAAGAGTCTGTAGTGCTTAACTAGTTTCAGAGCAGTCTATAGTCCAAGTCAAGTGTACGGAAGTCCTTTTGGGGGCTGGAGTTATGTTCTATGTTTTCTTATTCCTCATGAAGAGACCAACATGTCCATCTCTCAACACTCAAATAGCGCTCAGCTCTACATCCACTGGTCCCTTGTGACAATGTAATTTTTAAAGACATTACAAATTTCGTTACTTGATTATATTTTCCTCAAACAGGTGGCCACTATTTTTACTCAAACTGGAGTTAGACTGTTTCAATATAGATTACATAGTTTTGAAACTGTATATATAGGCAATGTGTTAATGAAGGAATATTTGTTTAAAGGTTGTTAAACAACAATGGAGCTTTATGACAAGAGGACTAACCTCTATCAGGGTTTGGCATGTTAGTAGGACCAACTTAATATTTGGTTTGTTTTTTTTTTTTCATTGGATTTGATAAAAGACAATCCCTAAAATCATCCTTTAAGCCAAACTCAGGGTGAAGTCTCCAGTCTGCAGCTCTCCCATGGCCTTCAGTTCAGCGTAGTTGTAGTGAAGAGGCAGCTTTGAAATTTCACTGGAGCTCATTACCAAGGCGTCCAAGTCATTATCTCTTCACTCATAGAGCAAAATCTTAATAAAATCAGGAGCCCAAAAGTGTTAGACTGTGAGCTTTAACTCTATCTCACCTCGTAGTGGGTCGACAGTAAATCCAGGTTCCAGAGGATCTCAGGAGGAGGGGAGCCCGAGGCCCGACACACAGCTTTAGCATCAGTCCCCTGCATCTGGGTCAGATTTTTGGGGGTGACCTCCACTGTAGGAACCACTGCAAGAAACAAACAGCACAACTAAACATGTGATCAAATACACAATAGATCGATTTGCTTCCATGTTTCTTTCGGTCTTTGTTTCGATTTCTATTTGGAGCCTCTCTAATGGTCAATATCGGACACAAAGTGTCTCCTATTATAACACGGTTTGAAGTTACCGCAGTCTGGTGGGGTGAGCGTCACAAAGTCCCTCGCCACGCCTCTCTCGTCTATGCATGTCAGCTCTGGACTGTCTGGTTCTTCTTGGAGCCTCAGTTTGATCCATAGGTTCTCGCAAACACAGTCCAAAGGGTTTCCAGACAAGAGGAGCCTAAAAGTTCCAAAAAACAACACAAATATGAGGGACTGTGCAAAGGGAGGGAGATGTACTAGCAATTTTATGTGCATGTGTCACTTACGGATATGAGATGTTAAAGTTCTGAAACGTTCTCCATGACAATGTTGACAGGTTATTGTCTCTGAGATTTCTAAAAAAGGAAAAAACAAACATTATAAATCCAAACAAGGTATCTCATGTGTGCACAATAAAAGAACTGACTTTAAAATGCTTCTTACACATATTGAAGTCTTGTATTGTTAAAAAAAGCGCCTGATGATATAGACGTCAGTCTTGTCCTGGTCACCGTCCTGTTGGAGGTTAAATTGTAGAGTTACTCTCAGTTACTTTAACCACATGTAAAGCTAAAAACTGTGTGATACTTACAGGTTTCTGAGGTTGATGTAGTGCCTCAGACTGCTGTCGCTGATGTCGAACAGCCTGTTTTGATTGGTGATGTATCTGTGGAAAAATTTTTAAACAAACGAAAAACTTCAAAATCACACACCGTTAAATCTGGAGCCAAAAATGTGAGTTAAAATAGATGCAGATACTGAAACTAGCTTGCTTGCTTGCTATATTTTTACACATAAAAAGATCAAAAGTGCAAAAAAAAGAATTGCGTCTATTTTATGAAACTGAACTTTTGTTTCCATCTGAAACAGCTTGGTTTTGTAGAGAGGTCAATCTTTTACAGGCTCTATGTGATTTCACTAAGAGTTTAGTCTGTAGCACATTGGAAGGTCAGTATAATGTGAACCACTAGAAAAGTATTGACACAGTGGCATCTTTTATTGTAGACATTATTCATAATACTTGTAGTTATTACTAGACATGGGAAAAATGTGAAACTTTTTTAATAAAGATAGAAAAATAATGCATTTTGTGGCCTAATAATGCCACAATTTCTTCAACATTTAGCAATGTTTTTATTAAATCACAGCTCTAATAATGTATTATAAAATATGTAATAGGCACTTGACGTCTAGGTGGAAAATAATTAATAATTGGTACATGATTTGTTTTTAAAAACACAGTCAGTCCTTTGTTTTGTTTTTGTGAAACATTTTATAATGTTTTCCAGGACTTGATAGTGAACAGCGGCAATTTTAGGGATTATTTTAATATACTGATTACAGTTTGAATTTTAAACTCAGCTTCTCAAATGATCAGGGAAGAAACAACTTGGATTTGACTGTTTTCAAGAAAAACTTTTAATGATTCAAGGACTGAAAATGTGGGGAGACGCTTGTTTGCAAGTGGACTGGACACCATCTATCCAAAGTATAAGATTTTTTTTTTTAAATCAAGGTTTATTTTCCAAAGCTGACAGGTCTAGTATTATTTAGGAAAGTTTTCTATGTGCTTTAAACATAACAGCTGCTGAATCTGTTGCAAAAATGACAGACAAATGGAGGAAAATCCATAAGGCACAGGCTCCTGATAGACTTTCTTGCAACCAACTGACTAATCATGTTACCACAGTAAACTGTATCCGTGATGGGCTGATGATGTGACGCCTATAGCTCCAGTCTGTCTGTCTGCCCCCCTCTCCATCCATCCATCCATCCATCCATCCATCCATCCATCCATCCATCCATCCATCCATCCATCCATCCATCCATCTTCCACTGGGTGCCGTGCAGTTGTGTACTTGTGCAGGGTTGGAGCAGGTACACAGGCCTACACACACTGACGCAGATAAGGCTACAGAGCTGTAGGCAGCAGCAGCCCTTATTGCCGGGGCTCCATATACAACTGATCTCGTGTGTGCGATGTGCCAACAGTGTGGTCATCTTAAATATATATATATATATATATATATATATATATATATATATATATATATATATATATATATATATATATATATATATATATTTCAGCAGGCTGCTTCAACACACTGTCGCCCAAAAAAAAAAAGAAACACCTTTGAGGGAGGCTGCGCCGGGCCTTTTTACTCCACCACGATGCCTCTGGAGCTGTTTTGTAAAGGAAAACACCGACTAATCCAAATAAGCCCCTGACGCGCACTCTCGCCACCGTTACGCGCACACGCACGAGCAGCCACTATCTTCGACACACACACACACACACACACACACACACGCATATCAATATCAATATATATATATATATATATATATATATATATATATATATATATATATATGATCAGACAAACATGCTGGTTGTAGGTAGAAAACCACAAATGCTGTGTTGTGCGCAGATCTGCTGCTGTTTCATCCACACCTGAAAATAACATCAGGCCTCCAGTTATTAACGCCGCTGCTGCTCTTATCACCACCTTTATTCACGTTTTTTTAGTATTCCTTATTCCAGCCTAAGCATTTAATTTTTTGCGCGTGTTACTGCGACCTCCACGATCGCGTCTTTATTTTACGCATTGCATCCTAATAAGTTAATAAGCCCCTCTGCTGCGATCGTCTCCACACACACACACTTACATCTCGGTGATGTTTTCCATGTCATCTAACATGAGGACAGGGACATCCTCGATCCCCGGCACGGAATCAATACAAACAATCCTTGAGATGCTGCAAGTGCAGGATGCGGGGCAGGCATCGGCGGTTCTCCACAGCAGCAGCCCCATCCAAACCAAAAGCAATCCAAAACGAGCCATGCCATATTCCCCCGCGCTGGAGTCCATATCGCAGGTCCAAATGATGATATCCCCAACGAATCCCCCCCCTCTCCGCCAACCACCACCACCACGCTCCCCTCCAAAAAATAAAATAGAAAAAATACACAAGAATCAAATTGGATAATTAAGATTTCCCTCCCCTCCGCTGCTTCATATATTTTCCCAAGTTAACCCTTTTTTTTTCTCCGGCTCCGCAGGGGGGGCAAAAAAAAAATCAGGCTGTCGGTGAGGAATGCGCAGAGCACCACTGTTTTTTAATATCAAGATGCCATGGACTGGCCTCCTCGTCTCCGCAGAGCTGCTATCACACTACTGCATATCGATGCCGTGAAGCAAAGGTGTCAAGTGGTCCGTCCTGCTGCTGTCTCACTGCTCCTGCCGCGGCCACACGCACCACCGGCTCTCTTGCCTTGGTAAAGAAAAGAAGAAAAAAGAAACAGCGACCAAAAAAACAAACAAACAAAAACAAATATGAGGTGTTCCAGATGTTTTAGAGATCAATAGGCAGGAGCCCCCCCACACCCCCTCTCAGCGCTACTCCTCCTCCTCCTCCACGAGCGATGATTTTTCTCATGTGTGTGCTGATGGGGGAGAGAGAGAGAGGGAGAGAGAGGGAGGCAGCACAGTGGAGTAAAAGGATGCGTGGTGCTGATGCTGCCTGTGTGTGTGTGTGGAGAGGGGAGGAAGGCTACCTGCATCCCTCTATCGATTAACAGCCGAGGACGAGCGCATCTCTTCCCTCCAACCTCACCCATCCTCACCCACCGCACATCACTGGGGCTTATTGCTGGCACCCCGGAGGCTTCACGTTTGGCAAGTTGCATTCATAGGAATTTTAGATTTAAAACCACACAGCTTTTTATGAAGACGCTGCACAGTGAGATTCCACTGTGCAACAACAACAACAACAACAACAACAACAACAACAAGTATGTGATGCAAACTCTGGTTTTGTTGTCACTCTGGAGCCATGCATTGGATGGAAGCAGCGTTTTTCCCTTCTTCTTCTTCTCTCCGCACACGCACAGCACTGTTGTACACTTGGCCATTAGGCCTAGTGTGACGTACGGTTGACGCACAAGACGGGGTGCATCTATGAAAAATAATTACCTATACTATGTCTGCAAGCTCCCAGTGGGTCTCTCTCCAATCACTGATCAGCGCACAATACAGCAGCAGGAATTGTGTTTAAGTGTCTTTTCCCCCCTTTCCTAATGAGAAGTCTTTTTAAACACACTTTTCTTTTACTTTTTGCACGGATTATTACACAAAAAAACACTGTAAACAAACTCTTAACCCTGACCTGAGTGTCTGGGAACAATATCCAAATCTGTTTCTCACTCACTGATGTGCATATTCATCTCTTAAAATTTATATTGTTTTTTTAATTTAATATCCTATATTAAATGTCAGATGTGTTTATTTTTCCCTCCTCTGAGCATCACTCCCAGGTGATGATGTGTGTCAGACAGAACCCTGTTTACCAGTGGATTCCTAAATTTCACTGCTGATGAGGAGGCATGCTCAGCCAGGACACATGATCTATGACACAGCCTGGATGGTTAGTGTCGCTATGGTGACTTGCTTTTTACAAATAGCGCGGACAATGTCAAGTGTCGCTATGGTTGCAGATGAAAATATGTACGCAGGCTTTTTTTTTTTTTATGAGAAACATCAAGAACTGAATTATATCTGTCTCCATGGTAACCTCAGAGTAGGAGAGGGAAGAGAGAGTTCTTTATTTTGCAATAGATCCTTGCCTATATCTGAAGGAGCTTGACAATGCTACGAGAGAAGGGGAGGTTTAACAGATGAAATGTGGACGTAATTCAGGATTTGCAATAAATAGGCAGTGAGGTGGAGGCTCTGGAATGAATCAGTCTGATCTCATGGCCTTGTTGATTTATCATACATTTTATTTACACTGATTGAAGGAGAATCTAGCTGCACACCAGAGTGCATGGTGTTTTTTTTTTCTTTTGAAAAAAGGGGAAACTTCCTTTTAAATTTTCTATAACTTTTCAGTAGTTTGGTAATGTTCTTAGCTGGAAGGTTTCCTACTCTGAGGTGCTTCCTCCTCTGAAACACGAGGTTGAACTGTAGAAAGAAGTGAGATCAGCTGTGGAGAAGTTGTGTATGTAACATATTTGTTGCTTTCCAGACAAAAAGATCTGCCTCCTCTTGCACATACAGTTTGAACGTCTGCAGCATCCATCTCTGCTCCAGCCTCTGACTGAACCAGCTGGTGGCAGACTTGTCTTGAACCTCGTATACAGCGATGCAGCTGTGACTCCAATGATCTATATCCTGGACTAGCCAACCCCTCTCAGGCTAGTGTTTTTTTTCTTTTTTGGTTACACACACAAACAATAGTTCTGATTCTGGAACAACAAATTGGATTTATTTTTAGATCTGTCAGATCAGTCATGCAATGCCAGAAAGCAATCTCTGCATAGAAATGCCAAGTTTAAGACTGTACTTTATGTGTACATCATCATTACGTATCACTTATATATGTGCACATGTGCTGCACATCACCAGCTTCATGTCTACAAAGTAATTTAGTGTTTATCCCAACACTCTCTGTACTCTATATGCTTACTGTTGTGTTCTTGATTACAATTTACATAAATAGTTTTTAATGTGGATACTGTTACCTGAATTTGTACTTGATGTTAATCAAGTCAAATCTCAGATTTCAGCTACTGTGTTATTTATTTTGTGAATTTACCTAAGTAAACTTTATATTCCTGTTAAAACCCTGTACAAAATGATATAAAATACACATTTAACTAACTTTATTTAAAAGTAAAGTTACACTCCATATTATGTACCCTTGCAATCTCTCAGGTGAATAATTTCATTCATGTAAAAATATCTAAAACCTTTCTATTACTCATATGATTTCTTGGATTTACACACTTACTGCTGATTTGACTTCTAACAATTGCTCCCTGTTTGTCTTGCAACACTGGCTGACACGCAACACTTTTTATTTCAAATTTTCATTTTTCTTTTTGTTTTATTTTTTCTCTGAACAAATGTATTTGTGACAGCAGAGAGGAAGAACTCAGGAGGAAGAGACCTCCAGCAGAACCAGGTTCAGGAAGGGCAGCTATCTGCCACAACTCGTTGAGGTGAGGGTGAAGGGGAGGGAGTAAAGACAAGCAGAGACAAACAGGAGAACATAACTGGACGGGTTGGTGGGACCAGAAGCTGCAGATCAGACCTGTGCAGCTGTAGAGCCAGAAATACCTGCAAAGACTTACAAGGAAAGAGGATGGAGAGGACAACACTATGGGAAAGAGAAAACTCTCTGTTAACCTTCCTGTTGGCCTCATTTACGGGCACCAAAAAATATAGTTTCCTTGTCTAAAAAAAATCCAAAAATTTGCAAAAAAATTCCCCAAATTTCTGAAAATTTGCAAAACCTTCAGAAAGAAAATTCCGATAAAGTTTTATAATTAAAAATCCCCCAAATTTGGCAAGAAAATTCTTGTAAATAATTTCAAAAAAATGAGTAAAAATCTTCCAAAAAAATCCTAAAAATATAAAAAAATCATTATACATATATCAATACAACTTCTAATATTTTCTTTAAGAACATTCACAAAAAAAATCAACCAAAATCAAGTGAATTTCATAGGATTTTGGTTGATTTTTATGTGAATGTTCTTAAGAAACATTTTTTTTTCCCACCAAAAAATGTTCAAAGATTTCCCAAAAATATTGAAAATGTGGACATCAGACGTTTCACTGTGAAAATATATTTTATTTTTCCACATTTTCAAATTTTAAAATGGATCAATTTTGACCCGCAGGATGACACGAGGGTTAATAACATGCAGAAGTTCAAATCAAATTAAAGCTGCAAGCAGCGTTGGACGGGTCCTCGCATCCATGCTCGTCGTCGAATCCACGCACGTCCACCAGGTGGCGCTGCGACCGAGAGTGTATATTGGCCTATGGATGTGATCACGTCCGCACTCTGATGACACATATAACATTTCAGGCAGATCGGACCATGTCCAGGCTAGTTATAGAGCTTTTCCTTCTATCCACCAGGTGGCGTTATGACTGTGGCTGTATTTCAGCATGTGAATGTCATCAGGGCGGGACTCTGATCATACATGTAAAGTTTGAGGCAGATTAGAGTATGTTTAGGGCAGTTACACAGCAGTTGATGTGTCATGTCGAAGCATCAAAGTTTGGGAGCCTGCCATGGCCACGCCCTCAGACTTTTGTGGAGCATTTTGATAACTTTTGATCACCCATGCCTGGAGTACATCCTGGCTGAATTTCATATCTGTCGGTGTTACCCTGTTTGAGTTGATAGCTTTTCAAAATGTCTAAAAATGACCCAAAATTGAAGGTTGGTGTTAAATTCTAGAAAGAAGAAGAAGATTAAAGAAAGAAAATACATAAAAAAGAAGCAATTAAATAAATGGGAAAAAGTTAAGACAATTAAACTTTTATAAAGTATGGGGGGAAAAAAGATGTAAGAAATTAAAGAATTGTATTTAATAAATAAACAGGAAATTTGTAAATAAGTGTTGTAGTCTTTTGCAGTTAATTGATGGATAGGCGTAGTGAGAGACAGCCAGACAATGGGGTAGAAATAAGAATGAGAACAACTAATATAGCACAGGGTTGCGAGCGGGAATCGAACCAGGGCCTCAGCATTGAGGACCAACTACATGCATCAG
The DNA here is from genome assembly GCF_022539595.1 of Amphiprion ocellaris. NCBI lineage: Eukaryota > Metazoa > Chordata > Actinopteri > Pomacentridae > Amphiprion > Amphiprion ocellaris. The sequence continues at coordinate 13,288,388 of NC_072782.1, forward strand.
TGGCTTAACCCGCAGAGCTATATGATCACACATGTTGGCTGTCAGCAAAGGTGTATCAATCCAATAGAAAGTCTAGGGGTAGGGTTCGGGTTACAGAGGAAGGTCCTGACAGTAGCAATGTACCAAAAACATGGATATAAAATTATACATTTTTTCATAATTTAATATTAAGTCACACTAGCCAAAAAATTCTTAGAATAAAGTTGGGGTTTTTCCTTCAGCCGTTGTGGTTGCACTGTACCTTTAGGTTATCTAGATCTACAACGGCTGAAGGAAAAACCACGGATTAATTTCTCAGAATATTCGGCTGCTTAGTATTAACATTAAAAATATTTATGTGTAATATTAATTACCCTATTTTTTTCATTACAACTGTAAGGACCTTCCTCTCCAACCCTAACCCTACCCCTAGACTTTCTATTGGATTAATACACGTTTTCAAGACCAGAACATGTGTGGTCATGTAGCTCTACGGGTTACGCCTGTGATGTTCAGGACTCATTCTTGTATTTTACACTCTCTGATGTTTTCTTTTCTTCATGTCTAGTGTGTGAATCATTTCTGGTTTGTCTCTTCAGTGTCTCATGTGGCCCTGCAGCTTCTCCTCCTCCACCTCCTCCTGAAGCCTTCATCTTCTTCATCATCAGCTGCTCAGTGACTCTGTTGGACGTCTCACCGTGTGGCAGCAGCTCAGGTCAGTGGTGAAGATCCTCTTTATCAGCTCCACACCCACAGACGTAGTGAACGCAGCGTCTGTTGTTGTGCTAATAAGAAGCTGCATCTGAGCAGCAGCAGCTCTGTTCACTCCAGCCTCAGTCACACATGGAGTCAGAGCAACACTCTGTCAGAGCTGATTCCTCAATGTTAGATCTGATTAATCTCTCTCTAGTAACAGGTTATGTACCACAGGCTTTTAAGGTTGCTGTAATCAAACCTTTACTTAAAAAGCCCACTCTAGATCCAGATGTTTTAGCCAACTATAGACCAGTTTCCAACCTCCCATTTCTCTCCAAAATTCTGGAAAGAACAGTTGCAAATCAATTATGTGAACATTTACAAAGGAATAGCTTGTTTGAAGAGTTTCAGTCAGGCTTCAGAGTGCATCATAGCACAGAAACAGCTCTGGTGAAAGTTACTAATGACCTTCTCATAGCGTCAGATAATGGACTGGTCTCTATACTTATTTTATTGGACCTTAGTGCAGCATTCGATACAATCGACCACAAACTTTTATTACAGCGACTAGAACATTCTATTGGCATTAAAGGGACAGCACTGGACTGGTTTAAATCCTACTTATCAGACAGGTTCCAGTTTGTGCATGTCAACAATGACTCTTCTGAGCATACTAGGGTTAATCATGGAGTTCCTCAGGGTTCTGTCTTAGGACCAATACTGTTCACATTATACATGCTTCCCTTAGGCAACATTATTAGGAAGCACTGTATTAATTTCCATTGTTATGCTGACGACACTCAATTGTATTTATCTATGAAGCCAAATGAAACTAATCAGCTAGCTAGACTGCAAGATTGTCTTAAGGACATAAAGACCTGGATGACCTATAATTTCTTACTACTAAATTCAGACAAGACTGAAGTCATTGTATTTGGCCCCAAACATCTTAGAGAATTGCTTTCAAAGCATATAGCTACTCTGGATGGCATTACATTGGCCTCCAGTACTACTGTGAGGAACCTCGGTGTTATCTTTGACCAGGACATGTCCTTTAACTCGCACATAAAACAAATCTGTAGGACTTCCTTTTTCCACCTGAGAAATATTGTGAAAATCAGGAACATCCTGTCTCAGAGTGATGCAGAAAAACTAGTCCATGCATTTGTTACTTCTAGGCTTGACTACTGTAATTCCTTATTATCAGGTTGTCCCAATAGCTCTCTGAAACATCTACAGCTGATCCAAAATGCTGCAGCCAGAGTACTGACGGGAGTTAGCAAGAGAGATCATATTTCTCCTATATTGGATTCTCTTCATTGGCTTCCTGTTAAATCTAGAATAGAATTCAAAATCCTTCTTCTGACATATAAAGCTCTTAACAACCAATCTCCATCATATCTTAAAGACCTGATAGTACCATATTATCCTAGCAGAACTCTTCGCTCTCAGACTGCAGGCTTACTTGTTGTTCCTAGAATCTCTAAAAGTAGAATGGGAGGCAGAGCCTTCAGTTATCAGGCGCCTCTCCTGTGGAACCAGCTCCCAGTTTGGGTTCGGGAGGCGGACACCCTCTCTATTTTTAAGACCAGGCTTAAAACCTTCCTTTTCGACAAAGCTTATAGTTAGGGCTGACTGGGGGACCCTGACGGGGTATGCTTGTGTTTTCATTTGCACAACTGACTTCCCCTCTTGACGTCCCTTAGTTCTGCCCCTAGTTATGCTGCTATAGGCCTAGGCTGCTGGGGAACCTCTCTTGATGCACTGAGCCCTTCTCTAACTACCTATGTATTTACTACATATACCATTATTGCATTACATTCACTCTGTTTCTTTCTGTGTCCTTTCTCCGAGTGTCCCTGGTCCCAGAGCTGGATGCTGGATGCTTCAGATGTGTGGCTGTGTTTTATGGTCCTTGTGTCCCACCCCCCACCTCTCTATCTCTACCCCTCTATCTGTATCCCTCTATCTCTACCTTTCTACCTCTTCTGTCCCTCTCAACCCGCCTGGCCAGCAGGCAGATGGTTCCCCCCACATTAGAGCCGGGTTCTGCTCGAGGTTTTTTTCCCTGTTAAAAGGGTGTTTTCCTTGCCACTGTCGCCTTTTGGCTTGCTCTGGGGGTCAGGCATATGGGTTCTGTAAAGCGTCTCGAGACAATTTGACTGTAATTGGCGCTATATAAATAAAATTGAATTGAAAATTGAATTGAACTGAGAGCTCTCAGCAGTTTTCTACCCATTTAAGAACAGGACAAACCGAACAAGCTGTTGTATCGATTTGTCCACGATTTCCTCCCATGTGTCCATTTTAAGGAGTTTGCAGTCAACCAAGGCCGACTCAGAATCACTCCCACCGGGAAGATCTGTGAAGGAAGGTCCACCCGGCTGGTCCAGAAGCTCCGGTCCAGCAGAGCAGCGTCAGGATGGAGACGTAACCGGGTGAGTTAACTAGAGAGGCGACACATTCACATAGAAAATCCAACAATTCCTTCTGTTTTTACAGTTTGTGACTCTGGTAAATGGTGTCATTTTTCAAAGCTGGTGGGTTTTGGGCTTCACAGATTGAACCTAAATGCTTTTCTTAAACAAACTGCTGAGCTGCTGCACAGTGAAATGTTTGAGTGGAGCTCAGGATGAAAGCATCAGAGCTGTTTTACATGTTTTTATGTTCAGCTAATATCATTTCCTCTGGACAATGTTTGTGGTGTTAGAAGTGGACGTTTGTAGGGAGTTTTCAGTTGTAATACTTAAATGCATAAATATTTGCAGTGGTGGTTTCACTGCAAGCATCTACTGATGTCACCAGTGAAGTAAATAAAAACAGCATTTGTTGAACTTTACGCCTCTCAGTGTCTGCAGTTAGTTTAGCTGAATCAATGCAAAGATATTTCTATTTTTCTACATGACAGGAATGTCAGTGAAATCCAAATGCTAAGAATAAACAAGTGATCTGCCTGGTCACAGATCCCACTTTAATCCAAAATAAAGACTTTGCAAGGAAATGAACTTGAAATATGAGCCACCAGTAAAAGTTGTGATCAGACAGAAGGGCCTGTATTTAATCTTTGGAGAAGTTTAACATGTAAGTTTGTGCAGCTGATCAGTGGTGAGGCCTGTGGATGACTGGAGATGTGTGTGGACACTTAGACGAAACAGCAAATGTGTTGAAAATGAGTTGTCTTCTCAGACTCTTGAAGATGTTTTGTCAGAGCTAAGAAAGAAGTAAGAGATCCTGCAGGTGATTGTTGAGTGGTGTTGAGGAATTTGAATGTAGAGGAATAGCAAAGAGATTTTGAAGATATTTAAGCCATAAGTTGTATTTTATTTGTTTGCTGTTCTCTCCCATTTGTAGTGAAGAGAAGTGATTTGACATGAAGAATGTGATTTGTGTGGCTTTGAAATTGTGTTAAAATGTAAAAATGAGTGATGAGGAGAAGAGTGTGACTTTTTAGTATTGTGTTTTTTAGCGTGTTCTTTAAAAGTTGTAGGTAGATTATCTTCTTTTTTTGATTTTGTGGATTGTTTTTTTTTCTTCCAGTGTTGATGTCACCGCCTTGACGAATAGAAGAAAAGGGCAAAATTTTGCAAAAAATCTGCCTTCGTGCCTTCGTGCCTTCGTGCCTTCGTGCCTTCGTGCCTTCGTGCCTTCGTGCCTTCGTGCCTTCGTGCCTTCGTGCCTTCGTGCCTTCGTGCCTTCGTGCCTTCGTGCCTTCGTGCCTTCGTGCCTTCGTGCCTTCGTGCCTTCGTGCCTTCGTGCCTTCGTGCCTTCGTGCCTTCGTGCCTTCGTGCCTTCGTGCCTTCGTGCCTTCGTGCCTTCGTGCCTTCGTGCCTTCGTGCCTTCGTGCCTTCGTGCCTTCGTGCCTTCGTGCCTTCGTGCCTTCGTGCCTTCGTGCCTTCGTGCCTTCGTGCCTTCGTGCCTTCGTGCCTTCGTGCCTTCGTGCCTTGCTTATGGGTAAATCTCCTGGTTTTCCTTTTTCCCAGGATCCAGTCCAGTGACACTCCACACCACAACCTTTCCACTCCACTATCATCCTCAACAAGGTTCCCAGCGGGGATTCGAACCATGACCATCCACATGACAGACACACACCCTCTGTGTGAGCTATCTGTCACACAAGGTCCCTGGTGGAGTTTGTTGTAATGATGGTTGCAAGAGGTTGTCATGCAGCCAAAGTGTAAAAAGAGCCTTGAGCTGCATTCAAACCAAGGACCTCCTGGATGAGAGGCAGATAACTTACCACTGCACTATCCTTCCTACTGGGTGTAGCTGTTAGTTTTCGTAAATGATGGTACACAAAAGTATTAAGGAAGTGAAGATAATAAAGGTACTAAGGTACCGGGGAGGCAAAAAACTTACCTCTACACCACCTGTCCTACAAGATGTTGCTCTAACTTTGCTTAAATGATGCTATCAATTATTACTGGCGCAACCAAATGACAAATAAAAGGTGTGAGTGGAGATCTGAATCATGTGAGGTTTGTTTCTGACACTGAATACACCTGATCTCATCTGATCTGCAAAGCTAAGCAGGGTTGGGCCTGGTTAGTATTTGGATGGGAGACTACCTGGGAATACCACGTGCTGTAAGCTTTTTACTTCTCCTCACAACCTGAACAACACACTGCTAGCGACAGCTATCAACTAAAACCTCTTGGTTTCTTTATTATACACTCTATGAGGTGGATAAGCTGCAGCTCATGCTGATTTATTGCTGCTTCTGGTTGGAGCCAAAGAACAAAGGCTTCACCTGTTGGAGCAGCTGATGTCCTGCAGCCTCTTCACCACAGAAAGCCTCTGACAGCTTCAATTCTTTACACTCTGACTGCAAGACACCAATCACATAGGAACATTTACATGTATGGAACAAAGAGCTGAGCTGACACTCAACATATGTTTGAGCATTTATTGATAAAGACATTCAAACATGTCTAGAGATAGAACACCAACGCACGGTGTAACAAAGGTCAGAACAGACTTCACCTGCTCAGGAAACTGAGGTCCTTCGGGGTGCAGGGAGCAATTCTGAGGACCTTTTATGGTTGTGTGGTGGTATCAGCCATCCTGTATGGACTGGTCTGCTGGAGCAGCAGCATCACGGCTGCAGACAGGAAGAGACTAAAGAAACTGGTTAAGAAAGCAAGCTCTGTCCTGGGCTGGTGGTAGACAGGAGGATGATGACAAAGCTGTTGTCTATCATGGAGGACATCTCCCACCCCCTGCAGGAAACAGGACCATCACCGGCAGCTCCTTCAGGGACAGACTGCTTCACCCACGATGTTTGAAGGACGTCCTTCCTTCCTGCAGCAGTCAGACTGTGTTCAATCAAGCCTGCTCCCAGTAGTTCAGATCACCCACGAAGTAACTGCAATAAAATGTAAATAAGTCAATATGTGCAATTTCACAGGGTTTTTTTTTTTTTTTTCAAGCATTTCTATTTCTTCTCTAAGGAGAAAGCATCTATTTATATCTGTGCACTGAGTGCTGCTTTTTTTTTTTTTTTTACTTTTTTTCCTATCTGCTACTGCCACACTGAAAATTTCCCCACTGCAGGATCTACCTATCCATCCATCTATCTATGGTCCATCTACCTCCCTACCTATCTATCCATCCATCCATCCATCCATCCATCTATCCATCCATCCATCCATCCATCCATCTCTCTCACAGATGTGGGGGTTGATTCACCTGTTCTCAATCACCTTAATCCACGAAGGCCCGGTTCTTCATTCTTCCGCTCTCTGCCAGACCACAGACTTTGAAACCAGAACCTTTCTCCTACAATTAGTCTGGTTTCCCCTTTTTGTTTTCACCTTGGTTTAGTTATCCTTTCTGTGTTGGTTTTAGTTTCATTCGTTAAATAAACTCCTTGTAATCTTTGACCTGTGTCTGCAGATGTCCTGTGACACCAATGATCCCATCTGATATTTAGCATGTTTTCAATTATTGGTCCCATTTCTTAAAAAAAAAAAAAAAAAAAAGCCCCCTGAAATCTGATCAGATAAATGAATGTGAAACTACTTTGGGTCTGCTGCAGCTGCCTCCCTCTGATCTTGTTCCTGCCCACAGCACAATCTGATCAGTGAAACACTTAAGGACAACTTCAGCATGTAAAACATAAATAAGCAAAGGCTGCAACTCGTGATTATTTTAATTTTAACTTAACTTTATGTGCTGTTCAAAAACTTTATTTTTTCTGCAAATGTGTAGTGATTCCAAATCTTGGTTATTGATCTCCTTGATTACAAAAAAAATCTGTATCGACCCGGAAAAAAACCAAACATGTCAGGCACCCTATGATGTTAACTGTTTGCCTGAATGTTTTTGTTTAAAATCCTCAGTAATAACCTTTGACTGGTTGCTCTTAACCCTGTAAAACTCACTGCTGCAAAAATACATCAGCTTATTTTTTAATTACTATTTTCTATTATATATATCTGAAATAAACCCTAATCTGTGGGTCTGACAGCAGCGTGAGGTCAAAGAAGCTGCCATCAGCTGCTGCACTTCTGTCCGTCCAGCAGATGGAGCCATGGAGCTGCAGTCAAGTGAAGAGCAGCACAAGGCAACCACCACTTCCATCCACTGACACATTCAATTTGACTGACGCTAATGTTTTATTGACTTCCAACCACTAAACCAATATGATCACTGATGCACTGAGCTGAAGAAGTAATGTTACATTTCAAACATAACTGGGGAAATAACCGAAACTTCTTCCTTAGGAAAGGAGAAAGTATAAGAGTATAAAGGCAGTGCAAGAATAAATAAGAAAAAAACGGTGCAAAAATTGCCCATAGCATTATATACAGATGACTTTATTCTTAAAAAAAAAAAACAACAAACATGTAGAAGACTATATACAGAGGATCAGGTTTCAGGTATAGATAGATCGACAGATGAATCCTTACTGTGAAAATATTTAAAGACATTGAACATTGTGCAATATAAGGTCAGTCAGCAGCCTCAGTTCATGCACCAAGAAAACTTTTATGCATTTTTTTAAAAATAAATTTTCTCCATTTACAAGGCAGGGAACCGAAAAGGCAACCGAAACTTCTTCCTTAATAGTTCCTGTTTAGTTTGTATGCTGTGGTGTCAGGATTACTACACGTGGAAATGAATATCAAATTAAAATCATTTCCATATCTTGACAAGTTGTTGCGATCAAAAAGTAAACTAAAGCTGCAAGCAGCGTTGGACGGGTCCTCGCATCCTTGCTGGTCGGCGAATCCACGCACATCCACCAGGTGGCGCTGCGACCGAGAGTGCATGTCGGCCTATGGATGCGATGAGGGCTGGACTCTGATCACACGTGCAAAATTTCAGGCAGATTGGAGCATATTCAGGCTACTTCTAGAGCTTTTCCTGTCCATCCACCAGGTGGCGCTGCGACCGAGAGTGTATATTGGCCTATGGATGTGATCAGGGTCAGACTCTGATCACACGTAAAATTTCAGGCAGATCGGACCATGACCAGGCTAGTTATAGAGCATTTCCTTCCAACCACCAGGTGGCGCTGCGACGAAACGTATGACATATAATTCAAAATAGCCGACTTCCTGTTGGGTTTTGGGCATGGCTGTCAATTACATTTTGGTGTGTCTTGACGAGTTACATATGCCTACCAAGTTTCATAATTCTAGGTGACACGTACTGGCCGTAGTAAATGTTTGAAATTTTCCAGGTGGCGCTATGGAGCCATTTTGCCAAACACATGTGCAGTTTCCCTAAAATCTGAAATGGGTTGCCGGTCCAGATATGTGTGGTAATTTTGGCGAGCATTTGAGCATTTTTAACCTGTCAAAAAGTACTTTGTTTATTCCGGCAACGATACGTTGCCACGGCAACAGCGTTTTATGAATCGTCAAAATCTTCACACTGTGCCATCGTCAATGTGTGGTCACTCACCTGACCAATTTTCAGAATCATATGACAAAGTATCAGGCAAGGGCACGTGCAAATGTAATGACAATTTCTTCCTGTTGCCAATAGGTGGCGCTATGAGTATTTCTAAATTTATGAATGTGGATGTGTTCAGAACCGGACTGGTGTCCATCACATCAAGTTTGGTCCGGATTGGATCATTTCCAGCTGAGATATTAATAATTCAATTTTTATGGCGAGAAATCGAAATTCGCCGCAATGCCACAGACACGCCCCTTGACGACGAGTCACCATTTTCTTTGGGAATCATCATCAATGTGTTCAGGCTTATGTCACCACATTTGAGGTGAATCTGGTCAACGTGCTAAGAATAGTGCATCAAAGTGTGAAAAATGTCAATTTCCTGCTACCACAAGGTGGCGCTATGACTGTGAATGTATATAACCACATGGATATTGTCAGGGCTGGACATTGATCACACATGTCAAATTTCAGGCAGATTGGACCATGTACAGCTGAGTTAGACACCACTTCCTGTTTCATGGCGAAGGATCCATTTTTTTGGGAGTCGCCATGGCCACGCCCTTTGAAATGAAATGAACATTTTGATAATTTTTCATCAGGTCGCGTGTTTGCATATATTGGCCAAATTTGACGTCTGTCGGACTTATACCCGATGAGTTATTAATTTTGAAAAATTTACAGCTAATTCAAGATGGCCGACTTCCTGTTGGTGTTAGGGCGTGGTCATGATTGACTTTTTTGGGTTTCCTGATGTGCTGAATATGCATACAAAATTTTGTAGCTGTACATGAAACATCGTGCAAGTTGGCCAAATGACCAAATTTTCAATTTTCCAGGGGGCGCTATGGAGCCATTTTGCCACACACATGCGCAACTCCCATAAAATATCAAATTTTTTGCGAGGCCTGATGAGCATGCCACGTTTGATGCGTTTTGGGGTATGATAAGGCCGCCAAAAAGGCAATTCAGAAGTCCGGAAAAGAATAATAATAATAATAATAATAATAATAATAATAAATAATTCCTTGCATTCCAATAGGGTCTTCGCACCATTCAGTGCTCGGACCCTAATAAATAATTCCTCGCATTCCAATAGGGTCTTCGCACCGTCGGTGCTCGGACCCTAATAATAATAAATAATTCCTTGCATTCCAATAGGGTCTTCGCACCAGTCGGTGCTCGGACCCTAATAATAAATAATTCCTTGCATTCCAATAGGGTCTTCACACCATTCGGTGCTCGGACCCTAAATAGGGAAGTGGAAAAAACTTCCATCAGAACCAGGCTCAGGGAAGGCGGCCATCTGCTTTGACTGGCTGGGTGAGAGTGAGGCTGAGGGGGATGGCAGGATAGCAGGAGGTGAGACCAGCAGCTGCAAATCAGGGACATGTGGCTCCAGATCCAGAGACATCCGCGGAGAGAACAAGTACAGGACACAGGACCTCGGGGGAAGAGTAGAGTAGAGGAGTCCAGTGCATCATGGGAGTCCATCGGCAGTCTAAACCTATAGCAGTATAACTAAGGGACAGCTCAGGAGATCCCAAGCAGCCCTAAGTACAAGCTTTATCAAATAGGAAAGTTTTAAGCCCACTCTTAACATAGAAAAGGTGTCTGCCTCCTGTACCCAAACTGGGAGCTGATTCCACAACAGAGGAGCTGATAACTGAAGGATCTGCCTCATACTCTGCTTGTGGAAACTCTGGGAACCAGGAGTAAACCTGCAGTCTGAGAGCAAAGGGCTCTGTTAGGATGATACTGTACAATAAGGTCTTTAAGATTCGATGGAGCTCGGTCACTAAGAGTTCAAATAAGTGCATGGAGGAAGTGACACAATCACATAAAACTTCTTGAATGTAAACACACAAAGACAACCATAGGAGCAGAACATCTAATGGCCAGGTGAAACCAGAAACTGTTTTTAAAATTCTTGTATCAAATAGTATTCATGTTTGATTGTGAGATCAGTGATGATATTGTCAGATGAATTCCAAGAACAACATAGAACCTGCTAACAAAAATAAAACAAAACTGGTAACAGATTAAAATCAAGTTGAGGTAGGTGTAATTTACTAATTTTCTATCTTGCTACAGTAGCCTGTCCGTTAAAGTCATATGTCACTGTGAAAAGGCTTTCATTATCTAGTAGTAGATAGTAGTGTTTAGCGACTGATAACAATGTTGTCTTGACCTGGAATATCACTGTTCCCTGTGGGCAAAAAAAAAAGCAACTAATTTCCTGATTTGTGGCGACGGACTGTGTTTCTTGTGCCGTTTTGGTAGGTTGTGTTTCTGCTAGAGAGATGTGTCTGTCAGTTAGAGCAGATTGCTAAAGTTAATCTTATTTTAGAAAGATGTTACAGTACTCAACAGTTAGCATCTTACCAATAGCCTTCTCCTAGTGTCATCACATATCAATCAGTTTGGCTTACTTTTTTGTTTCTAAAAATGAAGAATCCACTCCTCCCTTTCCTTCTTTAGTTAATTCTCTGTGGGAGGAAATAATGTACTTTTATCAGACCCAGTTTCTTCAGATAAATAGACTTTGGAATGTATAGAAGTTGCTGTATAAATATGTACTGCTGCCAAGACAGTTAAACATAATTATATTTATTTTCATAATTGTACACCGATCATCCACAACATTATGACCACTGACAGGTGACATGAATAACATCGATCATCTTGTTATAATGCAACGTTCTACTGGGAAACCTTGAGTCCTGACATTCATGTGGATGTTTGACATGTACCACCCACCTAAACATTGCAGGTCAAGCAACCTCCCCAACCCTCCTTGGCATCTCAGCAGGACAATGCATCCCGACACACCGCAAAAACTGCTCAGGTGTGGCCTGGGGAACACGACAGAGCTAAGGTGTTCACCCGGGTTCCACAGTCCCCAGATCCAAATCTTACTGAGCATCTATGGGATGTGCCAGGACAAGCCTGATCAAGGAAGGTCCCACTCTGGCCCACAGGACCCACAGAATTCACAGCCACAGGACAACCTCAGAGGTCCTGTGTCCATGCCCCACTGGATCAGAGGAGTTTTAGCAGCATAAAGGGGACCCATACAATATTAGACAGGTGCTCATAATGTTATGCCTGATCAGTGTATGCTGTTCTTCGTTTTAATCTGAGCAAATCACATATGTATTAAAGGTTGGACCAAAATATCTGTCCAAATTTATGTGTATTTAGGGTTTAGTGTAGTAGTGTAATGCAAACAACTGCCTTCAATCATTGAATTGAAGGCAGTTGAACTGGGGCCCCAAGAAAACAACCTTGACTAACCTGAGAGTCATAATTCAGGGCGTAATAGCCCTTTTATACCCTGCAGTGATTGTTGTCGAGGGACAGCGGGGGAGTCTGCCGGGGGAGGCGGGGATGTAGGCAGCCTGAAACGAACAGCTGCCTGCGAGCCAAAACCCAGGAACATGATATTCAAAATTTTAGGGGGAGTTTGATAAATTGTTCTCAGTAGCCGTTGTGGGCACGTCAAGTCCGTTCTTCCATTTTAATGTAGCTTAACCCCGCCCGCCTGTGCTGTGTCGATAGTGTGTACAACAACCCGCAGGGAGAGAGTCGACGAATCGAGCCGCTCCAGAGTCTCCGTGTTGGAAACGTGTGAACGTTTCGGGGCGAGGCGACCGTGGAGGACCGCAGTGAACGGTGTTTTACTGCAGGTCTGTGCTCCGAATTGTTCTATTTTTTTGTCAGCTCGGCTCGTAGCGTCACGTCGGTTCGTCTGTTAGCTAGCTGCGGGTGATTTATTCGGAGTTGACCGCTGTCAGTAGGAGGACAGCCGGGCTGCTCCACTGCTTGTTTGTCGGGAGTTGTACAGTCGCAACGTGGACACTGTCGCTGGCAGACACGCCTCGTACAACACAGACACCGACTGGCTAGCTTAGCGGCGCTGTTAGCTTATCGAAAGTAATGTCAGCACCGCTGCCAGCTAGCTAACTTCTCTGTACAGGCAGGTGACCGAGTGGCTTTCCTTCTACATGCGCAGTTTCTTTCATGTACAGTCACCTCGGGTAGATTAAAAATAAAGAAAATGGGACTCGATATCAAGTGATGGGCTCTCCTCACTAATAGCTAATTAGCTCCGGATGACTAATGCACATGTGATTGTGTGTTTTTCTGTAGCTGGGTGTCGGTGGCTGCTCCTGGTAGTTAAAATGGGTGCTGCTTGTTCTTAAGATGTGTAGGCGTTCACTAGCATCCTCCCCCCGCTGTAAGTTTAGCAAGGCCTCGGTGCAGGAGATGCTTGCAGGAGTCCAGGCAGCTAGCAGCAGTGGGCAGGACGTGTGGGTGGGCTGCACATGTACAGCAGAGAACCTCTAGTGTTCATGCAGCTATACACCTGATTCATGGTCTCATCTGTTTATTAATTATCCCCCTGTCAAGCATATTTGCACTGCTTGGACTGTTGTTACTCGTTTGCACTATATCTGCCATGCCACTGTATCATGGTCATGTTTACATTTCAATCATTTTTGCTTTTCTTAGTTGTTGCTTGATTCAAGTTTTCCCTCCTTCATTCTTCGTTTACCAGATTTTTGCTTTCTAGTTCTTAATTTGCTTAGTTTGTGCCTTTTTAAATCTTCTTTTTTTATATTATATATTTAAATTGATATTATTTTTTTTAATCTCAAAACCTTCTTGAAGTTTTTATTTAATGTCTACTGTTGCATGAAGAGAGTAACGTAATTTCGATCCTTCATATGTCATGTAAATATTGAAGAATTGAGAATAAAGCTGACTTTGACTTTGACTGATAGTGGATAAAATGTTAGAATCATTTATAAAGCAACGTCTTCTGGTTGCAGCTTCTGTTTTGTGACACTTTTTCCTCATGTAGGTCTCTGGGTTTTACTCTTGAAGTCGACTGATATGTATTATACAGCACCAATGCCAAGTAATAGTAACAAGGACATCCTTAACTAAAATTTGGAACCAACACATAGAAGTTGTTCTAAACCACTTGTTTTCTTAAAAAATCTAATCAACAGGCCTCACCATTCATCATTTAGTTACTTTTTTTCACAGTAATTACAGGATCTTGTAAAAGCATATAGAATTAACACCTAAAATCGCATTATTTTGTGCATCAATTGGATAGGTAAGCCAAGCTGAATGATCTGTCCAACAGTGCCTTAAAGATGAGAAGGGAGGACGATCATCTTAGTGCTTAATGAAGAGGGATGTGGTGAGAGAGCCGTCGTGAACTAGCTTGAAACCAAAACAGCAAAATAACTGTCCATTGCAGCCAATGCAGAATGGCTTCACCAAGAACCACAAAGGAAGAAGTAGGAAATAGTTGTCACAATAAGAAGAGAATTATTTGCAAAGCTGCAGAATTTTAAATAGCACAAACGACAACATGTAACTTGACTGAAATGCCTGTTTATGTTTTACTGATGTTTAATAGAGCTGCATTGATTAATTGATTAGGTGTCAACATTGCCAACTATTTTGTTTGTAAAAGTGTAAATTGTCTGATTTCACCCTCCTTAAATGTTTACTATTTTCTAGTTTGTTTCCTTGTTTTTATGGCTAAGCTGAATATCTTTGGGTTTTGGACAAAACAACACCTTGTAGGAAACGCTGATAGACATTTTTCATCATTGACATTTTAAAAGCCGATTAATTCCGATTAAAAATTAAAATCTACTAATTGGGGGAGAAAAATCGACTGGTCGCTTAACAATGAAACAGCTTGATAGTTGTAGCCCTAATGTGTAATTTAAAAAATAAACTATTAAGCATTTGTCATTGGGTGTTGATAGGCTATAACTTTGGACATATAGCTACGTAATTAGAGAGCTCAATAAATGGCTTCATATCATATAATGAGGCGGTGGCATCAGAGACAGAGTAGCACACTTGTAAATTAATTTATTTGGAAGTCGGTTTAAAAAAATAACAATATTGATAGTCAGAATAATGCTAAATATTGGCGTTGATACAATTTACTGTTGGCCAAACACTTGATCGATTACTTGAGAAAATTGTCGGTTTGTTTAATTATTAATTAAAACTATTGTCAGTAGCAACCAGAATATTTGACCGAATGCGTCTGTGCATTTGTAGGATAAGACAACGCTCCTGACTATATTATTACTCTCTTTCCATCCACCTTTTAGCAGATCCAGGGAGAGGAACCTGTTTGCTTTCCACTGCAGGTGCAAGACAATGGAGATGAAAGTCGAACAGCAGGACGAAGACCTCACATTCAGCAACACAGACACTAATGGTAAGATCACACAGGTGTTCATTTTGCCAGCCTAAGTCATTCATAAGCTGAATGTAATCTGTATGAATGAACTCCTGCATTAAGTAGAAAATGAACCGAGCCCGTCTAGTGTTACAACAACCAGCATGAAATACAGTGTGTGGATATACCAGCTAATTAGTTCACTCAAGAGAGGAAAAAAAACTGAACATTTCTGGCTTGCACTACATAGCATGTGGACATGTCAGATGGTTGAGGGATTCTCCTGTCCAAGATACTGCTGTTCTGTGGGCCCTGAGCAGATCTGCCCGTGTTTTAATCCAGGAAGGGTACATGGTGGTGCTGGACGTCTTCCAGGATACAGTTGGCTGCTAAATGAAACCCATTCTTTGGGTAGAACATGCTGTAGACCTCGCGCTCGCCATGTATTTATATTTTCGCCACTTCTATTAAGTCTTTAGAGGCTGTAGCCAGTAATGTTAATTTAGTTTCCTTTGGTGTTCTGTTTTTTTTTTTTTTTAAATAGTATGGTGACGCAGTGGAAAAGTTTTGCCATTGTGTGAGGTATTTTTGTGTCATTATGTAATATAATCACGTAATTTTCTCTTTAGAAAAGTGAGATAATCCTGAAAAAAAAGTTTCAGGAGTCAAGGATGGTGTCATATCCGGCTGTAACCAGGGCCCAAAGTTACTTATTTAAGACTAGAGATAGACCAATTATTGGCCTGGCCGATTATCGTGGCCGATTCTTTTGATTATCGGTAGATTATTACTGATTATTGATAAGTTAAAAGCGCTCTTTCAGGTCTGATGCAGCCTCCTCTCTGTCTGTTGTCACTCTGGTCTGAGAAATGTCTCTCAAGCAGAGACTGTAAAAACTGAACAAACGTCGTCACAAACCAGGAAATTAGCTTCTCTCACAGTGGTTAAGACTGCACTAACGGCTAGGAGCTAAGTTAAAAGGCAGTCACAAATTACCCTGAAACAGTCTGGAAAACAATAAATAATTATGCTTTAAGATATGGACTTTAGTGGGCATTAGAAGTGATAAACAGTGAAAGATTAAGAAAATAGGGAGCAGACAGAACTGCAGAAGGCAAACTGATCAATGTCAGTGGATCCCACATAAACAGATTAGAACGTCCTAATTTAATCACTCCTATTTCTTATTTACATATTCAGTTACAATCATCCTTGCTATTGAAGAAGTCTAGTTATGAATGACAGGCTCCCTGCTGTCACATTTAATGTATATCGCTTCCAAATTTTGTTCTGTTCTGACGACCAATAATCGGTATCATCCCTAAAAAAAGCAAGCAAACAAAAAAGCAACCATATCACTCATTCCCTATTTTTATCCTCATATCAACATCTTTATGGTGTTTTTAATATGCTGGAAGTTGTATCATGAGTAAAGTCAGCCGTCAGCACATAAAACTTGACATTGTGTAACTCAGAGTAGTTTTACAGATTTGTAGGTGAGCTGGTGTGCTGAGCTGCCGTGAGTGGGGAGGGGTGGGTGGAGGCATGAATGGTATGGAGTTACATGTCAGCCAAGAATTAATTGAATTCAAATTTTGATACACAGAGAAAAGCTTTTAGGGGTTTATTCGATAACCGGGGAAGGACTGTAAAGTCATTACTTCGTGTTCTGCCATAACGGGTGAACGGAGTTCAGACTGTCTGGCTCAGATTTGAATCTTCTTCCCCTCAGGTAAACGCCCAGCTGAGGACATGGATGAAGAGCAGGCTTTTAAACGTTCACGCAACACAGATGAGATGGTGGAGCTGCGAGTGCTGCTGCAGAGCAAAGTAAAGACACATCGGGTTAACACAGTTGTTGGGTCTCACTTCTGGGTTTTTTCCCCCCATTGATGGAAGCTATTTTTTTCTTCACAGAATGCTGGTGCTGTTATTGGAAAGGGTGGCAAGAACATAAAAGCCCTACGCACAGACGTGAGTAAGCAGATAAAAATCTCCAAATGTGTCCGCATGTGAGGAAAAAATTTAGTTTGCTAATGCCCCCTTTGTTGCAGAACCTGCGTAGGTCTTATTTGACCAGTATTTACTTGCTATTTAGATGTATTGACACTGACAAGATCCACATCCAGTTCCCTTTAATTCAAATCCATTTTCATTGGATTCACACTGAAACAGTCCCAGACTTCTTGCCAGCAGTTTTAGTCTAAGAATTGACATGCACTGTTATAAGATGAAACTAAGTTGGCTCATGTGGACCGAGCAGGAAGGCCTTGATAGACAGTAAGTTTCAGCCTGATTCCAGTTCCCGCTGACAGTATATTTAACCTTGAAGTGACCACAGGTGCCTGAAAGCCTGACTGGAAAGTCTTTTTTTCAGGGACGTAAATGTTTGTAGAGCTCCAGACTTGCTTATTGAACTTAATCTTTGTCCAGGTCACTCTTCCTGTTCTTCACTCACCACAGTTTCAAGTCTCTCATTTCACTTTTGGGACAAAGTGTAGCGTGTATTCAATTAAAAATGTATTCCTTCTCCCCCTCTTCCCTTCTCCTTTACTTTTTTTGTTTTTATTTTTGGCCACCTTCCTCCGTTGCCCATGTACTGGATCGACATGCCCCTCCTGCGTTGCCCACCTTGACGTTGGCCCAACGCTCCGCCCGCCCCTGAACGCCCGCCCGCCCGCCCGCCCACCTGACACTCCCGGTTGGCCCTGCCCATAAACCGCGCCCCTCCTTAATCGGGCACCTAACTTGTGATTGAATGCCCCCGCCCAATGCCAACCTCCTCCACCACAACCACCTCCACAACCACCATCACCACCACCTCGGCCCATGCAGTACAATGCCAGTGTATCAGTCCCAGACAGCAGTGGCCCAGAGCGGTATGTCCCACCAGTTATTGCCTCACTGCCTGATTAGAACAGTGAAACACATGTCTTTGATAACCTGCCTTCTGTTTCATTTTAACATTTTTTATCTACATGACAGTATACCCCCCTCTCCCCCCAAACACCCCCCTCCTCCACTTGTAAGAGACGTGTATTGTTCTTTTTGATTTTTCTGTCCATTTTCAGCATCTCCATTGAGTTGGACTTTTTTGTCATTACAGTTTATTGTCCATGCAGAGAATCACTGACAGCCCACTACCCAGTAGTTGGTATTTTGTAGTTTGCAACACAGCAGCTGGATGTTGTTTTTCACCCTTGCTGTGGTGTTTAATTTTACCATGAAACTTGTGGAAAGCAGACATCTTTTTCTCACTCTGTCCTCTGTGGCCAACTGGCCTCCCCCCCCCACCTTTTACCTCCAACC
This sequence comes from Amphiprion ocellaris, assembly GCF_022539595.1. Lineage (NCBI taxonomy): Eukaryota > Metazoa > Chordata > Actinopteri > Pomacentridae > Amphiprion > Amphiprion ocellaris. Next base: position 13,306,500 of record NC_072782.1, read on the forward strand.
CCTCACCCACCTTCCTCTCCCCCACTGTTTTCAGCATCACTGTCCATGATCTCTGAGAGAGCTCCTGTCTGGAGGCACCCCCCCGCCACCTCCCAACCCGCTCTGTCACTCATTAATGTTGTCTCTTGATTTCATTGTGCTGCATCTCCTTCTGTTGAACTTGTCTCAGGCCACATCAGATCAGAGCTGCCTGCCAAACCCTTCATAACCCTCCCACCCCGCTCCTGTTCTGTGCCACAAAGTAGTTTGGTAACCACTCGCATCTTCTTCCCCCACCTCAACCCCCCCACCCTCCTCTGCTCTGTTACTGTTTCCTACTGCCCACCTCGTCTCCTCCTCACCTCAGCCCCAAGCCCCCTTCCCCACCCACCTCTCCCCCTCTTCCCCCAACCCCTTGGTCACAATGAGAAGGTGTGCTGGTGGCCCAATTTGTCATGGCAAGTGATTGTTTTAGTTTGTTCCTTTTCCCCAACTTGCTGGTGGTGGGATGGTTATAGAAGATCTCTCTCTCTCTCTCTCTCTCTCTCTCACACCCCACCTCGCCCAACTCTGTGTGGCCAATCTCACCTTAATTTGAGCCGTTCTGAAACTGCCCATTCTCCCAAGGCTTCTCTTACTTTGAAAATATTAGATTCAGTGCATGTCAGCTGCTTATTTAATCAGTAGTGTTGGGGAAAAGTTATTTTGGGTAGAATGCTGCAGTCTTGATTTTTTTTTTCCGTTTTAGTTAAACCTTCGTGAGTCTGTAACTGTTTGCTGGACTGCTTCTACTGTACTTTTTTTTTTTATCAGGTTGTGCTTTCTGTTCTACTTCTTGTCCTTCTTGTAATGTCTTGCTTCCTTCTGGCCAAAATGATTCCTGACAGGATCCTGAGTGTGAATGCCAGCATCGACACCATCGGAGAGATTCTGCTGAAAATCATACCGACTCTAGAGGAGGTAAGCTGCCACGCTGGTTTTGTGTATAGGCAGAGAGCCATACAGGACGAGGATGAGAACAGTAAAATAAGAAGAAGGTTTTTGATAAAGTACGCAGCATTTAAAGTTCACTTTATATTGGAGTTCTGCACAAGCCTTCCTGCATATACATGCAAGAATGCAAGCAGCACCGTTGCCATCGCGCTATTTCACTGATTAATGGTTCGCAGCGGTAGCACACCTTGAATCATGGCAAGGATGAAGAAGGTTGTCCTCTGGAAAACAGTCAAGTGATAGAAGCATCATGAGTCAGGGAACATGGAGACAGTAAGGCTCTTTGTCATCGTTTCCAAAAGTGTTTGTTTTTGCATGTCTAAACCAAAACGTGACCCCAGAGATCTGAAACTAGCTCAGGGCAGCAGCATTTCCAAAAGTCTCCATTTTAGAGGTCCTAAAACTCTAGAGTTGTGTTGACGATAGGGGCAAACTTGGGGGAAACCATGCATTTTAATTTGGAAACAATTTAGTGTGGATATAGCCTCAGTCTTGCTCTCTCTACTTTTGTCCATGCTACTTTTGTCCATGCATGGTCAAAATAATCAATTAAGCTTTTATTTGACGTGCCGAGAAGTTTGTTTCATAACTGCTTGCTAGTTCGCCAAATATCACTCCTAATACAACAACCACTAATATTGATTCACTGTAATGTTTTGCATGTGAAACACACTGCTTTAAATGTGTCCAAACCAAGAAATTTAAGATTATATATCTGTATTTCTCCAGGTTTTGTACAGGTTTGTTTTAACTGCCACCTTTTACCAAAGTAATTAACTCATCTGTAGGCCGTCACATAAATTAGAAGTTGTTTTTCTGTGATTTTTTTTTCTAATTCATTAAACAAATCTTGATTTCTTTATTGAGCAAAAATTTTGCCACTTCTGTTCTGGTAAGTTTTTTTTTTGTGTTTGGCAAATACTGTCAGAATTTATTGAGAGTTCATCTTGTCACATAATCATTGTTGTGACTGAAGCACCAGCAATTAGAGCACCAACTATTTGAGTCTTTAAATCTGTCTGAAAAAATGTCTTTTAAAACTGGCACATGCTGATTATTTCTCTGCTTGTTAATATTAGAGGTGTGATCTGAAATTCTTTTAATACCATTTTGCATTGATACCAGCAGCTTGTTTTAATAAAAAGCAACTGATATTTTTACTGTCTTTTATCACAACTTATTCTTTATCTACACTGCATTGCGTTGTACCCTAAAGAAATTTAAATTCCTTTTAAACATATTAACTTATGTTGCTTCAGCAGCAATTCCGGATTGATGCTCGTGATTTATCTCTTGTGCTTGCCTTCATATTTACAGGTTTGCTAATCAGCAGTAGGAAGAGTTTCAGGTCCGACTGACATCACTGATCTTGTGTTGTTGTGTTTCTGTAGTACCAGCATTACAGTGGGATTGATTTTGACTGTGAGCTTCGCCTGCTGATCCATCAGAGCTTGGCTGGGGGCATCATCGGGGTGAAAGGTGCCAAGATAAAGGAGCTGAGAGAGGTAGGACAGAGTCCAGACTAGCAGGAGTCCTTACCGTGATACTGTGAACCAACAGCTGGCTGTAGATGAACTGCTAGGATCATAATTATTAACGATGAATACTGTGTTTAAACTATTAAAATCTGTCTCCTCTCTAGTTTATGCATTTCTCCTGTTACTTCTGTGTTTCTATATGTCCTAGATGTTCTATAACACATATAAATACTTTTTTGCTACAGATCTAATGAGTTGTAACAGTAATGATATATACACTATTAAAGGACAAGCTGTTTTTGCTGGTGGCTATCTCAGTAGCAAAGCAATAAAAAGTAGATTTAATGGTCTGAATATAAAGCTAACATTTTCTTATTTCTGTGCACCAGAACACCCAGACAACCATCAAGTTGTTCCAAGAGTGCTGTCCACACTCCACTGACAGAGTCGTCTTGGTGGGAGGAAAACCAGAGCGAGTCATTGAATGTATAAAAGTTATCCTGGAGCTGGTGTCAGAGGTGAGTTTACCGCCCTGAGATGTGCTTTGAAGGGCAGGTTATCTTCACAAAATTGCTAAAATTACACAGTTTATCATTGATACACACTGTATAAACAGAATCACTGCATTTTGAACTTTCCAACAGTCCTTGCTTTATTAGTCTGTGTGGGCCATTTTGCATAGAAAAAAGTAACTATGAATAAGTATTTTGTGATTGGTAGAAATGTCAGCTGTACCCACATGAGCTTCACATTGGACATGAATCCACCAGCCACTTTACTGCTCTCTCTCTGTGAATGACCATTTTTTTCCTTATTCTACATGTCTCATTTAATAAATCAACGTAAATATACCATATCTCCATGTTAAATGTTTTCTCTCTGCTCCATGTAAACACAGCCTGTGTTTAATGTAAGTCATGAAAATATTTTAGCATGTACAGTTAGTCTTTAGAGTATTGGTAGCTCCTATGGGCACGTGGAAGAGAGATGTACATGTTGATTTTTGGTTTTTAATAGTGATTGATCATTGTTGTTTTTCTGTTTATTTTATGATTTATGACATTGTTTTTTAGTTCCCCTCCCTACTTCTAGCCATTGTTGTGCTGTTTCCATGAAGGTTCAGGACTTCATATTAGAAAAAAATGAGCCAGGAGCCAGAAATGCCCAGACACTGCTTGGAGTTTAGAGGCTTTATTGCTTCTGCATACTTTATATAGAGACATACGGTGCATCTCATGCAGTAATGATGGGTGTGAGACTGGAAGTCCACGCTTTTAGCTTGATTTATTCTTGCTGTATTTTCAGAGTTTTATTCTTTGTCTGCTTTAGAGTTATTTTAGAAGATTTCAGAATTTCCTTTTCCTTTAATTTGCAGGCACCAATCAAAGGTCGCGCCCAGCCTTACGACCCAAACTTCTATGATGAGACATACGACTACGGCGGTTTCACTATGCTCTTTGAGGACAGGGGCCGACGACCCATCGGTGGCTTCCCCATCCGTGTGCGTGGGGGTTTTGAGAGAATGCCCCCCGTTCGTGGTAACAGACCCATGCCTCCCTCCAGAAGGGACTACGATGACATGAGCCCCCGTCGGGGTCCTCCGCCCCCTCTGAGCAGAGGAGGACGAGGAGGAAGCCGAGCACGTAACCTGCCTCTTCCCCCGCCGCCGCCGCCAAGAGGAGGGTAAGGAGGGACCTAGTTCACTTACAGTGCTTTCACACCTGACCTGTTTGGTTCAGTTAAAGCAAACTCTGGGGATCAGTTTGTTTTGTCTGGTGTAAATTAAAGCTGCAACTAGTGATTATGATCTCTGTTGATTCATTCTGATTATTGTCTAGATTAATTAATTAGTACCAGAAAACAGCAGAGAATGTCAGTCATTGCTTTTCCAAAGCACAAGATGATGTATTTAAGTGTCCACATTATTTTCTCAATAACCAAAAGATATTGACTTCACTGTAACAGAAAAGTAAAGCAAACAGAAATTTTTCAAATATAGGATGATGAAATTAGAGGATTTCTGCAGGGTTTTTTCTCTGTAAAAATGTGCTCAAACCAATTAATCAGTTATCAGACCAGTTATTGATGAATTTAATAGTTGACAACTAATTGATTAACTGTTGCAGCTCTCGTATGAAACCTGAGAATTAATCCAAATACAATAACTTCTGTACAGCTCTTGGTTGGTTTGTAAAAACTCTGTGTGAATATGAACTGGACCAGAACTAAAGACAACAATGTGTTTTATTTTTCCTTGATATGGATCAAATGAACCAAACTACAGATGTGAAAGCACCCAGATGAAAAGTAGTTAAAATAATCAGTTATTTGTATTTCACAGTCTCTCTCTCCTTGTCTGTCATTGTTTGCAGGGGAGACAGGTTTTCACATGGCAGCTATCATGGCAGCATGGATGACAGACCAAGGTGAGTAGAAATGTCAATAATATAATTCCTCTTTAAAGCAGAGCAACAGATGTCCGTGATAGTTGTGCTGTAGCAGAATTTCCCTCAGAGTTTACGTGGAGTTGTCTGCTTGTTCTTTCACAGTCAGCTTTATAAATGCACATCAAAGTGTACTCTAGAAAAGCTATATTCATGTGTACCTTTTTGTCTGTAGTGACAGAAGAGGCCGAGGAGACCGTTATGACAGCATGGTGAGTCTTTGTTTACAGCTGCTGCTGTAACGCTGTGTGTTCTGTGCAGTAGCTGTTTGTGAATTATGTTTCAGACGAGATGATTGGAATTCCTTTTTCTCAGTGTAGTACAAGCGCAGAGGCATGGACACTGTGCTGCTTTTTTCACTGTGTGTGCACACTCATGTAGGCCTGTTGTTGCTTGGCAACAATTGTCTCCTTGGTTACCACAGAGCAGCTGAGTACGTAGTCCAGAGATCCACACGGCTAGCAAATGAACTTGAGCAGAAACCAAAGCAATTCCTGAACTGGTTCCCTACAGGTTTCAGCTGCAATAAGAAAGCAGAAAAATACATTTGCTCAGATAGATAGCAGTAGATGGTAATGAATGCCTGACATTTAGAGTCATTGAAAACAATCAACCATATCTCATAGAGACAACTTTGTATTTTCTTTAGAAAATTGACATCTATTTTAATAGTGAAAGATTCTATCAAGTATAAAGTAGATTGAAAATTATAAAACAAGTCTATAATTTTCTTTTACTTATCTCTTTAACTGCTGCTTATAAGTATTTACATACTCAAATGACCAAAAACATTAAGAAAAAAAGGTCACATGCAATGTGGCAGCAGTAAGTTGCAATAATTGTGCAAACCAGAGGAAAATAGAAGTACAAAAATATGTTTAGGCCCATATAGGTCAAGTAAAATGAGCACTGTCATGCTTCCTGTTTCAGCAGTTCAACTGATTAAAATAGAAGCCTGCTTGAGCTGTCAGACGTGTGAGACAGAATGAACCGAAAAACACAACCGAAACATTCCCTTTGTCACACTTGTCTTATTCTCTGCCACAACTGCTGCAGCTCTAGTAGACTGGGCACTCAGACTGCAGAGCAAAGTGCAGATGCTCTCAGGTGTTTGACTTGAATGACAGTGTGTTTCTTTCTTTGTGAATCTGGGAAGGTAAGGTTGTGTGTCCCCATGTCAGCTCTTTGTTACTGACTGCTTTAAAGATGTCTAAAAGCTGTTGACACATTATCACCAGGTGTATCTTGTCATTGTTGTATTCCGCTTCATCCGAATGAATAATTCCAGAAAGATGTACTCATCATCTCAGGATGTTTTCACAGTTCCTTTGGATTGTTTCAGTGTCCAGCAGCAGCAGGCCTCAGATTTCAAACCAGAGACGTTGTTTTCAGATAAAGTGCAGTGTGATATTTGAAGCACGAATGTCGCTGAGAATGTACAGACTGCTGAATGCTGAGGAGTCGGTACAGTCTGAGCTCCGTGTGGAGCATTTCCAGCACCTTGGTGAATCCGTGCCTCAGATCATTCAGGCAGTTCTTGTTACAGCCAGATTGGTTTTGCTTTATGGTTGTGCAGAAAACTTCTGTGCAACTTCTGAGAGCTTTTTGTCTTCGTTATGACATTATAAGTATTTTATCTTTTTTTTTCCCCGCAATCAATCCTGGCATGCAGAGTGGAGGCGGATATGGTGAGTGTTGATATTAATGTAAATACGTGTTCTATAGTGTCACCCACAAACATGTGATACTGGTTCCACTATATACACAAGCCACAAGGAAACACAAATGATTGTTGGTTAATACCCAAAAGTGTGCGTGTTACTCTGCATTTTGCTTAGTCACTTCCTGTTTCAGCTTTGTCTTGTTGTACCTTGGCATTTGGCTGCTTCTTCTTTTTTTCTTTTAACAAAGCAGATGATTATAACATTGTTTACATCAATGAACCTTTATAATAATTCCAAAGCCAAAATGTAACTAGTTTACTATTATAAGGAATATATAGAAATATAAAGTTTTGCACTTTTTCAATGATTAAATGATCAAAACAGTTGAATTGATTGTGTATTTTTTTTGTTCATGTTGTAATCAATTCATTGATAAATCGCTGCAGCTCTAGTCTTGGACATTCTGCCTGTATTACTTGTTTACGATCACATTGTCTCTTTTCTTCTGCTCTGGTGTGTTTTTATTTTTCACTTTCTTGTTTCCTTTCCAATGTTTTCAAAGACAATAATTCTTCCTGGGAGCACTTTCAGTCTGGTGAGTCGGGATGGATCATTACTGTCAGAGCGTCTCCTTGTTTTCTAACCTGAAGGGATCGTTTCTTCTTGTCGCTCACTTTCATTAAAGACCAAGTCCACTCAAACGTTGTGTCTCATCCTCCTAGGCGGTAGAGGCTCGTACAGTGACATCGGAGGCCCAGTCATCACAACGCAAGTCACCATCCCAAAAGATGTAAGTAAGACATGGCTCTTGTAGTTAACAGTGGCAGAAATGATATGCCGCTCCTCAGTCCGTTTTCAATTGGCCCGTGTGTTTGCTGTGCAGCTGGCCGGCTCCATCATCGGTAAGGGCGGCCAGAGGATCAAGCAGATCCGCCACGAGTCCGGGGCATCCATCAAGATTGATGAACCACTAGAGGGCTCTGAGGACCGAATCATCACCATCACAGGGACACAGGACCAGATCCAGAACGCCCAGTACTTGCTGCAGAACAGGCATGTGCTGCTCTGATTCCCCAAAACATCAGCGTCATCACTGCTGGCCTGTGTGCTCATCCTCTGCTGGATGGAAGCAAATCATCTTGTTGCTTTTAACCTTCTGAGCCCTTTATAGTTTCTTTGTTTTTTCGCTCCTGTCATATTTTTTATTCACTGTGGGTTCATGTTTTACTACAATATAAGTCCTGCACCTTTATGGAAACAGGACGACCATGAATAGAATTAGAGAGAACTCAAACATGTTTTGCACAGTTTTAAGTGGATACAATTCCATTAATCATAGCAGAAGAATAAACAAAGTTCAGTGCCTTTGATTATTTATTTTACAAATTTGAAATACAGTTACCATGCACCAAATTTTTCCAAGTGCTCCCAGGTGTTATGAATACTGGAAAGAAATGGTGACTTGATATACTATAAATATGTAACGTCTCACATTTGTTTCCATACTTGTCACCTATCATCTCAGCCAAAACATCTCTACATTTTTTTCATGCTTAGTTGCTCAAGACTCAGTTCTTGATTTTTACATGATCTGGTTACTACAGATGCTTTCTTTTCTTATTTTTTTTTAACCAGACATGACGACTAAAGTGATTTTGATGAAATACCATGATTTGAAGCTTAGATTTGGTTGCATTTTCTGATGGAACGACACACGAGTCGTTCAAGAGCTTTCAGAAAATTTGATAATTTTGCTTTTACAGTTTCTGTCTGATAAATAGTTTAATTTCAGCAATTCTCTTTAAAGGTAACATTCTTTATCAACCCACCAGCTTGTTTTGGGTTTCAGAGGGTTAATTTCTTAACTAATATATTTGTTCTTATAGTGGCCATATAGTTCCTGTTATAGTAACTGCCTCTGAAGTTGATCAAATAATTCTGAATCAAAACAACAGAGGGTCTCTAGCACAGAAATGACCAACTAATTGATCAACAGAAAATGTGTCTGTAGCTATTTTGGTAATTAATTATAAATGATTTCACGGTTGGTCACTGTAAACTGAGTGCTTTGAGCTGTTGGTCTAAGAAAAGAAACGATGTAAATACAGTATTTCATCATGTGGAGTTTCTCACTTCTCTGCCCTAAACAGCTAAGCTGATTTCACCAGTCATATTCTATACTTCTATGCTTCTTGCAGACAGAATTTATTTTCAGCCTTGACCTTGGCATACTTTTTATAACTTAGAACTGCGCTCCGCTTGAAAAATGTCTTGGGGTTTGCAGCATCCAGCCATTACAACTCTTGACCCGTGTCGTGTTCCTGCTCACATAAATATTCTAAATGTTTTCATGAAATGTCGTTATCTTTATCTGTGTCTCATTTCAGCGTGAGGCAGTACTCCGGCCGGTTCTTCTAGGAAGAAGGAAGCGAAGAAGAAGAGTGAAGCCATGCTGCCGTACTGTTTGCTCCTTCTATTCAGAGCCTACATTCCTCTGCTTTGGGTAGATGTGCCCCTTCCCTTCACTAGAACACACTACACCATCTATCAATACAGTGCAATTTTTATTCAGAGGAGTTCTGAAAAATCTTAAGCTGTCAAGCAGCAAACAGAGTCAACAACATGTTCCTGCGCTGGTGTAATTTTTATTTTTTATTTTTTTGGCTATTCTTGTGCCGTCACTGGAGTAAACCCACGTGTGTGATGACTTTCGTTGTTGTGAGCCGCCCCTGGCCCTTTTCTCCCTTATGCAGCATGCAGAATGTAATCTTTTTGTTAGAAACATTACGTGAGTTTTAGGTTGCTTTTTTTTTTTTTCTTTTAACCTGTAAATTTCAAGCACACTATCCAAATGAAGTTGCATGGTCTTGGAACGGTTAAAGAACCATTTAAGTACACTTTGATTTGTACACAACCTCCAAAACCCTTTTTCACTGTTAAATGAAGTGCTTTTTGTAAGATGGGCTTTAATGGAGTAGTTTGGGAAATATTGTTATTCAGTCTTTGAGTGGAGAAAATCGAGATGCTTCAACATGGTAATATGTGCTTTGTTCAGTTAGGCTGGATCTAGGGTGGCTAACTCAGTCTCTGATTTTGTGAAGCTGTCTAACATAGGTTAGTCATTTAAAGCATGTTTGTGGCACTGACCGCAGTCTTTACAATGAAGCTCCACACAGCAGACAGTCTGTTTTTTGTAGCTGAAGTAGGGTTTGTCCACTTATTACATAAACCACCTCTCAGCCTCTCTGAGTTGATCTTCTCCACTAAAAAAGTGAATTAACTTATTTCCCAAAAAGTGTAACTCTGCTTTAAGTTGGGATAAATGTACCAGTGTGGTTATAGCAAAAAGAAAATTTTTAGAATTTTTGTCTTTCGTTGAAAGACAATGAGTTGTATAAAGTGTGTGTATATATAAACTGTATATTTACATAAAAACAGTCATATCATGAGTGATTAAATTGGCCCAGACTGCTTATTCATTTTTTGGAAGAAGATGGGGCCAAAATATAGGTTTGGTATTCTTTTGTTCTCTTTCCATAGATTCCTTTTCTACCACTCACAGGGATGGACTCGCTGTAATGCAACCTTAATATCTGATCTGTTGGATGCAGTTATTCGTGCATTATTTTTGACCCTTCATAAGCTTTTTTAAAGTTTTTTGAAATGATCTCTGAAGATGCAGTTTGATGTGAAGAGCTTTGTGAGTCCATGAGTGGTGATTTCTGTATTTCTGTGTCTGCTATCTGTAGTAAATGCAGGTGTTTAGTAAATAAAGTCTGTATTACATTTCACAAAGTGTGTGCTCATTTCAGTGGAGATGCAGAATACACCCCTGTGTAGTATCAGGGAAATTAAAAATTTTATAACCTTATAGTTAATGCATTACATCTAAGCTGAACCACATGGTATTTATCCTAATGGAAAATTAAAAAGTAACATTTTAAAAATACAGCTTCCATAGGAGGAATTTAATGCAACAAAAGACAGTATTCACCATTACTAGTATTCATATTTAATGCATTATAAATATTATATATACAATTGAGTAAAATTGAAACTGAAAGTTATTTATAAAGATGTTGTAGTAAACCTGTTGACATGCCATAAATCCACACTTGACTCACACATTACTTTATATTAAATAACTCAGAAAGCCTTGGAGTCTTGCCAGTCTTTTCTTCAGGAGGAAATGACATCATGTGGAGCAGGTCATGTGATCTGGAATTAACACACTTCATTGAGAGGTGTTTTTGTAATGGGTAACTTAGTTGAAAGTGATAGAGTTTGCTATTTTCCATATAAAATTTGATATATTGCCAAAAAAGAAATATCTGTCATGATTATCTCAACTTAATAAAAAGAACACAATCAAAACTAATTTTAAATAAGCTCATTTTATTATTGTTTAGCTAATTAGAACGTGTTTGTTATTAAATGCGGACAGTTATTGAGTTGACATTTTAGTGACCCCCAGTCAAGTGATTGTTTCCATAATAACTAATTTTTGAATTTGTAAAGACATGATCATAATGAACATACAAAACATTATTTTTTTTTTTTTTTTTACTTTTAATAAAAATGTATGCAAGAAAAGTCAAAAGTCCCTCAATTATATATTGACCCATCTGAGTTCCTGCTTTGGGGACTGTATTTTCAATGCAGTCTTTCTAAGATGTTTGTTTTGATTGCACACAGGAGGAAACAATCTACTTAATGCAGTTACTGGGACGTGATGCAGTTTTCAATCCTTTGACATGTGATTTTCCACAGGAGAGCGCTCATTTCTGCTGCACGTTTAGAGCTGGTTTGTGTGGTTTCCAGGCAAGGTGAAGTGTGTCAGGCTGCTGCTCTGACTGTCACATACATCCGCAGTCTGCCGGTTAACACAGGAAACATGTTCCCATAATGTAATAGTGAAAGCCCACACGTTTCCATCACGGCTCAGCCCTCCGTCACATGGTGCACCGCTGCTGCCAGGACTGACGAACCCAAGTGCGCTGAGAGCAGGAAAACACACACACTTCACATCCAGCTCAGACGCTGACCGTCTGAAGGATCCACTTCTTGCTCCTGGAGGATGACTTTTAACATCCTGGTGTCATTTTGCAGCGCCGTGAAGTAAATATATATAGAGATATATATTTAAAAAAAACAAAACAAAACAAACTCCGCCATATTCAGCCCACCACGCCCGGAGCTCCGCCACCAGGAGTGAAGACTCGCCGCTAAAGTTGTTTCACAAACTTAATTTCCTCTTTACTGGAGAGGAACAAGGTAATACGAGCGAGCTTGAGAGACTTCACTTCCTTAAATTAATACTAAATCTTGTTTCCAGCTTGGGAGGGTCCAGCTTTGCAGCTCGCTGTAGGCTCTTCTATGGCTTTAACTGTAATCTAGTGACTCACAGAGACTCTTCTTTCTGTTTAACCGACATTATGTGTGTGTGTCTGCCGGGGAAGGTGAAGTGTTATCCGGGAGTAATGACTCTGAGCTCCGTGGGGGTTTGCTGCCTCAGCCCGGAGGCCAAGGAGGCTCGCAGGATCAACGATGAGATTGAGAGGCAGCTCCGCCGGGACAAGAGGGACTCCCGCCGGGAATACAAGCTGCTGCTGCTCGGTAAGGCTCCGTACATCAGCCTGTCTGCGGTAATGTTATTGATAAAACACCTAGTTACACACAGAGGTCCTTCACAGTGCTTTACAGTTAGAGGTAAACAATGAAAACGTGTAGAAAATACAACACAACACAGTCAAATTAGATTAACCCTCGTGTCGTCCTGTGGGTCAAAATTGTTTTAAAGTTTGAAAATGTGGAGAAAAAAATTTTTTTCACAGTGAAATTTCTGATGTCCACATTTTCAACACTTCTGGGAAATCTTTCAACATTTTTTGGTGGAAAAAAAGAAACGTTAAAAATGTTTCTTTAAGAGCATTCACATAAAAATCAACCAAAATCCAGCTTAAAGAAAATATTAGAAGTTTTACTGATATATATGTAATCACTTTAGATATTTTTAGTATTTTTTTTGGAAGATTTTTACTCATTTTTTGAAAATATTTGCAAGATTTTTTTTTTTGCCAAATTTGTGGATTTTTTTTAAAGGGAAATTTTTAAGGAATTATTGGAATTTTCTTTCCTGAAAGTTTTGCAAATTTTCAGAAATTTGGGGAATTTTTTTGGTGAATTTTTGGATTTTTTTCAGACAAGAAAATATTTTTTGCTGCCCGTAAATGAGGACAACAGGAGAGTTATATTTATTTTAAAAACTCATGCAGACAAGTTGAAGAAGATGCACATTATTTTTTTATGGAATAAATCAAACCGATTGACTAAAGCAGCAGAAAAACAAGTCAAAGATACAATAGAGCACAGTCAAATGACATTAAATTTGTCATAAAAACAAGACAGACAAGTTGAAAGAAGTGTATTTATGAGAATAATTCAAACTGGTTGACTGAAGCAGCAGAAAAACACAAAAAGGACAAATATAACTACCGTAAAAAATAAAGTAGACTGTAATTCGACTTGGAAAACATATTCAAGTCTTCTATTCAAGTAAAAGTTGCAGCATCTCTCCGAACAAATACTGTGAAAGCCTTGCATCCACTATTAGGCTACTAAAATAAGTGTTTACTGTACAACAAAAGTCTATTTTACTCTAAATGGGACCATGATGTAAGGCTCCGTATATCAGCCTGTCTGCGGTAATATTATTAATACCACACTTTATCATGCACATAAATGAGTAAAACACCTTATCATACGCAGAGGTCCTTCACAGTGCTTTACAATTATAGGTAAACAATGAAAACATGTAGAAGATACAACACAAGACAGTCAAATTAAATTAAATTCATCATAAAAACAGAACAGACAAATTGAAAGAAGTGTACGCATTTATTAGAATAATTCAAACTGGTTGACTAAAGTGTCAGAAAAACACAAAACAGACAAATATAACCATCGTAAAAGATAAAGTAGACTATAATCAGACTTGGAAAACGTATTCAGGTCTTCTACTCAAGTAAAAGTTGCAGCATCTCTCTGAAAAATACTGTGAAAGCCTTGCATTCACTATTAGGCTACTTAAATAAGTGTTTACTGTACAACAAAAGTCTATTTTACTCTAAATGGGAGCATAACGTACAAAATGAACATCATGCAATGTAGAATGAGACTTGAAACTAACATTTGAGAACATGAACTGATCAAGAAAAGGTTATTTGAGGTTATTTGAGCTAAATCAAGTTTGGTCATTTCCTCATTGAGTTCTATTCAGTTCTATACGGTTAAAAGTTCTATACAGTAGTCTCAATAGGACTATTGTTATCAAAAGATAAGACAAATAAAATCCTAAAAAAGATAAAATCGACTATAATCAGACTGGGAAAAAGTATTCAGGTCTTTTGCTTCAGTAAAAGTTGCAGTATCCTACTGAAAAAATACTGTAAAAGCCTCACATTCAGTGTTAGGCTACATAATTAAATGTACAATGTACAACAAAATGCAATATTTCAACTTCATGTATAATATGTTAATGTAATGTGCAATCTTTCATTTTTCAGGTGCAGTATGTCATAATCATGTGTAATATTAACATCATTACCTCAGAATCATTGCCAGTATCACTTATTCCTCCTCTGTTCTCATCTTATTTTAGCTTACTTTTGTATTTTCAGTAATGTCTTCTATGTAACAGATTATTATAAATATTGTATGGCTTATTGATTTTCTACTAGGCACTGCTGACCGCATGTTATGTAATTTTGTTTTCTGAGCAATATCTGGAAAAATAATTTCCTTTGTGATTAATCAAGTTTTGTCTTATCTTAAAGTACTGAAAGATAAAAGTTACTCTCTCAGTGTCAAATCTTATATTTTATGTATGTAAAGAAGTGAACTAAAAGTATAAAGTGGCAATAAATTTGAATCTTACAAGTATGTGACAAATAAAACATGTAAAAGATAAACCATAATCAGACTTTTAAAATGTATTCAGATCTTCTACTCAAGCAAAAAATGCGGTATTCCTATAAATAAATACTATAAAAGCCTTGTGTCCAATGTTAGGCCACTTAATTAAGTGTATAATGTATAAAAACCAAAATGAAGTACTGAAAATGAAAGTATTTATTGTGCAACACAACCCCTTAAATCTTATATTTTGCATTATTGGATTCATAATATTGAGGTGTCATTACATTTTGCTATTAATGTTTTTCATACTATTGGCTATTACAGTACATAACTCCATAAGATGATACTGCTCTACTGTTTTACATGAAGTATTGATGTGTAAAATAAGGGAGGATAAGGATAAAGTAGCAAGAAATTGAAATATTTTTAAAAGAAAAGAAGTATCTCAAAATGATCCCAGAGGACAATAAATTTAGTAAAGAGCTCTGGAAATGTTTCATTTATTTCTCCTGAACTGTGAGATCTGTGAGAGACCAAATTAGGGCTGTTTTTTTCTTCTCCAGGCCAGAAATATGCATAAAATCTCAAGTTAACCTCATTTTAAGTTGCAATAGAGATCTTATAAGACGGTTCTCTGATTTTTCCCAACTTTGGTGCTGCTTTTTGATCTTAGGACAGAAACCAGGGAGCTCTCTATGAACGTAAAATAGTCTGATCTCAGCCTTTACCCTCAAAGCCATTAAACGCATCTCATGCTGAGCTCAGACAGAGCAAATAAAGAGCTCTTCACAAGCACTCACTGAATCCTCACCCACACTTAAATGAATAGTTTTTTTTAAATCTCAACACACAATTATGCGCACAATTAATTTTTTCATGATAATGTTGTACTCTTGTAGGCTGAGTGAATTGTAATGACAGTACTTTGAATAAATTTACATAGTTTCCTACCCCAGTTTACTATAAAATAGTGAACGGAACTTGTCTAAACATAGATGTCATCGTCCTTGAAAGTGCTTGAGTGTGTGATGATGCATTTGTGGTTGAACGTTTATTATAAATTGCCAAGTAAGAAGCATTCAGATGTTTTTCTTAGGCAAAAGTGGCAATGCAAGGGTGTAAAAATTTCCAATACAAATTCTGATTTCAAGATGTTACATGACTAAAGTTAAAGAAGTATGAGAAGGAAAATTATCTTCAAAGTATTAAAAGTAAAAAATAGACATCCTGCATCAAAATGACCCCGTAACAGAATTTACGATGGATTATTTTATGAAGTATGAGATTGTTAATACTGATGCATCAGCGTGTAAACAGAGTTTTACTGCTGTAACTAGTGGAACTGCTTCTATCTGCTTTATATCTGGTTTGGTTGTTTAGTCCACTGGTTCCCTGGGGGCTTAAGGGTTTTACCCCTCTCAAGAGTCAAAAGAAACGAAGTCCTTCGATTCATGTTTGTATTAATTCTTCAGACTTTCCACCAATCTTTGGTTTTTGGATATTTTTGCTCTTTGTGCTTAAGATCCATCCTTTCAAAATGAACAAAGACACTATACATGGTGATATGGTAGCAAATTATCAATCATAATGTGGCCGTGCCCTGCAGCATACTTTTCTTTATTGTCTATTTTACCCTAAACGAGACCATAATGTTCAAAGTGGACACTACGCTAGATTAAATGAGACTTGAAACTAACATTTGAGACCATTAACTGATAAAGAAAATGTTCTTTGAGGTGATAAATCAAATGAGAAGTTTGGTCATTTCCTAGTAGACTTCTATACAATCAGGCTTCTTTTAGAACCAAAGAGGTTGCCTCCTGCTGGACATTAGCAAGATTGCAGGTTTAAGTAGCTTCCACGTTAGCTTCACTTTTTAGATCAGTAGGCTACATCCATCTTTTATTTACGGTTTATGGCACCAGCCTGGCTTTTGGCTGCAGTCTGGTTGGACAGCATTGGGGGTCTGTGGCTCAGAGGTATAATCAATGTGAGATATTCTGTACACAGATGATAATGGGGCCCTTATGGGGTTTTATCACGAGCCCAAAGAAAGCACAAATTATGTCTGCATTCTGTAGTCACTCTTATGTAATCCTGGATTTGCCTCAGTCACTCCAGGCAGGCTTATTTGTAAGCGCTGTTGGTCTAAGGTTTGTTCTTTATGTCAGTGGTTACAAACTGTATTTTGTCATCTCACTGGTGACTCCCTGCATCAGATATAAAAGCTGAATAAGAAGAAGTTGCAGCATTTCCCCTTGTAGCTGACAATGCTCAAGCGACACTGAATACAGAAGTGAAAGAAAAAGCTTGCCTCACGAGCACAGGGGTTTTTAAAGTTATGTACACAAAGCTCACCTCATTCTGTTCATCTAAGACTTCTTCAGAAGTCGGCGGTGATGACGACTGACCCTAAAAACGTTCAGGATGAGCCAGTCACCACCAGTGTGACCTCAGTTCACCTTCAGCTTACTCACAGGATTGTTGATGCATCCTTATCTAGTAATACAAATAAAATGTGCCTCCCAAGATGATGCTGTGTATGTATTTGTCTACCTGGTGTGTCCAGGTATTTTACAGATTAAGATATTACAAACACAGCATGTGATCTGTTACAAAGAAAATGGTGATGCTCTGTTACAGATTAATCTGAAATATTTATCTCCACCCTCACCAGTTACAGCAGTAACATTATACCAGCACAACAATGCACCAGCAATAAACATTTAATAATATATGAGTTTGGGGCTCACGCAGAGTAGGAAAGTCACTGAGCGATGCAGAAATGCACCAATGACTTGGTGATTTTAACCCTCCTGTTGTCCTCATTTACGGGCACCAAAAAAATATTGTTTCCTTGTCTGAAAAAAATCCAAAAATTCAGCCAAAAAAATTCCCCAAATTTCTGAAAATTTGCAAAACCTTCAGGAAGAAAATTCCAATAATTCCTTAAAAGTTTCCCTTAAAAGTTAATTTTTTTTTTAAAAAATGCCTAATTTTGGCAAAATTCTTGTAAATTCTTCAAAAAAATGAGTAAAAATCTTCCAACAAAGTCCTAAAAATATCTAAAGTGATTACATACATATCAGTAAAACTTCTAATATTTTCTTTAAGAACATTCACATAAAAATCAACCAAAATTTGCTGGATTTTGGTGGATTTTTTTGTGAATGTTCTTATAGAAAAATTTTTAACATTCCTTTTTTTCCACCAAAAGATGCTTAAAGATTTCCCAAAAATGTTGAAAATGTGGACATCAGAAGTTTCACTGTAAAAACATATTTTTTCTCCACATTTTCAAACTTTAAACCGGGTCAATGTTGACCCGCAGGACGACACGAGGGTTAATGTGATTTAATGATGTAAAATAATTACAACGCTACCCTCATTGTTCAACTGTGTCCGTGTGCGCGATATTGTTGTGTTTCTGTCAATGACCAGGAACTGGTGAAAGTGGGAAGAGCACTTTCATCAAACAGATGAGGATCATTCATGGCCGTGGATACTCTGATGAGGACAAAAGAGGTTTCACCCGGCTGGTCTACCAGAACATCTTTACTGCCATGCAGGCCATGATTCAGGCCATGAACGCACTGCAGATCCCCTACAAGTATGAACACAACAAGGTAAGCCAGACACTTGTCTCGTCTTGATTCTTTCCTTTGCTGCCTCATTTAGACAAATTGAGAAAGAGGTTTTACCGCACAGAAGCATGAGCGAGCTTCACGGTGCCTGACAGCGCCTGCGGTGTGTATCACTGTGTCGTCAGGGTGAAGCACTTCTGGTGTTTAGTTTTGAAATCCTGCTGCCAGAAAGTTTTGTCTACATACGGAGCAGACTGTCATTGTGAAGTACACATTATGTTCCACTGCAGGCGTGTAAAGGCAGGTACTCCTGAGCCAAGTGCAAGCAAGAGACCGAGAGGAATCTGCCACTGTCATACCAACTCCAGGGAGCTTATTAATCACACAAATCTGCTGGCTCACACCACTATCCTGCGGTAGATAGAGTTCCTGGTTAGGAGGAGGGGGGCTGGACTTTTGTCGGTATTAACCAAGTCTGAGTGAGCATGTGGGTTACAGTGTTTTCTTTCTGTGGGTGAAGTTTGTGTTCTGTGGATGGCATTGTTTGTGACTCAGCAAGCAGATATTAATGCAGAAGTTGCTGAAGGTCAGACAGGTCAAGAAGCCAATGATTGTGTTCAAAATTAGTGCACAAGTTTATCCCGAATGTACGCTACTGTCTTCTAACAATGCAGTGCAGAGAGTGCATGTCTGAAATCTCAGTTTACCACTCCGTCAGTCTCACTGGGACTAGTGAATAAGGAAACCAGGGGGTGATTTCAGCCATTATGTCATTTACTAAACCTTGAACGGTGATTGTTCAATCATAGCAACTGTAACAACGCATTGCAGGCACGTCAAGCTTTGGGTTTTTCCACCTGCAGAAGCCGTGCATGTAGAGCTGCAATCATTTTCAACTATTAAATAAAACACCAACTTTTCTGATGATTGATTATTTGGTTTGACCACATATTTGAATAAAAAAAGGCAAAATTCAGTGATTCTTAAATTGGTTTGTTTTCTGGTTTCTTTTGCTCCTCTGTGGCAGTAAACGGAATATCTTGGCATGTAAAACAGTTTACATGTTGATCGATTTTTTTATTTATTTATTTTTTACCATTTCCTGACAACTACCACCTGAGGTCCAGTGATTTCATAACACTTTCTGTCCCCAAGGTTTGCACTGTCTTTGGGCGGAATTCCTTTCGCTTTGCTGCAGCAATCGATTGGAATTTTCTCTGAAACTGCCATTACTTCCATCACCTTACATTTTTAAACAGCAGCTGCAGCAGACCCTTGTTGACCACTGCACATGCTGACTGTTTTCATTGAATTTCTAGCATTAATTTAGGGTGCTTTTAATCTCTGTTTAAACACTTGTGTATAATTTTTTTGTATCTGTACTTGTTTGTTATCTTTCTTCCTGCTGGGGCTTCTTGCCAGGTCATCATTGTAAATGAGAAATTGTTCTCAACTGAGCTTACCTGGTAAAATAAAGAATAAAAAAAAAAGTTTAATTGACCAAGCAACTAAAAATATTTCACTGATTAATCAACAGTAATGATTAGTTGCTGCCCCACTTGCCATAAATATACAAGTGCAAAATTGTAAGGAATGGAACGAATTGTGTTTAAATAGTCTAAGATTGAAGGGGATTTGAAGGGGGGATGTACAGATTTGTATTTAAATACAGGTCTCTTATGTCACTATCTATTGTCAAATGAGCCACAATGGTAACTGAGCCTGTGACGAGCTGATGAATTATATGAAAGGTTTCTGTGGTGATATCAAGTCAACCACCGTTAGTGATGAGTGTTTCTTCAGTTGTGTGTCTGCCAGAGAGTAGAGGTGGAGCTAACCAGACGGACTTGATCTGTAGCTCAGCTGTGCATAAAGCTGCGTATTGTTTTTGCTCGGCTGCTTTGTCCTCGTCTCAGAAGATATTACTCCCTGTTTGCGCTCATGTGTGACGATCTTTAATTGCTATAAAGGCGTGACCCAGCTGACACGGGTGACACTGTGTGGATCTGTCTAAAGTGAGGCTCAAAAACACAGCTGTGACTACTACTTATCAACACTGGTGCTGCCAAAGAGAACGATACCACCATCTTTGAGATTGCCACTTTAAAATGTAATAAGATTTTTTCTGTTACTGTGTTGGCATACTAATAATATTGTGGCTAGCTAGCTCTGTACTGGATGTAAGAACAATGGTCAACTGGAAACCAGAGCAGCACTGATTAATTTTGACGACAGTTAAATAATCAGTAACTGTTTTAAAAGTCGACAAAAGTCTAAATTCTCAGATTTCAGCTTCTTTAATATTTCCTGGTTCCTTTACTTCTCTGTGACAGTAAACCAAATGTCTTTCAGTTGTGGACAAAACGAGACGTCATCTTGGGCTTTAGGAAACACTGATTGACATTTTTCACCATTTTCTAACATGTTATAGACAAAACAACTAAACTGTTAGTCCAGAAAATAATGAGCAGGTTAGTCACAGATTACTGAAAAGTTTACAGAATTCTGCAGACAGTTTTTGAACCAAATCATGGAGCTAAATTTATCTTACCGATAACTGATAGAATAACCTGTTGTCGTTTCAGCTGTGAAAGTTTACATTCGCAGAGAAAAAAAGAACTGCTTTAGTGAATATCTGTCTGAAATTAGGAACACACTGTTTTGAAAATTACTGAAGCAACATTTTTTGTTGTTGTAGACTAGCCTGTCACTTATTTTCACAATAAATCCATTAATATATCTATACAATATCAGCAAAATGGTGCAAAACGTCAGTCTGTGTTTCCAAAAGCCCAGCAGGATGTCCTCAAATGCTCTATTTTGTCTGCAACCAAAAGAATTGCTAAGATTATCAGAGGAAACCGTTGTGGTGCTGTTCTGTGTAGCACAGACGTTTCAATGGATTGCTTTTAATCGTTTCCCAAAGTAGGAGCTATGTACACCTACAGCCTGTGGAAGGACTGCCAGTAAGCCTGCAGAAAACAGGAAAATCACCTCTTATTATGGGAAGACACATGACTCAAACAGCTCTTTAATAGCACTGGCTTCATTGGAGTCAACAGCGATAGTCAGCTGGTTCAGCCCATTTACAGTGTGCAAATATGCGTTTCATAACTCTGGAAATTCCCAAAGAGTGGCAGCTTGTGGACATTAGTAAAGAGGCAACCTCCACATCTGAACTTTATGACTGTAGCAGTAGAAGAACTCATCAGAACTTCAGACACAGCTGCCCATCAACCAATTGTTTGCTATCTTGCACGATAAGGCTGCAGGATAAGTTGCACCTCCCATGTGATCGTGCTAAAGTTTCAGGCAGCAGTAACTGAGAGTAAACAGACCGTAATAGTTCAGCCATAAATGACCATTAAGGCACTCCAAGCAGCTTGTGCATAAGTGTTTTTTTCTGGCTGAACGCTTTTACTGTGGGTCCACAGTGCAGTAATGGGATGCGCAGTCAGGGAAAGATCAATTATTAATCAGAAACACGTGAAGCTGAGATGGAGATGAAGAATTCCAAGATGACATAGCAGCATTTGTGCTCTGTTTAGCATTTTGCAATACACAAACGTGAGCTCATGTTCTGATGAATCACTCTTCATAAGTGTTTCTAAAAGTGCCAGTTTGTGTCACTAACTTCAGCGTGTCTTTCTGTTCTTCAGGCCAACGCCAGTATTGTCAATAAGGTTGACGTGGAAAAGGTTACAACATTAAAAAAGCCATACGCGGATGCCTTAAAGAGCCTGTGGAGCGATCCGGGCATTCAGGAATGTTACAATCGAAAGAGGGAATACCAGCTGTCCGACTCAGCCAAATAGTGAGTGTAAACAGCGACCAATCACTGAGCACACAAATAGTTTCCAGCGTTTCATCTGCCAGTTGTGTCTTTAATGCAGCCCGAAGCTGAAGTTATTCCATTTAAGGTTGCTGACAAAAGGCTTCAAAGCAAAGAAACACCATTTAAACTCTGTAAATAATTAATGATGGTGACGTGGCTGGAACCGAAACATCCGCCTTGATGATTTTACAGTAAATGTCTCCCCTCTGTCTCTCTCCTGGTTCTTCTTAAGTCTAAGTGGTTTTGATTTGAACTCCTGACTGGGCGTTGTTGTTCTCTGCTCTTAGCTATCTGAATGACTTGGACAGAATCGCTGAGGCTGCTTATCTGCCGACCCAGCAAGATGTCCTGAGGGTCAGGGTGCCCACCACAGGTATTATAGAGTACCCCTTCGACCTGGAGAGTGTGGTGTTCAGGTGAGTGTTGTTGTTGTATCTAATGTTCTAGTGATTTCATTGAAGAAACAGAGAAAATACACAAATGAGCAGAAGAGGCAAATCACAATATTGATATACTCTATAAAGTAACATGTTTTCTTGAATTTTTATTGAATTTTTATTGAACAAATAATAGTTAAAACCCAAATCTGTCTGTTGGCATACACACACTGTGTTCAGATGGGTTTTAGAAAGTCTGGACAGCACAAACAAAACAAAGCAAAGAAAAAAATATCATTTTGGAAATTGGATCTGAATCACAGCGATGGTTTGAAATTCATTTCCAGTCAGATTTCAAACAAATCAGATTGTAAAGCGATCTGATCAGATTGCATCACTTGCAAAGAGACACAACGGCAACAATGGAAACTCCAGAGAGACGGAAGTACTGAGCCGAGTCCATGATCCCATTAGAAGTAAATTATCTACCGAGGCGATCCGGTAGCTGAGTGGTTAATACACCACATGGGCAGGAACGCTGTCTTTACCTATTCTTCTTATCTCTCCACTACTACTATCAAATAAAGGCACAAAAAAGCCCTAAAATACTAGTAATCTTAAAAATGTTTTGTCTGCTGGCACTTTAGTGGAGGCTTTAGTGGAGTCTGGAAGAGAGGTTGTCTGGACACATAAATCTGATCATTTGCAAATAACAGTGTCAACAGTCCATCCTAAAAATCTGATTATGATGTTCTGGTGAACAAAACCCAAATGTGAACTCCTACTGAGTGTCTAGCATTGGAACAAAGCCCTAATACACACAAACAGACATTCATGTCCCAGGGCCCACTGGATCAGAATAGTCTGGATTAGAAAATCCTGTGTTTTGCTGTCCAGGATCAGGTAATCCATCCTTTTTTGTTCCGATTTTCAAGATTACCTGTTACTGGTGCCCATAAAATCCCTCCTGAATCCACCGTTCTGCTGGGATCATGATAGTCCTGTTTATTTTTGGATCACAGCTGAGCAGCACATACTGAAGGTTTGATCCAGATCAAAACCAAGACTGAATTTTGTGACCTCAACTGATTTCAGAATCTTTTCTTTCTTTTGAAAAACCTATTTTTAAGATTTGATGCAATGTTTTTGCTGAAAATTGATCAGATGGCTGTACTACGAAGCCAGATTAGAGGGTTAGTGAGGCATGTTAGGCTGAAAGTCAGAGTTTTCAGTATCACCATGGCTCTCTTTTAACCTGTGAGATCTCCATGGTAACTTGTGCTGTGGAGCTAACCTGGTCAGGAGCAGGTTATGTCCTGAGTTTCGGGTTTAAATCGGCCTTTTAACAAATTGGTTCCTCACAATTATTTATGAGCGAAACAGATTCCCGGCTGAGGGAATTTGTTTATCTGCAAACATGTTGAGCTGTACTTTACTGAAACCACAGAATGAAACCGTGTAGTTACAGTATCACACACTGCATGCATAGTGTTGCCGTGGAAACCAGACATGTATTTAGTTGGTGATGCAGAAATCGTATAAATATGTTTGGTCCTCATTTGCTGCCAAGTCCGTTTACACTGCTGGTACTACAACTGATTGAACACAGATTGGAAAACTGATTATTCTACTGGTATTTATTACAGAGAATATTAGTAACATTAATTTCACTTTGATTTGGCTACAATATAAAGTGATATCCTGCATTATGGAACAGTGTCAGACCTAAATGGACTTCAATACAATATGTTTAAATATATATGAAATCTAAAGTTTAACAGCTCTAAAGTGCAGCTGTCAGTTAGAATGATCAGTATTGCAGCAGCAGCTTTTTACCGTCCTGCATTTTTATATTTGTCGTTGTGCTCCATTGACTGAAGCAGCTGCACATGATCTTTTCATTTTGTGCAGAAGAAGTGTCAAATGATGCATTAAAAGCCCCCTTTTGTGTGAAAACGCACAGTTTGAAGCAGAAAGCCTGAATTGACAAAGAAAGTTTTAAAAAAGTACCGTTGTTATACCCATTAACTCTGAAGTTTTAGTTTTTGTCGAACCGACTTACACAAAGAAAGCCCGACTATGTCAAACATTCTTCGTAGTGCAGCCCTCTGGGCACTTCTCTTGCACCAACATAAGGTTGTGTTTGTGTTGTTTTACAACTATTTAGTCCCCCTCAGGATGAACACAAGTCCCTAGTGAGTGAGTGAGAACTAATGAGATTCCAGTCGGTATACACTAAACTGTGCTTAGTGCTACTAGTTGTTATCAAGCTAACGTGGTGAACAAGACAAACATGACACCCATTGGCATGTTAGCATGCTAATGTTAGCATTTAGCTGAAAGCACAAGCCTCAGAGTCACTAATGTGGCTGCAGCTTTGTTTTTTCCTGTTGGAGGATCATTATGGAGGAACGAGCTGGAAGCTATTATACCCATTATGTCTTCTGAGCACAGCTGGACCTGATTTGAGAATTCACTGTGGGAGGTCCATGGTATCAGTCTGTTCACTTGGAAGGAGTGTTTCTTTCTTAATTAATTCTGTAATCATTTTCTGTAGTAATGCATTAGATTCACATTAAACATTACTGTTGAAATGAAGAAGTCATTGTGGCCTTAAAGCACAGAATTTAACCTCGATGGCATAAAGATAAATGCTGTCGTCATGGGAATATTGTAAAAACATTGCAGCCACTCAGCAAATAGTAGACAGTGATTTAACTCTGTGAAGCCCAAAACCTTCCGGCATCTTTAAAAAACAAGCTATCTTTTAGAAAATTGCCAAAATTACTGATTATTTGGTAAGTCCATAAACTGCAAACAGATATATTTTTTGACA
Source organism: Amphiprion ocellaris (assembly GCF_022539595.1). NCBI lineage: Eukaryota > Metazoa > Chordata > Actinopteri > Pomacentridae > Amphiprion > Amphiprion ocellaris. Next base: position 13,331,607 of record NC_072782.1, read on the forward strand.
GTCTTTTAAATAGCCATGCATAATATGCTGTTCTGTCTGGAAAATTAACCACATTTGAGCTTAAAATCTTAGTATTTCACCAAACTTACTTTGTGTCTTTTTAAAAAGCATGCCATCAATATACCATTAGTCAAAAAATTAAAAAAATTCTGCATTCCTCAGGGCAACTAAGAAGCCATAACTGTCTCAGCTGCCACCAGCAGTCAACAATAACCGTATGACAATAATTCAGAGACAAGTATTAGTAAGACCCATCCATCCATCCATTATCTATATCGCTCAATCCTCATTAGGGTTGCGGGGGGCTGGAGTCTATCCCAGCTGACTTAGGGTGAAGGCAGGTCACCAGTCTATGACAGGGCTACACGAAGAGACGAACAATCACACTCACATTCACACCTATGGAAAATTCAGAGTTATCAATTAGCCTCAGCATGTTTTTGGACTGGGCTGCACAGTGGTGGTGGTTAGCACTTTTGCTTTGCAGCAAGAAGGTCCCTGGTTTGCATCCTAGCCCTCCTGAGATCTTTCTCCCTGTGCATGCATGGGTTTTCTCCAGGTACTCCAGCTTCCTCCCACAGTCCAAAAACATGCTGAGATTAACTGTTGACTCTAAATTGTCCGTAGGTGTGAATGCAAGTGTGATTGTTTGTCTGTATATGTAGCCCTGTGATGGACTGGCGACCTGTCCAGGGTGTCCCCTGCCTTTGCCCTAAGTCAGCTGGATAGCCTCCAGCCCCTCCCCCCCGCAACCCTAATGAGGATTAAGTGGTGTTTCGATAATGGATGGATGGATGGATGTTTTTGGACTGTAGGAGGAAGCCAGAGTACATGGAGAAAACCAACACATGCACAGGGAGAACATGTAAACTCCATGCAGAAAGATCCCAGGAAGGCCAGGACGCAAACTGGGGATCTTCTAGCGGCAAGGCAAAAGTGCTAACCACCAAGTATATTATGGCAATATAACTTTATTATACTGCACATGAGACATTTCTGAACGAATACGAATTGAATGATACCAATTCTAGTCATAGTTGTGCAGTTTTCCATAGAGGTGCAGGACTTAACATTGCATTAAAAAATGAGCCTGCATAGAGTAAAATGCGACAGGAGCAAAAAATGTCCAGAAACTGCTTGGAGTTCAGGGGGTTAAACAAATGACACTGCGATAGGTTTATAGAGTGATATTAGACTCAGTGTCACGTGGTCTTGAAATGCTGCACTATAGTTAACTGAACAGATACAATCATTGCTCTGCTCTGTGTCTGTTGAGTCATCACATCCACATTACTTCTCAAAAATCTCTTGTCACATCACTGTTATTAAGAAATTAAATCATTTATGTGATCGACTTAGCAGAGCCTGTGTGTGGTGATTGTTTTTCAATGACGGCTTAAACCTGTGGCTGCAGGATGGTGGATGTGGGCGGCCAGCGTTCAGAGAGGAGGAAGTGGATCCACTGTTTCGAGAATGTCACCTCCATCATGTTCCTGGTGGCACTCAGCGAGTACGATCAGGTTCTCATTGAATCCGCCAATGAGGTGAGAAGCAGGCTGCTGCCCACAAAAGAACAATCTCATCTGCTCCTATATGTCTTGTTATTCTGCACTCGGGGGAAGAAAGGGGCTCGCTGCGGGATAATTATAAAAATCGCCGGGAGGGACACAAAGGGACATTGTTTGCTCTGTTTAAGGCCAAACCTGTTAGGTGGAAGTGATGACCTAGATTTCTAGAGTCCAGCACTAGTCTGCTGTCTCTCTCTCTTTGTCTCTCCCTTTTGCTCTCTCGCTCCCTTTCTGGTCTCACTGGTGAAGCCCATCTCAGCGCTCTGTTGCGGCAGTGCATCTGGTTGACCTGCAGGGGGAGCTCTTTAGTCGCTCTGTTCAGCAAAGGGCACCTCTCAGCCAAGACTTGTTCACTTGATGAGATTACAGCCAATTGAATTTGCTCACACAGACAATCGCTGCTGAAGTACTGCTATCTAACAATATGTCTCGTCTCATATTTCTGCTCATGTTCCTATGTTTTGTAAAGAATCGGATGGAGGAAAGCATGGCCTTGTTCAAGACAATCATAACCTACGAGTGGTTCAAAAATTCCTCCATCATCTTGTTCCTCAACAAGATAGATTTACTGGAGGAGAAAATCATGCATTCCCACCTGGTCGACTATTTCCCAGAGTATGACGGTAAGCAAACACTTGGCAAAGAACATTTGAATGGTTTAATTCAGCATCTTTTTCATTCATTTAGTTTACGCTGTATATTATTTGACAATAGAAAGTAGCACAAACTTCTTCCTACATATGAAGAGTTAAATTCATCAGCAACTACTTAGTCTGATGTGATGAACAGCTGACATTAGCTGCTGTAAGCTACTGGTTACACCACACCAAGTGCAGCTGTACCAGCATGTACCAAACTGACAAAAGGTCTGTTTTCAGCTCTTACAAATTCACATTGTTCTGTTTTTTTCTCTGCATCCATTTTCATGTCATGTTTTTGAGCTTTCATGTATCTCCTGAAAGTACTACAGTGACTTTAGTGTGCAGTTTTTGCCCTCTACTTCCTTCCAACCAGGTCCCCAGCAGGATGTCGAAGCAGGAAAAGATTTCATCTTAGACATGTTTGTCAGTCTCAATCCAAACAAGAAAAAAATCATCTACTCCCACTTCACATGTGCCACAGACACAGACAACATTCGATTTGTCTTCTGCGCGGTGAAGGACCACATCTTGCACACCAACCTGGACATCTACAACTTGGTTTAGAAACGCTGGTGTTGCTGCTGTAATTGAATCGGCTGTGTGCAGCTGGCAGTCGGCACAGCTCTGCAGTGGTTCAGTGTGCTTCACGCTGCTGCTGAGCACTATAATCCAAAACAGGAAATTGAGAAGCTACAGAGCTTGGCATCAAATGACTGTACTACTGATGTATTTCAAATTTTCTTGTTAGGCTCTTTGAAAATGGATGTCTCCAGCTATTATGAAGTGTGACCTGACAATTAAAGAGCTGCCTTGGTGAGGGGTCTATTATAGCATGCACTCTGAAATTTATGGGGCGCTTTGTGAAAGTTTTTTGAGCAGTAACAGTGTAAATGCACATGGATGGATTAAGAGAGGGAAAAGTATTTCAGTGGCCTCAAAAGCCTCTGCGGACTTGCGATGTACTGGGTCTCTCCTTCAGGGAATCTGTGGAAGTGAATGTAGACTAACTGCAATGCAGCACCTCACATCACTAACCCGAGTTGGTTGTAGTTTGTTTTGTTTTTTTTAAACTTTGGAAACTGTTTGAGATACTCTAAGAGCTTAGTTTGTGTCTTGACTTAAAGGGAATGAGTCATAATTAACACTAATGACAAATGTACTTTATTACAGGCATTACTTGCACACTGTACATTTTGTAGCGTTACAATTTTTGCTTGACTTCGTTGGATTCCGATCATTTCTGCCACCTCAACCTTCACTTGACTGTCTACAAGGTGTATTCGTCTGTGATGGCATTTTAAAACCACTTTTTGTGAGCACGGCATTCACATATTTTTATATGTAATTTAACATATTTCAAAGGGATATTCAGATATTTCTTTTTTGTGTCAGAGCTGTACAGTAGAATAGCATATTCATTCAGTTAAGGGACTATTTGACTGGTTTTCTAAGTAGTGTTTTGCCTAAATGTCACTGGCTTATGTAGCTTTAGAACTCACTCACTATTCATCAGAATGCATATTGTACATATTGCATGGTACATTAACCTCCCAGTGTGGTTGTTTTTCATTTTTGTTTGCATCAAGGTCAGTGTTGAAAGGCTTACTGCAAGAAGAGAGAACTGTTTATTGTTAAATAATTTCTGAGGCATTGAACTAATGCATTCTTGATCCTTAATCATGCAGTTCAAAGGTATTACATGCATGAATAAGAAGCTAATGAGAGTGTTTCCACAGCACTAATGTTTACACGACCCTTTTTTTTCTTGTTAAAAGTAATTACAGGCTAATTTGTACCATTTAATTTATGGGTATATTTCACTGTCACTGCAGTATCATAATGCAGTCTTAGTGTTTTGTTTTTTTTTTTTTTTATTAATGTGATTGGATAAATAAACAGTCTGTTAATTTGCTGCTCAGGTTTTCAGTCTTTGTCTGTGTTTACAAATCAGATCCGGCACACTGATGGTTTGTCATTCAAGTGTTTGTCTTCTTGGCTGCAGCTCCATCAGCTCATCTGGAGCCGTGTTAGTCCTGAAATCCTCCTCTGTGAGACATCCATCTGGCCGCAGCCTGCAGCAGTAGGTCCATATTTTCAGTCTTGTGCACAGCGATATATGGTGTGGCGAAGAAGCATTATTTTTGGAGGAGGACAGACTGAAAGTAAAGTGGCAGTTGTACATAGGTCTTGCAACGAAGGATTAAAGGGGGTGGAGGTTGTTGGGCGACAAACCTTTGGTGGTCTGTTCCACATGTAGTCAATTCAGACCATAGACTGTATAATAAAGACATAATAATCTTTATAAAGACATAGTAATCTTTATTATACAGTCTGTGATTCAGACCTGCATCTGCCCTGAATCAAGCCACTGCAGCCAAACGAATGTAATAAGAACCAGGGCGAGAGCTAACAAATTGTCATTGATTTGTTAGTTTTTTTGTTGGAAAAATAGTAAACGAGAGAAATGTCTAGCACGACTCTCCAAAGAAAATCCTGTAATTTGAAAAACATGAAAAATACAGAAAAAAATCTGCTCTAGTAGATAATACCCAAGAAAGAGGCATTTTACCCCAGTGAACCCCAAATCTAGGAGAAAAATGGGCATGTATATATGATTAAAAAAATAAAACTTATGTGGTATTTATAATAATAGAAATTAGCAAAATTACACACACACACACATATATATATATATATATAAAAACTTGCTTTTATTTTCCTCTTAGTTTCTCTTAATTTTTCAGTGAGATATGTCACATTTGTACATTTTGTTTTAAATTCTGTATTAATTCTACTAGGAACAACCTATTTTTTAATGTATAATCAACTTAAAAACTTGTTTTTGATTTAATTGTTCAGTTTTCTTTGTCTCAAATTGTTCAGATCCCATGTTCAGGCCTAAGATATGTCACATTTGTACATTTCTTTTTAAATTATGAGGAAATTCTAGTAGAAACAACCTATTTTTTAAAAGTATGATCAACTTTAAAAAATCGTTAATGTTTTTATCTTCCTTTCAGGATTTAATTTTTCAGTGTTTTTGGGCTTGAGATCAATTTAACCATGTGAATCCCAAATATAGAAAAAAAATGAGAAAAAGCAATGTGTATATACACACAGACATACATATATGCTATATATATATATATATATATATATATATATATATATATATATATATATATATATATATATATATATATATATATATATATATATATATACACATACATACATAATGAATTAAAAAATAAAACTGATGTTGTATTTTTGCAGCAGTGGGTTTTACAGGGTTCCATACATATTTTTGTCGTTTTTGGAAAAATGTGCAGTAGTTTTAACATCAATAATACAATACATCATGAAGCCATACTGTCCTGTCATGTAGTCAAATTTGCAGTTCAATTTACGTTGCAGCAATTGCTTTACTAAAATACTGACCATAAATGTAAAACTAAAATTCCTATTACAAGTTCCCATATATCCTGGTGACATCCTCAGTTATCCAGCAGTCAAAAGCAGATATAAAAGCAGAAATGATTCCCATTTAAGAAGCTTAGATTAGTGATCTAATACTTCAAACCTCTGATCTGCCACTTTCTCAACTTGTTGCAGTGACATACAGGCATACTGTCACTGTTAGTTTTAAGTTTACAGGTTTAAAAGTATATGAATTATTGTGGATGTTGCAGCAATCGGGTGGATTCACTACTTTTTAGGCTAGACTTGAGTACAACAACATAGGTATTTGAAGACGCAAATTTACGTAGTTTATATCATAGTTAGATTTAGTGTGTTGAATGAATAAAATGACAAATCAACAACTTCAAATGTTCTAATATGAAGTTACATCAGCACATAGCTGCTGATTGTCACACCAGATATTCTCTGCACACTTTGAACAGCATACTGGATATTCTGACTTGCCACAGCAGAAAAAGCACAGTTGTGTTAATGATGGCTGCATCCCACTTAATTTCTGATGTTGTACTTGTTGGTTCGCTGTCATGTGTTAGTGGGACACTTAGTGGAAATGAGTCATCAACAATGATTTTAGTTCTACCTCTGCTTTTCCTGCGGCAACAAGTGAAAATGTCAAGTGTGGAAGAGCTCTATTATGGCAAAACACACATTTGGACACAGACATGAAAATGGCTCCCATCTCCCCACGTTTGTGTCTTTCTGTGGTCATTGTATCTTTTTTTTCCAACTAGAGAAATTATCAGTCATGTCACATAGAGGTTTGGGAACAGAGAATGGAGGCAGATCAGATTCCAGATGGAGGGTGAGTCCCACCACTTTGGCCCTGAGCTTGACTTGAGTTCAAATTCTACTTTCTTCGCCCAGGAGCCTTGCCCTCGTGTTGCCCTTTGTGATCTGGCAGGACACAGCATGAAGGAGCAGAGCATCTTTTTATGCAAAGAGTGCAAAGGGGCATCCCATAATGTCACAGTTCACCTGTCATGAGGAGTGTGACCGTCTGAGGAAACAGCTGTTTAATGATGATGTCAACAAGCTGATCTCAGAGTAAGTTTTACCAGAAGTATCATTAAGATCTTTGAAACACTGTGAGCTTAGCCCAGCTGAGCAGTCTTCAGAGTTTAACCTGATAATTGCTCCATTTTCAGGTTATTTCATAGTAAAAGGAATATAATGCGTGAGACACTGTGCTCTAGGCAAGAAGGTCATCCCAGTTTGTTTTTATGCTCCTTGTTCCACATTAACATCACTGAAAGTGCCACTCTAGTGCTTCTCAAGCAGCATGTCTTGGAATCGGTGTTAGAAGCTCGCAATAAAACAATAAAATAAGCTTTCATTGCTACTCAGCCAGCCGTTGCTATGCTTTGTTAGTTATGTTGATGATTAGAGAAGTCATGTTTTGTATGCAGATATGGGTAGGCATCCAAACACACAATAATATCACTGCTGTGACATTGAGAAACAGAAAAATTCCATAATTTAAAATTCAACATGACAGAAAAATATTTAGACTTTAGTCAAACAAAAAAAAAGTGCAGACTTTTATGAATGGTAAAATGATATTCCAAGGCTTTTGATCAGCTATATTGTATTATATTTGAGGGCTTTAACTCATCAACAGAATGACAGATGAATAGATCTGGGGCTTTGTTGTTGGCTGCAAACCAACAACAAAAAACAATAATAATAAAATAAAAATACAAAAATGATTTGGGCATAAGGGGTCCGTGTACGGATCTGGTAATTGGATTTTCCGTTGTGAAACGGGTATTGAAAAACAAAAAACGAGTGGTTATTTGATTTTCGTTTTAAAATACAAAAATTTAAATTTAAATACAAGGCGTTTTTCCTTTTCATAATTGAAAAGGGATATACGATTTTTTTAAATGCTTTGATTTTCGTTTTATATTTAGAATAACAAGAAAGTAAAATCAGTAAGAGACAGAAACGAAAAAAGGTCCGTTTTTTCATTTTCTGAGACCGGAAGTGGTCATCAGCAAGTGTGGAGCCAAACGACAACAAGATTCTCAGAGGGCGGAGCCAGAGAGCAGCGATTGGTCAGACCATAGATAATATAGAAGACAGCGCAAGCGGATCTAGTCTATGTATATGTATGGTCGGCACGTGTGGTAGCATCTCTGGCTGCTGTTGACCTTGTTTTTGGAGTAAAACACGGTAAGAAGATAAATACTTCTAACCAGTAGCGTTGTTTTGTTGTACGTTAAGTCAGCGACTTGTGAAGAGTTGTGTTTTGTCGTGTTTGAGCATTTGGTCCGGACGCGTTAGCTAGCTAAGCGGCTAAGTTAGCTAGCGGGCTAATTAACACAGGTGGCTAACTTACCGCTGAACACCTGTGTTATTTGCGCCGCAGCTGTTTGTCATTTTTAGAATGAAATCCTCAACCTGTATTTCTCTGCTGTGCATTTTAGCTTTTAAAAAAGTTATTTTACTTTAAGGTTAACTGAAACCCGTTCAGCTGCACTGAAGTTTAACATTCAGCTGGTTTGAATTAAGCCGCCCTTAACATTGCGCAACATTACCTCTCTGAATCTCCATAATTTCATTAAATTCCTTCTCTCTTCCACTGCTCAAGTTCAATCCAGTATATAAAGTGACATTAATAGTGAATAAACTAACAACCAGCTATTGTATTTATTTATTATTGCATGTATTTGTAGTAAAACATGAGTTGAAACATCTCACTTGTATTTGTAGTAAAACATAAGTTGAAACATCCTACTTTTGGATCTAGAACTGCACAAACCGTTCATTTTCATTCACCTGATGAGTTAAACTCCCCTTTTTATGTGAGGTTGAAGCCGAAAGTCTGAGTTAACAAAGAAAGTTCTTTATAATTTGCGATACCTGTTATCTCTGACTGAGGCTTTAGTTTCTGTTGAGCTGATTTACATGTAGAAACTTTGTTCAGGAAGGTTTCTCAGTAGCTCAGAGGACAGGGTGCTTTTTACACAACCTTGTAAGAGAATGTCTGTCAATGCTTTCAGTAGAATTTAGAAACACAACACTTCCTAAACAGATATTTTGAGGCTGTGAGGTTGAACGTTTGAGAGTATATCAGTGTGTTTGTTTGTGGTCTTTCTGTTTCTAGGTGGAGGCTGAATTAGTGAGGATGACTCCTGCTCCTGTCATCTCTAAGCTCCTCACACATCTTTACCTGCACATGAGGAAAATCACTCCTGTAGAATGCAGGTATGTTTGTCATTATTATAAAAAGAAAAAAACCTGTCAGAAACCCATTATACAGAGTCAGCCAAAATAATGTTTACACACATCAGGAAAAGAAAAGCTTGCATAAATATTTCAATACCAAATTTATTCAGACATCATGAGATTAATAAAAGTTATCTTTGGCCTCTACAATTACAAGAGGTGCTCAAAGTGGTGGCCACTGGCTTCCAGACATTTCTGTTGTGTTGTAGACGTCACTTGTTGATGCTCCATTCATGAGGGTAGCGCCATCTGTTGGGAAAACATCGTACAACAGGACACAGAGTTATCGTGATTTGATCAAACTTAGAAAGAGGAATCTATATGTATAGAAGTACTTATACAAATGAAATACTTATAAAAGTTTTTCTTTTCCTGATGTGTGTACATTATTTTTGGCTGACTGAACTTAATGAGAACAAAACTGTCATTTAATTGTTGCTCTCAAAGCTTCTTTAGTGAAAACCAGCTGGTGTGCTGCTTTGAAACAAACTGCTGTTGAGGTCTGTGTTTTTAGGTTTAACCCCAAAGTTTCTGAATGAACTGATGTGAGTTTTTTTTCCCTGATCAATGTGGACATTATAATTGATGGTAACGTTTACTGACCATATAATCAGCATGACAATATAACAGTCTAACATTCTGACCACCTGACTAATACTGTGTTGGTCCCTTTATGCTGCTAAAACTCCTCTGACCCAGTGGTTCATCAGAACCTCGGGGGATGTCCTGTGGATCCTGTGGATCCTGTGGGTTGCAGGGTGGGTCCTACCTAGACCAGGCTGATCCTGGACCATCCCACAGATGCTCAATCAGATCTGGATGTGGGGAGTGTGGAACCCAGGTGAACAGCTTAGCTCTGTCGTGTTCCTCGGACCACTCCTGAGCAGTTTCAGTTTGTCCTGCTGAGGGTGGCAGCTGGCATCAAGGACTGCTGTTGCCATGGAGACTAGGGGGTTGTTTGTCCTGCAGTGTTTAGGTGGTGGTACATGTCAAACATCCACATGAATGTCAAGGTTTCCAAGCAGAACGTTGCATTAGAACAAGATGATGGATGTTGTTCTCTTCAGCTGTCAGTGGTCAGAATGTTGTGGCTGATCGATGGATCTGTCTGCCTTTACTCTGACATCCAGAGTTATACAAAAGTGTAGTATGTGTGCAGTGCAGAAGAGATTTACTTTATTGTATGCATTTATTTATTTTTTTTTTTAAGGGAGAGCATTTTTTTTTATCCACCTGAAGAAGACCTAATCTTTCCCTTCAAAGGATAGTTAATAATTACTACAGCTTCCATAGTGGTCCCATCAGAGAAAATCATATCCATATACAGATTTTTATTAATTCCAGGGCTGGTTCAGAAAAGATTATAATAATAACTACATCAGATAATTCTTGGTCGCAGTTGGAATTTTGCAGACTGAGAGATGGTTGAGAAGGTTTGCAGTTCTTGTTTTAGCAAAATATGTTATAATAGAAGATCTTTATTGTCATTGTACATGAAATTATCTGCAAACCAGCAAAGTGCATCAGTCTGAGGTATCTAAAAATAAATAAGTAAAGAAAAATGCTTCTAAAGCCAATAATAAACAGAATATTTTGAGGGAATATTCTAAAAAGGAAAGAAAAGCTCCATTCTCACTCCTCTCAGGATAAACTCATTAAAATTTACTTTAAATTTAGCTTCAACACGAGATAAAAACGTTTACTTTCATTACTGATGTTGTCAAGTTTTAATAAAGTTCATGCTACTTTTATAAAATGATGAAAGTGAATAAATTGTATTTCTGTGATCTGTGTTTGATTTCTGTCTTTTCTCCTGTCATCCAGATGTTCAGAGGGAGATGATGCCACATCTGGTCCAGCTGATGGAAGGTCTTGAAGTTCTCTGACTGGCCTGGACTGAAGATGGTCGTCTCACTGGATTTAAGGTTCAAATGCCCAGTAACAAACTCCACCAATGTGCCAACAGGGAAGCTTTAGGTTTAGTAAATGTTGCTATGAAGGTTTCACTGTTTTTCTTTGTGAATGCAATGTGCTCCAACTGAAACTTGAATTAGAACTTAGAAGTAAATCCTTCCATCTGAAAGGATTTAGTTGCATTAATAATCTCATAACATTCTAATTTTTATTCCAGTCTTGGTTGGAAATAGAATCTCTGTATTGATTCAGGTAAAAACTGAACTTCACAGCATGTTGGAGCAAAACAACCAGATGAAAACTGTGATGGTGTTGGATTGTCAGACCGTAATGTTGCAGCTCAAAGCAGCTTTTCTAGCTCAGTTCATTCTGACATTCAGCTATGAATCAACACAGCAGATGGTGATCCATGCTGTGGAAGTCTCACATCTCCTGATTTAATGGAGCTGCTTTGCACTTTTTACACTGTTTATTCACCAACACTTTATTTAATCAAAGTCCCATCTAGTTTTCATGAGGAATGTGATGTTTTAATTTCTCTGTGAATAACTGCAGTCTAATGCAACAGCTGGAGTTGTAACATCTGTCCTGATATTGATCATGAAGTATTGATCAGAATACTTATGGTTAGCAGTCATCCCTGAAGTTTTACATTAAAATCTTTACTTGTGTTGTGAACTTTGGTAAGAAGCAGAAACGTTAGCGTTGCCATGGATACACGAGTGTTAAATTCTGTCCGTGTTTCCATTTTGGGAAATATAGTCCAGTTCCAGAATGTGGAGGAATTTAGTCTCAAAATCACAGACAACAAATATTATCTGAAAGTTGGGTTATTGTTGTTTATCAGCACAATACAAAAAGATTAATGTTAGAAATATTCCAGTTAAGACTCTAGAATATCATGATTTATGTAAATTTACCTCAATAATATGAATGTTCAGGTTAAGATTGTACAGTGATATTTATTATGTAAGTTTAGCTGATTAAAGTTTATGACTGCACTAAAATATTATTTAAATTGACATCATTATTATAATATTTAGGGTCAGACCCTACAGTATTGAGATTAAGAAATCAAATATTCTATAAAATGTAAATACACTGAACTCATTTGGATATATTTAAATGAGACTCTACAATATTATTTGACACAAATCTGTCTAAATCAAAATTTTAATAATTTTTTACAAACATTTACTGGACTGATTTAAATATGAAAATCACTCCTTTCTAATCCTCTGCTGTACGTTCAAACCTGAGGCCTTAAATAGAAACACACAAGTATCTGTTTGAAGGAACTTCTGCAGAGTCCTGGTTCCAGAACATGATGATAGAATTATAGACAAACTTTAACAAAAGCTGCCTGAGAGTTTACAGGTTTTTATGTTGGATTTCTTCAGTAATTTAATGAGTTATCAGCAAAAATCAAGTGTTCATTTGATGAACTTCATTTCCTAAAACATCCAGAATTGGAGCTCATATCTTTGGCAGCTGTAAAGTTTCTGCTCCTTCAAAGTTCACAACACAATGAATGAATTCCTAAAACACTCTCAATGCTGGAGAGCGTTTGTGATGCTGAAGCAGTGACCAGTTTTTCTGTTTCTTCTCTGGAGATGCACAATGAGGGACGTCTGCAGAGACTGAGAAAGAGTCTCACCACATCCTGACATGAGGAAAAAGACTTTATTGAAGACTACAATGAGAAAAACTATCAGACAGCAGACGGCTGCATTCAAGGTGAGCTCTGAACATTTGATCTGGAACAGGAATTCAATAACGGCAGCATGAGCTTCATTTCAGTCTGTAGCTGCTGAATTCATGGATGAATCATCTGGCACTAGAGAAGAAGACCATCAAACATCCACGTCAGCTGATGGAGGTCCAAGAGTCTCACCAACAAACAACCTACAGAGTGAAGACCTCAATCTGATTGACGGCCTCCTATTCAGCCACATGTGAACAAATGCCTCTAAGTTGATTTGTTTTCTAAAATAAATCTAGTTTGAGTCCTAATCTATGCCTGTGTGTTTGCTTCTTTACACCGCTGTTAACAGTTTAGGCTGTTAGATTGTTCCAGATAAGACAAGTACAAGATTCTTCAGAGCCGTTCTACCACGAGCCTGACAGGAAGAACTCCAACAGCTACTGAATGTTCCTGTGGTCCCCTCAAGGCTACAGGAGGAGCCCTACGAGGACGAGCCGGTCCACCTGATGGTGGCCAGTCGCTGCGGTTCAAAGCCAACACCGACTACGTGGACTTCTACTGGACCACACGGAGGCCTTCAAACCGGACCAACAAGTTCAGCGACTCCCCGACTCGTGGGTCTGAGGACGCCGCCGAGCCTCGGTCCAGCCGGCCTCCTGTCTGTGGGTGTTTGAGTGCTGAGAGGTTTGTGGATGCATGTGAATCTGTGTTGAAACAGCAGCTTTGGACTCAGTAACGCGAAAAACCAAGAGCTCCTTTATTTGTGACTTCCACTAAAAAAACTGATGAAAATAAGTTTGCCAGGGTTCTGACTGATAACAGATTATTAAATAATGAAAATAATCGTTTAAATATTCCTTTAAACAATCCTTTTAGGTCTACATTTCCTTTACACTGACTTCTTGGTATATGTACAAGTATTTTGGGTGGAATATACCATTAAGCCTGATGTTCAAGGGTTCTTCTGGGAATATACCATTAAACCAACCTTTTAGGTAAATGTTCCAGGATGTTGGGTAGAATATACCATCAGATCAACCTTTTAGGTCTACATTGGAAGATTTTAGAGTAGAATATTACTCCAAACCATCCTTTAGGTCTACATTTAAGGTGGAATACTCCTTTACACCAAGATTTTTTGGTCTACATTGAAGGATTTTAGGTGGAATATTCCTTTGAACGAACTTTTTAAGTTTATGTTCAAGGATGTTGGGTGGAATATACCATCAGACCAACCTCCAAGGTCTACAGTAGTGAATTTTAGGTGGAATATACCATTAAACTCACCTTTTAGGTCTACATTGGAGGATTTTAGGTGGAATTTTCTTCCAAACCGTCTTTTAGTCTACATTTAAGGATGTTTAGGATGGTATATTCTTCCAAACCAACTTCTCAGGTCTACATTTCAGGTGGAATATTCCTCCATACTAACTTTTTTGGTCTACATTGAAGGATTTTTTCTAAACCACCCTTTCGGGTCTATATTTGAGGTTTTAGGTGGAATATTCCTTTTAACCAGCCCCTCAGGTCTCTTTGAGGATTTTGGATGGAATACTCGGTTAAACCAACATTTTAGGTGCATGTCCAAGGATTTTTGGTGGAATGTTCCTTTAAGGTGGATGTTTGAGGACCTTGTAGGTGGAATACTTCCTGAAACCAACCTTTTAGGTCAACATTCAAAGATTTAAGGTGGAATATTCCTTTAAACCAACCTAAATTTCATGTTTTGATCATTATCAAGTGAGAAACCTCAATCCAGACTCCTCATAATGACGTTTGAGATTTATGCTGCTGTTATTTGTTTAGTCCAGACTAAATGACAGAAATCCACAACTGTAATTTTATTTCAGGACTCGGTTATTAAATGTCAAAACAATCCATGTGACTCTAAAAACTCAACAGCTTTACAAACTCTCCACAAGGATCCAAAATAAGTTGGACTTCTACATGAGAGCTTTAATTATTCTTCATCTACTTCCTGAAAAGTTTGGTCAATAAAAAAGACAAAAACTAATATTTTCAGCTGAACTAAAGACAGACTTTGTGATTTTTCTGCTCACATGTTGTGTTGTTGTAAACTTACTCTTTCAAATAAATAGCCGCCTAACCCCCTGGAAACCAGCGTTTGTCCTGTTTTTGTGTTGCTCCTCGGCGACCCTAGACAGCCGGGTCGTAATGTTTTTTGAGCAACACACCATACTATGACGTTTTTACAATGATGGTTCTACTATGGAACCAGTTTGACATGTTCAGGTGTTCTTTGTGTGAAAACTCAGAGATTTCAGGTATCAGAAGGTGGTTTTCAACTTTCTTTGTTAACTTTCTGCTTCAACTTTAAACTAAATTTCCTTCACTAACAGCAGCCTCTGGACTTCCAGTAAGCTGTGTTCCTATTGGCTGTCCAGGTGGCTGCTTGGTGTTATCAGGAACACCTGAGCAGCTCAGTGTCTTCCTGCTTTATTTAGCTGCAGACAAACATTTCCTCTGCTTCTCTTCACCACAGAACTGGGTTTGGCTCCATTGCTTTAGTTTGTTCTTTAGGCGTTGGCTTGCAGCTTCCAGCAGTAAAATCGTCTTTAATGTGTTTCTTGGTGTGTTTTAGGGCTTTGTACTGGATAGTTGTCTTGGTAAATGTGGTTCTTTAGCCACAGTTAGCACATGGTGCTAATGTGTGCAGTGATTAGTGGATTTGGTGCAGCTGAGTTGTGTCTTTATCTTGGCTGTAGTGAGTCTTCAGAGGTTTTTGGTCAGACACATTCTGTATTCTTGTTTGAGAACCAACGTTGGTTGTCCAGAAGGTAAGAGTTCCTGTCCTGATTCTCTGTTCTCAGAGGTTCTCTGGTAGGCTGCAGGAGACTTTAGCGTTTGGGTTGTGCTAGTTTGGTTTTTGTATGGTTTCATTTGGACGACTATCTTGAGGCCCCTCCATGTGGTTTAGTGAGGTTTTCTGAACAGTTCTACAAAGCAACCTGCAGCAGAAGAGACTTTGAGAGTTTTTAGGAAGTTCTGGAGACCAGACTTTAGAGCAGCAGAAACATTTGTCAGCAGTTTGAGCAGGAGAAGGTGAGCTTCAGAGTAGAAATGAGACGGAAACCTTCTTGACCCGTGTAGTGAGGTCTTGTACGAAGAGTTTGAGCAGGTTGTGAAGAGTCTGTAGTTCTTTGGTCTGAAAGCACAAGAAGAGTCGACTCATTAAAGGAGAAAACAGGAGATATTTTTGGTTCTTCTGTCGCTCTGCAGTTTCCTTAGACTGAATATCAAGTTTATATTTTAAATGATTTCCCATGTGAGCCCAAGAAGACTTCAATAAACTCCCTCCATCCCCCTGGACACAACATATTTTATTACCATGTTAAATCTTTTCTTAAAAATGTTTTTAATCATAGTTTTAGCATAGTTTTTTTCTTTGCTTGTTTAGTTTTGTCATCTGTGTAAAATGTGCTAAACAAATAAAGTTGAATTGATAATCTGAATAATTGACTAACTCATGATTGTGACAACAGAAGTATTTTCGTTGTGATTTAAGGGTTTATTTCATTTTTAAGGTTGGGGTTAAAATCTTGACAGAAAAAGAAGATTAAAGAAATAAACTACATAACAAAAAGCAATTAAATTTAATTTAATTGTATTTCATGTTTAACTGTATTAAACAGACAAAATATTGAATTTGATAATTCAACAAGATACAATACATGTAAGTATGAAATTAAACAAAATTTTTAAAATACAAATATTAAAAATTACAGATAAAATATTTTCCATAATTAAACATTTAAAAAATACAATCAAACAAGAAGAATATTAAACATTTTAAAAAATGCAAAACATTTAATTAGATTATTAAACCTTTCAAAAGACAAAACATTTAATTTAAAAATTAAATGTTTAATTAGAAAATTACATCTTAAAGACAATGAAACTTTAAATATGAATTCAACAGAAAATACAATGAAGCATTTAAAAAGAAAATTAAACATTAAAAGGTGGTAAAACATTTAAAAAGAAAAACCTTAAAGATTTAATCGCAACATTAAATATTGGGAAAGAAAAAGAAACGCAAACAAGCCGATAAAACGTCTGAAAAAACAAACATTAAAAAGACAAAACATTTCGAAATCAAATCAGACATTAGAAAAGAATAAAAGGTGAGAAAAGAGCAAAACTAAACGTTTAAGAAGAATCAAACTAAAGACAAAACATTTGAAAAGACACCAGTTAGACTTTAGAAGATCAAATTAAACAGAAGAGACAATAAAACAATCAAAAAGAGCAAAAACAGATAGTCTAGTCTGAAATGAAAACATCAAGTTGTTTCTTCAAACATTTCCTCTTTCTATGTTCTTGGTTTGATTGTGGATAGATTTACTAAGAACTCATTTCAGAAAACTGCTTTCCAGATAAAGTCTACTAGTAGTTGAAGGCATTTATCAAACTAATGTTACCTTCTGATCTCCACAAACTTTACTGTTCAGTGAAGAGAATCAAAGTTTGTTGAGGATTTCTAAAAAACCCACAGGTGAAGGTCTGAGAAGAACTCAGATGGATGGTCTAAATGTGAAATCAAGACTCATGGTCACAAGTTTTAAGGCTTCTGTTAACCAGAAAGTTCAAACTAACAGAGAAGTACTGAGAAACTTTTAAAATTTCAGTCCTCAGACTGTCTGAAGGTTCAAACTAACAGAGAACTACTCAACAACTTTTAAGATTTCAGTCCTCAGACTGTGGAAAGGTTCAAACTAACAGAGAACTACTCAGGAACTTAGAAGATATCAGTCCTTGGACTGTCTGAAAGTTAAATCTAACAGAGAACTACTGTGGGACTTAGAAAATTTCAGCCCTCAGACTGTGTGAAAGCTCAGGTCCTGAGGACTCGGGAGGTCTGGAGGCTTGGAAAGTCTTGGAACTGAGGGTTCAACCCTCCAGCACAAAGGCTGAAGTCCAACCTCCTGAAAAAAACGGTCGAGTCAAGACTCAAGTTAAAAAAAAAACTCGAAAATGACAAAAAATAGATGATAAATGCGCAAAAAAACGTAGATTTAGTATCTGAGCAAGTAGCTCAGGGGAAAAGAAGACAGACTCCCAACTGGAGGGTCGCAGGTTCAAGACCC